>NW_027040783.1:0-479386 GCF_037179485.1 Ochlerotatus camptorhynchus
CCGCCTTGGTTAGGAGTCTGTATCCGCTGATTTGCCGCAGATCCCGCCTCTCAAGGGTGAACAAACTGGCCGTCTACAAACAAATCATAGCACCTGCGATCCTCTACGCAGCTCCGGTGTGGGAATCATGTGCACAGACTCACAGGAACAAAATTCAGGTAGCTCAGAATAGAGTGCTGAGGATGGTTCTTGATCGTCCTTTCGACACTAGAATAACAAATTTACATGAAGAGACAGGCATTGCCAAAATAGATTCCAAAATTAACGAAATTAAGACTAAATTTGCACAAAAATGTAATTTATCAGAACATGATTTGATAAGCAATTTGTATATAGTAGGTTAGGTGTACATAGTAGTTGTAGGTTAGTTGTAGTTGTAAATAGTAGTTATAAGTAGTCTCCTTTTTCCAATTCAAATCAAACCAATCCCACCAAGGTGGTCATACTTTAAAATAGGCCTGATAGGACTAGGAACTGTAAATAATAATTAAAATCTCAAATGTACCAAAGTTGAAAAGACGCATCTGTGTCACTTAAAAAATTCATACATGTAAACCACACAATCACAAGAAATAAAGATCATTTAAATGGCAAAAAAAAAAATGCATCTGCTCATTACCGCTTCGGACGGCGTGGCACTAGGTCATGCATCAAGCAGGTCACGGCGTGTCCACTACAATGAGGAATGAGACTTGAAAAAACGTGCATCCCCCCTTCCCTCAACAAACCCCCCTAACCCCCCCCCCCACTCATCAACAACCTTTCCTGACCCCCCCCCCCCCACTCACCAACAACCTTTCCTAACCCCCCCCCCCACACTCATCAACAACCTTTCTTAACCAACACCACCCCCCCCCCCCCCCACCCCTCAAATCCCACACATGATTTGTTGCAACCAGTGATGCCACATATACAGATTTATCTGTAATCATACAGATTTTTTCAATTTTTCGATACGGATATCTGTATATACAGACTACAGATTTTTGAAAAATATATAGATTTTTCAGATTTTTTCCAATAAAGGGAATGAATTTTGCATTATTTTTTTATATATAATAATTCCGATAAATAATCGTTTCTTCCTTTTGAGCAGCTTGAATTCAATCTTAGCATCAAACTCAAATCGTATTTTTCACTAAGTAAATTATTATTGTTTTAGCTTCAGATGGACTTGGAATCTTTTGAATGGACTTGTGATGTTCAGATGTTCTGATTTCTCGTTGGAAGGAATATTAGTTTCGCTTTCTATTCCCCCTTCAGATACGAAGTTAAGGTTCAATTTACTTTGATACTTTTTGGAAAATTTCAAAAGCAGTTTTTTCCGACGCATTATTTCAGATTGCAAAAAGCTCGCACTATTCGATTCCTTTTGATATTTTACACAAAATGACGCGAGCTTTTTGCAATCTAAAATAATGCGTCGAAAAAAACTGCTTTTGCATTTTTAAAAAATGCATCAAAGTAAATTGAACCTTAATTAAATATATGTTGTCAACTCGGTAAACAAGCCATTTAAGAAAACCCTCAAAGTGTGTGTAGTTCGTTTATTTGGAAGGCTCAATCGCGTTAGCTTTACGGAGCCGATAATTCATTGTTCACTGTGTGTAACAAAATTCACTTAATTCTATGTCTAGTAGGAGTTGGGCCGATTACTCGCGGCTTACTCGAGGTTAGAAGGGTACATTTTCGAAGGATAGGATCAGGGGAGGAGCTTGGGGTAGGGTTTCGTTGTCTCATCAGAGCGTTGTCGCCAGTATGAACGGTAGTGCTGTTCTAGCTTCGTCCGGAGTTCGACCGGCTATGGTGGGTGACCAAACTCAAAGTGGTTGATTACAGTTTGTGAGTCGAATAATCAACTGTATATTTTTATATTTAAAAATGTAATTATAGAAATTAAGAATATTGCATGCAATTCGACTAAACTTTCTGCAAAAGTTTTGTGTTATGTCCAATGTCCAGATAAAGGTTTGCGTAATCTGAGACATAAATAAATCAAATTCTAGGGAAATTTTAATTTCATTAAGGAAATTTTCAGTCGGAAAAAGATTTGTCTCTTACAACTGGTACTTAATGTTTTGTATTTTCAGACAGTAGAAGAGATACAAAACAGTCCAAAAATCAAGATTGTAGGATTTCAAGATTTTTAAAATAGACAAATTCTTTAGAGAGCAAACTTTAGTAATTTTTCATGATTCTAAACATTGAACAAACTCCTTCTGAACTATGAATTTGCTCAATGGAGATTTACGTAAATTCGCACTGAGACCATAATATAGAAACTATACAGATTTTTTCACAGTTTTTTGTCAGCCAGGTACTGATTAAAAAGATTTTTTGCGATGAAAATACAGATTGAACTTCGAAAAAATGTGGCATCACTGGTTGCAACGTGATCAACAAATCAATATCTATGTGTCGGCCACATACTTAATATATGTACATATAAAAACCATGCTCGACCACACATACTATTCATTTGCGTATAAATTTCATGTGTACTTCTGAGTGGATTCTGTTTATGTGTGGTCAAATGAAAATCATATGATTTCACATGGATATTTGTCAAGAAAAATTTGTAAATTGTTTCGAGTCAACCATAACCGAAACACTGAAATACTTGAAAATTTAAAGATAAAGTATAAGATGCGGGTTTAGTGTAGTGGTCAGGGATACAATACTAAGGAATCGAGTGAATGACATTAGAAGTATATTTAGTGCCGAAAGTATAGCGATTAAGGAAGCCTTAAGCTGGGTGGCAAGCCAAGAGCGAGTGGGGGCCTACATTATATGCACGGATTCGCTGAGTGTGGTATCTGCGTTGGAAAATCGAAGAATTAAAAACCATTGGAAAGATGAAGTAACTATGATAAACAATCAAATCAGACGCAGGGGAACAGAAGTAGTGGTGTGCTGGGTTCCCAGTCACATAGGGATAGCTGGGAATGAGAGAGCAGATAAAGAAGCCAAAAAAGCATCAGAAGCAACCCATGTAGACATCGAAAGCGTTGACTTCAAAGAATCGAAAACATTGATAAAGACACATACAAACCACAAATGGCAAGTTGAATGGACATCGACCAGTAATAACAAGCTGCGAGAAGTAAAGCATAGCGTAAAACCTTACAAGCGAGCGGTAGGATCAACGAGAAAAGAAAGCGTTATTCTAGCACGACTAAGAATAGGGCACACCTTACTAACACATAAATACCTACTAGACAAGGAAGATCCTCCCGTATGTAGATTTTGTAATAGCCATTTAACTGTTAAACATATCTTTGTGGACTGTATCGAGTTAGGAAGGGAGCGGAAAAAAGCAGGGCTAACGGACAACTTAAAAGAATCTCTTGCGGATGATGAGGAAACGGCCAAAAAAGTGTTGAAATTTCTTGAGGAAGTACAGCTTTTAAACACAATCTGAGAGAGGTTAAAATCAAAAACAAAAATGTAATTAAACATCCAGTTTTAAAGGACCCGAATGACAACTGTTAAAAGGTCCAAAAAAAAAAAAAAAAAAAAAAAAAGATAAAGTATAATAGTCAAAAATGCATGAAAAACATCAATTTTGTGTGGTTCTACGTCATACTGCGGTCGTGTCTAGAACACAACCCTTTAATTTTTTTTTTCAGTGTTGGTCTCAAATGAAATTTTTTCCAGTATTTTTTTTTTCGATAACTTGGACAAATTCCTAAAAGTCATCCATACAACACATTTTTGTAGGAGTTGTCATTTTTCCATAATATTTTTTTGAAAAAATTCGGCAGAAAAAGTTTGGCCTTTCTCAAATGCTAGTCTAGATAAATTTTGGAAAAACTAAGTATGCAAAGTGGCATATTTAGTCAAGGTCCACACATCCAGAAAGTTTCATTGAAATCTGAGAGGGTGATGCCAGCTCCGAATACGATTTGGCGCGAAATGCGTCCATATTGAGATCTCAAGCAATGAAAATTTTCTTTATGAATTGATGTTTCTGGGATTTTCCCAAATTTTCTGATAGAGATAGAAAGATCAAAGCAATGCTCAATTGTCATTGTATGATATCTGAGATTAATATCATGTCATGCTTTCCAATGGTCTCAAAATTTTGTTGCACTGTATCGGGGCAAAAATACGCCTAAAGCAATATAGCACACACCTGCACCACTTGGGACATCATTCAACTTCGCAATAAGGCTACTCTTGTAACGGACCGATATGAGGTCTACCTTCCAGTGAGCTTACGACAACAAAAGCTTTCTATGTGCACATCAACGACGGAGACACTATACCGACAAACACCAGATTTGGTTAGATTAAATGCTTGCTTTCATGTTTAGCTATTCCTATAAGTCTGGGCCCAAACTGGCGTCTGATGGGGTCGAGCTCTGAGCTTACTGGAAAACAGTCTGCCTCCGTGTCTCACCATTTGGTGATGATGTACTATAATCGTACAAACTATAACAAAGCAGAACCATAATTTCCAGGAGAGCCAGAGCCGAAATGGAGAGGGTTTATAATGCTTTAGGGGGCTTTGGCAATGGCTTCGGCGGTATGTATGTTGCTAAAATCTGGTAGATGCCATTGTTAAACGGTTTAATGGTCGGCACCGAAAATCGGAGGAGGATTTACCGGAATGGTGAAAAATGTTGTGCCTAACGACATCAGACAGCAGCTGGAGCACGGTGGGCTGATGGTGGAAAATGTATCATTGATTTGAAAACACCTCATTCTTAATCGAAATACATTAAGAATTGTGATAGTTTATTTGAATTAGATTTAACGTTTAAATTTTGAATCGAGATGTTTTGTGGTTTTCCATCCATCAATATTAAGAGAACCCACCGTGTATGTATCAATGAGAGGAAAGCGCCATACACAGCTTCCAAAGCTGGGATCGAAGAAAACTGTCGCCCGTTGTTGTGTTTAGTTCGGTGTCACAACGGACTTAACCGGAATAAAATTTGTTCATCGTCATGTTCAGTTAAGTAATATAATTTAAGGAACTAGCAGGATCACCATGTACCTTTGGCTTACGAAGTTGAACGATTTAGTGTGGGTAACGGTGCTACGCCTACTATCCTGCTGTGTTTTCAAACAAACACTGATGATGTGTGGTTTGTAGGGTGGGTCGATTTTGCTACACACTGCTCAATCAATTCCAAATTAGGTCCTAGTCCCAGCCTTTCGCCAGGTTGCTCTATGGGTAAGCTTGTTGTTTTAACTTATATTAAGTTTTCTCAGCTACAACTAAAGTGCTAAAGTGCCATTTTGATTGATCGTCAAGAAAATTAATAATTGATTGATTTCGACGCCGATAACTTTTTGATACAATTCATCAATTACCATCAGGGTATGTTAGAATATGCTCAAATTGGCAAACTGCTTTGTGTGAAATTGATAATTTGATTTGAAATTGATAACCACCGTAGAGGATAGGTACTGTCGGGTTTCTCAGGAATCGGGTTCATCAATATTTGGCTATCTCTTAGGGGTTACAACGAACGTGCACGGATGCAGATGTCGTCCGCAAAAGACAACCCACTACTACCACGAGCAACTGTCTGGTACTGTGGTTGTTGCTAGTTGTTCAGGTTCAGGTGCGCTTGCAGTCGTTATCGAAGAACACGTGTTTATGAATGTCACGTCTTGAGGAAAGCCCTTCCCTTCGTGTGTAGGTGAGTTCACTGTTTTGTACCTGCTTGCAAACGCAGTCGACTAGCCTTATTTGAAATGCAATAGTCAATGTTGGGTTTCATCCCAATCCAGACAGTTGTCTTTGAATCATTCATCCGGTGTGCGTGGGTCCTTAGAATTGTATTATTCCAGCTAAAGGTGAATTGAAATCGAAGCTGAATTCTAAATTGAATGAGAAACTGTGACACCAATATTGTTAGTGTTACTTTGAAGTTGGATAATGTCAATGCTCTGCCAAAGCCAGCCACCACTTTTCTTCTTGGAATAAGGAAGAAGAACGACCAACTAAAGACAATTTGCCAAAATTATTGCAATAAACGATCGCATTTATCTTAGAAAGGATTCTCAAATCGCAACAAGGGATGGCAACAATACACACTATGTAAAGCCAGCCGCAAAAAAAAAAACCAGGTTTAAGCATCCCTACCACTGTGGTTTATGTGAATTATGATTGCGGTGTGTTTTGTTGCCTCGCATTTATCCTGCCAACCAGGAATCGCATGTGCTTCGGACAATTTATCATGATAGAAGCCGGTGGCAATAAATATCTATTTTCTATAAAGTGTCTGTTTGAAAACCGCTGCTTATGTTTGCGAACAGAAAAATCTGTTTTTTTAATCAATAGTAATTATTTTTTTTCGAAACGAAACTGACAAACCCCCAAGGCTACAAAAAGCGTGTCGATGCGTGTTGACATGGATGGTTCTCGGCAATGCGATGATCAATCGTTATGATTATGCCACCATTGGAAAGGTATGGATATCTGCTTTTGTTTGGAACAGGTAGAAACCCGATTGAACCTGTTGTTGGCAAGCCGGTACGGAAAATCCCGGAAAAGTTCCAAGCAAAATCGATTCATGTTGACATTTTGGTTGCCAATTTATTAGTATTGAGAGGTATGACTGTTTACTAAACTGATGCAAAATTTGAATTTTTTCGCTCCACAGTGCTTAAATGGTTTCAAATCGGGTCCTGATTAGCCTCCCAAAGTTACAACTCATTTGGTTAGAAACAGACTTCGCACAAGCCATTTGAAGTTTGCATGTAAATTACTATGGGAAATCTCAACTTTTTGTTCATTGTCTTCGAGTCTTTTTCCATATTGAGCTGCAAAACAGGTCGATAGCCATTCTTATAGAAAATTGTCTCAGCTACAACTTTGCTGAAGATCGTTTCTATGTAAAATGAGACAGGAAAAAGTTATTAATTATTTAACAGATTGGTAAACTTATGACATGATCAAGCAGCTGCTCTGTAGGCAACACTGTATTTTGCAGTGTGACATAGTAGCCATGATTTTTGTGACCTATTCAACGCCCCAGAAACACCAATGTTGCCTGCTGAGCAGTTGATTGAGCATGATCATAAGACATCAGCGCATTGAACCATTGATAACTTTCGATCCTTGCATTTAATCAAGCATCTTCAGCGAACTTGTAGCTGGGAAAATTTCCTACAAGTACAGCTGAAAGTTTTTGAAGCAGACCAATATGGTGAATTATCAGATAGACATGAAAAAAAATCTTGGTTTTACCATAGTAATTCCCATACAAACTTCATATGATTTGTGCCATCTCAGTTTCTCACCAAATGAGTTCAAATTTTGAGAGGTTAGTCAGAATCCGATTTGGAATCGTTTAAGTATTGTGCAGCAAAAATTTCAAATTTTGCATCACTCTACTGTTTACTTATATATGAATCCTTAGGTAACTTTTAAACTAGAATCAAAATATATGACTTTCGAGGATTGAAATACTATTAAATGAGAAAATCTAGCATACAACTGTTAAGTCATAAATCAGTTATCCTGCAGCAAACCTGCAGTTCCATCGTGAAAGCCACTCAAATTAAACTCAACCTCCGTCTCGAATGAGTATCGAATTTCCCCCGTAATTGAGCTCGATTATCATCGATATCTTGACTGCACACTTTGCGCCACTTGCCACTTCCAAATTGTATGGCCCTCACTCTCTCTCTCTCTCTTACTCACCCAATCGATTCGAGTCAAGTACACTTAAATCCTCGACACTTTTCTACCCGAAGAATTGCGGTTTGCGAGCCAAGTGCACCGTGTCCTGTTCATCCGCCGAGCATCCCGCGGCGTGATAAATTGCAATTTAAAGAGATGTTCAGGAATTTTCGCCTCGTAAAGTAATGGCACTGGCTGGTGTTGCTGCTTTTTTTTATTTCCTCCTGCACGGGAGAAACCAGACCAGATTCGGAAAAAATATCAACGAAAGTTACAAGGCAACTAACCAAAGATGGTCGGCGTCGTCGTTTCTTTCCGTCTCGACTGCGATGCCGTACTGGTGTCAATTTATTTCCGTTCTAACGGTCCGTTTGCGCTGGCTCGCGAACGCAAAGCACCAATCAGGAAGACGGCCACATGAATAAAAAAAACCAAAGCCGTTCTAGCAAGGAATGTGATATTGTAAAGTAAGTTTATTTTCCAGGATTTTCAACTTTTTCCTTCGTTGGGATATTTTTTTATTTTCAATATATCAAAGAGAAAGAGTTGATTGGGAAAGTTGACAGTATGGACTTTAAGAGGTTTTTCGAGTTACCAGCAGCGTCGTCCAGGCACGTTCCACGTTGTTGGTGTTAACCTACGTAAAAGAGTAGCAGAAGGACAAATACCAAATTACAAGTTCTTGCCTAAATGTCTCAAGAATAATTTTAAGATCTTCTCAGGTACTCCCTTAAAATGTTACACTATCCGAAGGTAGAATGTAAGTGAATATGGTTACTTGGGAATGATATTTGAAAAATTGGGACTTTGAATTGAAAACATTTATAGTAATTGTTTTTTTTTTATATTTTCCTTGAAAATTAAGGCTTTTTTACACCACATGAAATCCCATGAATTCCTTAAATTTGGAAATTAACTGAAATTCCATAGATTCGCAAAAGCCTTAAATTTTTTAAACCTATTAAATTGCTTAAATTCCTCCTACTCCTTAACCTCAATAAATTATTATATCCCTTAAATTCCATAAGCTAGGAGGCACAAAATCTCTGATCACGCCTCCCTTCGGAAGGGAAGTAAAGCCGTAGGTCCCCGGTCTATGAGTTGATGGGTCGATAGGTAGGGTTCTGATAGGGCTATGAAAGCTGCCTCCCTGGCGTCGGTAGCATTGGTACTCAGTACGGAAAAGAAGATCAACGGTAAACAAATCAAGGAAAAAGAAATACTTCTCTGAAGATCTTCAATTGATCAAAATTAAAATGAAGACTTTGATTGTTGATAAGAGCTTAGTCAAAGGTTTTTGAAGACTATTGAATATGTTTTCAACATTTCGTAGAATTTTTATGAAGTTCGTAAAACTTTTTAGTTTATCTTTTATTTATTTATTTATTTATCTATCTATCTTTCTATCTATCTATCTATCTATCTATCTAACTATCTATCTATCTATCTATCTATCTTTTTTTTATAGTCAAGAAAGCTTCAAAAGCTCGGCCTGTCACTGTGTTGCGTGTTTGTTCTCCTTCTGGCACAGTGTGGTACTTTTAACCATTAAAACCTTACTCGCCTCTAGCCACTATCCCCCCGGAACTCCCCTAGAGTATTTCGTCAGGGGGGGGGGGGGGTGGGGGGGCTGTGCTCAAGCACTTCTCTTTAGCTCAGCTAGCCGGCGTTGCTAACTCGCTGATCATCTCTCCATTTTCGCTGCAGCTCCGACAAAATTTGCGTCACTGCCCTGCTGACGACGCTCCACGTCCTCTCATCCCGGCACATTTCACTGACGACATTTCTCGCGCTAAGGGCCGGCATCTCCACTCGCCCTGCCTCAAATCTTGGGCAGTAGAAAACCACGTGCTCCGGCGTTTCGACTACGTTGCCACACTCCGGACAGAGGGGTGACGTTGTGTGTCCAAAGCGATGCAGGTACTTCCTGAAACAGCCATGACCAGACAGGAACTGCGTCAAGTGGAAGTTGACTTCTCCATGCTTCCTGTTCACCCAGGTCGAAAAAATTGGTATTAGCCTGTGTGTCCATCTACCGTTCTCCGCTGCGCCCCACTCCTGTTGCCACTTAACCATCGACTCCGTTCTCACCATTTTTCGAACTCCTCTGATATCTCTTCGCATATAACATTCGGTGTCCTCCGCCAAGGTGATGACGATGGGTATCATACCGGTGATAACGCATACTGCTTCCGTCGAAATTGTTCTGTACGCACTCACGACTCGCATGGCCATGAGGCGGAACGTACTGTTCAATTTTCTTTGGTTCTTCTTCGTTTTCAGCGGTGCATCCCAGGCTGGACCTTCATACCTCAGTATCGACGACGATACACTAGCCAGAAGACGCCTCTTGCTGCTGCTTGGTCCAGAATTGTTAGGCATGATTCTGGCTATCGCATTGATGGCCTTCGCCGCCTTCTCACATGCGTAGTCGACGTGGCTATTGAAGTTTAGCCGGTCATCGATCATCACTCCAAGATACTTCCGCACGCGCTTTGATGCTATGGCGTTCTCCCCGACGGTAATTTCTGCTCGCTGAACAGCTTTGCAGTTACTGACAAATAGCACTTCCGTTTTGTGGTGGGTTATCTGCAGCTTCGCTCCTTGCATCCAGTTGGAAACCGTGTCGATCGCCTCGGTTGCCAGCATTTCTACCTCTTCTAACGTCTCGCCTACTACCGCCAACACGACGTCGTCCGCAAATCCTACGATCTCAACTCCTTTGCGCAACTTCCGCGTTAGCACGCCGTTGTACATCACGTTCCAGAGCGTTGGGCCAAGGATGGAGCCTTGTGGCACACCCGCCGTGATCCGGATTGATTTCTCTCCCATGTCCGTCTCGTAGACTAGAACCCGGTTCTGGAAGTAACTCCTTATAATGCTACACAGGTAATCAGGAACCCTCATTCCATGCAGTGCTTCGGCGATGGCCTCCCAGCTGGCGCTGTTGAATGCACTGAAAATGTATTTTCGTTATTTCTCTGAAAACCGTTTCGTAAAAATGAATATCGTACATGCAACACATCTTTCATAAATGGTACGAAACATTCGTTTTTCCTGTCATCTGGCGCAATGTCAATATTGCGCCTTATTCGTATAATATACAAATACATCTTCGTACAATCAAACCAACAACTGCGCTTATTGTTTCCTAAAGTGCTGATTGTGTGTTGGAGATGGGATATTTTTTTTTAGAAATATTGCCGGTTTGACCAATACATGCAAACTACCACAATAAATCAAATTACTCGTCACGATGGTTTTATGTTAGAGAAAAAAAATACATGCAAGCAGCAGAAAAAGCAGGAGAAATCAAAATACCGCTCCATGAGTGCTTCTTATTTTCCTTTAGCTTTACCATTTTCACAGCACAGATAGAGCGATGGATAAAGCACAGATCTAACGATCGCAAGGTTCATGAGTCGAGTCCGGTCTGAAGCATATTTTGTTTTTTTGTCATAGGGGAAATTACGGCTTCGGCATGGCAGACTATTTTCGGCAACCCAAATTGAAACACTATTTTCACTGGATTTTCTTACGAAAACAATTCGCTGAATGCATGCAAACGATTCTTTATGCTTTCAGCTTCAATTTGACTATATTTTTACCACTGAGAAAAAGCAATCTAGCAAGGTTTTCTTGAAATGCAACACACGCACTACAAATTGTAGCTGATTTCGAGTTGCCGATAATAGAACAGCAGATTTACATGCAGTTCAAATGGAACGGTTGCCGAAGAAAAACTGGTTGCCGACAATACTCGCTCTCACTAGAGAAGATTGGAGCTTTGTAAAAGCGTTTCAAAGCATTTTTGGACAATTCTTTCGACTGAAATTGTTAGAGCAGCTGGCAGCAAAAGATTGTAAACAAACCAATACTGCATATGTGTGCGTTCCTTAGAGAAAAAGGCTATAGAAAGAAGGTCGCTACTTAGGTTGCCGAGAATACGTAAATTCCCCTATTTATGCCTTCCAATGATGAAGTTATTTTTACTCATCCTCACTAACACACTCCACATTTTTCGGTTTCCACAACCAACACTTGTGAACCGCTGGTTGGGTGTAACCATAGCGAGTATGGCAGTTCTAACGAAACTAGCTTCATACAATGTACAAATCCATTTCGTTGCAGAAAACAACGAATAAATTCGTAGAACAAACGAGCGATTTCGTTGTAAAAACGAAATTTTATTTTCAGTGTGCGTTCTTCACGTCGATCGTTATCACGGCGCAATATCGATCTCCTCTCCGCTTCTGTTTAGACGCTTTCTCGGCACTCTCGACCACTGTCCGAATTGCATCCACCGTTGATCTCCCTTTCTGGAATCCGTACTGCCTCACCGACAATCAATGCTCACTAGACTGATGCAAAATTTGACTTTTTCGCTCCACAGTGCTTAAATGGTTTCAAATCGGGTCCTGATTAGCCTCCCAAAGTTACAACTCATTTGGTTAGAAACAGACTTCGCACAAGCCATTTGAAATTTACATGTAAATTACTATGAGAAATCTCAACTTTTTGTTCATTGTCTTCGAGTCTTTTTCCATATTGAGCTGTAAAACAGTTCGATAGCCATTCTTATAGAAAATTGTCTCAGCTACAATTTTGGTGAAGATCGTTTCTATGTAAAACGAGACAGGAAAAAGTTATTAATTATTTAAGAGATTGATAAACTTATGACATGATCAAGCAGCTGCTCTGTAGGCAACACTGTATTTTGCAGTGTGACATAGTAGCCATGATTTTTGTGTCCTATTCAACGCCCCAGAAACACAAATGTTGCCTGCTGAGCAGTTGATTGAGCATGATCATAAGACATCAGCGCATTGAACCATTGATAACTTTCGATCCTTGCGTTGAATCAAAAAGTGGCCTTTAGCAAAGTTGTAGCTGGGAAAATTTCCTACAAGTTAAGTTGAAATTTTTTGAAGAAGACCGATGTGGTGAATTATTAGATAGACATGAACAAAAATTTTGGTTTTACCATAGTAATTCCCATACAAACTTCAAATGGTTTGTGCCATCTCAGTTTCTCACCAAATGGATTCAAATTTTGAGAGGTTAGTCAGGATCCGATTTGGAATCGTTTAAGTAATGTGGAGCGAAAATTTCAAATTTTGCATCACTCTAATGCTCACTCTCCGTGAATTTCGTTAGCCTGTTGAGGATGATCTTCTCCAATAGCTTTCCGACTGTATCCAGCAAGCATATAGGCCTATACGATGCTGGATCCCCCGGCGGTTTTCCGGGCTTCGGCAGCAGCACTAGCTTCTGTATCTTCCATCGGTCCGGGAAGTGACCTTCATCCAGACACTTCTGCATCACTATCCTGAACATGCCCGGGAACGGGACAATAGGCCTTTTTAATAGAAACTAAACTAAACATAGGAAGCGGAACACTTTTTTACTTTACCTGATAAATTGATTCATCTGAGATGCTGCAAAACTTAATCTACAGTTGAAAATTTTTCAACAACAATTCTGTAACGTTTTTGAAAAGATCCTGCTGGTGTTCAGGAATATTTTTGTTGAGAAAAATGGAAAATTAGAGAAGTGCCTTAGTGGTTATGATCTTCCGGATTTCTTGTGTGGTAATAGTTAAGGTGCAAATCAGTTCAGATTTGTGGAAAATCGTACAATAAGTTAATTACCGATGGAAATTGGCAAGATTTTGAATGAAAAATGCTGTTATTTGCGTTGGGGAAAATACTTATTCTGATGTAAACAAACGGTTTGGTTGACGTTTCTTCTCGAACTCGCGTGGCGCACTCTACGTTGGTGGTGCATTAAAAAGGCGTATTGATAGAATTGTCCAAAACTGTTTTAAAACTATTTTACAATGCTCCAAACTTCTCAGGTGAGTGCGACTATTGCCGGCAACCTCTTTTTCTTCGGCTACCTTTGCATTTGAGCTGCGTGTTAATCTGTTGTTCTATTATCGGCAACTCGAAAACAGCCGCATTTTGTAGTGCGTATGTGTCATTTTAAAAACAACTTGGCAAAATCCGTTTGCTCAGTCGTAAAAACCTAATCAGATTCAAGCTGAAAGACTAAGGAACCTTTGAAAACATTCAGTTTGGTGGGAAAATTCAGTGAAATTACCGTTTAAATTTTGGTTGCCGAAAACAGTCCATGGGTGCCGAAGCCGACATTTACCCTAAATAAATAAATATTTTTTTTTTATTTCGTGAAATTAACCGTTATGTGGTACCTTTTCAGATTTCAAGTTAATAAATTATGAAGTTATTTTCAAGACAGGAAACCAGAATTCAGTGACATCTTCGAACTCATGAAGCGACAACTTTTCATGAAGAAAGATTTAAAATTGCAGCAAGGGGCTTCGAAAGGGCGGGGGGGGGGGGGGTCGTGAAATGTTTTACCCTTTAGGAGCTCGACACCGGGTACCGACAAGCCGGGTACCCACAAAATTGAGCTGCTTGCTACTGCGGCCCATTTTTAACGGTTCTGAATTATTTGGCACCATTGGATTCAGAAACTTATCCTCTTTCTGGACATTGCCAACAATGTCCATCCGTAATAGTCTGGTTCCCGGAAATCCGGATTTCCTGTATAATGTTCCAGAATTAAGCATTTTCTTGCCACAATCGCTAGAATTTCGAAGGAATCGATATCAGAATCTCCTTTAAGAAACAATTTCAGCTTACTTGAGGACCAGTTTAAGGTTTCTCCCAGAACGGCCATTCCGGCGCAGGTTTCCGTAGGGCCTCTAGTGGCCATAGAAGTGTTTGGGAAGAAAACCCTGCAATATGGGTATCAAAATTCATGAATGTACAGCAGGAGACTGTTTATCATAATTTTGTGATGATCCGATGGATTGTCTCCAGGATGGCCATTCCGGAATAGGTTCCCGTAGGGCTTCTAGTGGCCATAGAAGTTGTTTGGATGGATGTTCCTACAATATGGGTATCAAAATTCTTGAATTTATCATACCCAATGTTCAAAAACATACATTGAACTTGAGAACAATTCTCAACAGCTCTTTGGCTTAATACAACAGGTTTATTACAAAATCTGTCCTGCAAAGGAACGTTCTACCAAAAGAGATGTACCTTGGTGGAATAAAACCTTACAGAAACTTCGAAAGAAAGCCCGGAAACTATTTAACCGGGCAAAAATAACAAAACAATGGTATCAATATAGAGAAGCCCTAACAGCTTATAATAGGGAAATTCGAAGATCAAAAAGGAAGGATTGGAGGAATACATGTGAAAACATTGAAAATACTCCAATTGCTGCTAGATTGCAGAAAATTCATTCAAAAGATCATTCAAATGGCCTAGGAACTCTTAAAAAAGAGGACGGCACGTTTACTGGATCAGTGGAGGAAACGTTAGAGATAATGATGAAAACACACTTTCCATGTTCAACTTCTAACATAAATGAAGACCAGAATATATGTGCAGCAAAAACTGTCTCTGAAAAAAACCAGGACGCATGTTCAGGAAACAATGAACAGAGTCGACTGGCTCAGAGAAAGCCAGAAAAATGCTCAAAATCTGGCCAAAATAATTTTTACATAGAAACGAGTTGAATGGGCGATTCATTCTTTTGAACCTTTCAAATCACCAGGTAGGGACGAAATTTTTCCAGTACTACTCCAAAAAGGGAAAGAAACTTTGACACCTATTCTTACAGACATGTTTAGAGCAAGCTTAACATTAAGCTATATTCCAATAAACTGGCTTCGAGTTAAGGTTATATTTATTCCGAAGGCTAGCAAAAAGGATAAAACGTCTCCTAAATCCTTCAGGCCGATTAGCCTATCTTACATTATGCTGAAGATAATGGAGAAAATAATAGATGAGTATATAAAGTTAAAGTACTTAGTTACAATTCCTTTTAATAAATATTAGTTTGCATATCAAACTGGTAAATCAACCGTAACAGCTCTTCATACGCTGGTTACAAAACTCGAAAAATCTTTTGAATCAAAAGAAATTTCCCTAGCAGCGTTCATTGATATTGAAGGAGCATTTGATAATGCATCTTATCACTCAACGAAAAACGCTGATAAAACATGAGTTTGATAAAAGCATAGTTAATTGGATTAACGAAATACTTAGCAAAAGATAAATCTCAGCAGACCTTGGAAGCTCAGTAAGAGCTGTAAAAGAGTGTGCTCAAGGAGGTGTTCTTTCACCTCAACTGTGGTCTTTAATAGTTGATGATCTTCTCAAAAACTTAGAAGCACAGGGCTTCGAGATTATTAGCTTCGCAGATGATATAGTCATATTAGTGCGTGGAAAATATGACTATATCATTTCAAGTAGAATGCAAATTGCTTTAAATTATGTTTCATCGTGGTGCACTAGCGAAGGATTGAATATTAATCCATCTAAAACAACTATTGTACCATTTACACGAAGAAAAAAAAATGTCCATAAATAGTATTAAACTGAGAGGAATAATTTTAGAACTTTCAAACACAGTCAAGTATCTGGGAGTTACTCTTGACAGCAAACTAAATTGGAATTCGCATCTAGAGCAAGTCATTAGTAAAGCAACAAATGCTCTTTGGATAAGTAAAAAAAACTTTTGTAGGAAATGGGGACTAAAACCTAAAATGATCCACTGGATTTATATGACGATTGTAAGACCCAGACTAACCTATGCATCATTGGTTTGGTTTAAGGCCACCAATGAAAAATCAGCCCAGAAAAACCTGGGGAGGCTGCAAAGACTAGCTACTCTCTCAATAACTGGTGCAATGAGTAGCACACCAAATATGGCACTAGATGCTCTACTTTATCTGCTTCCGTTGCATCAATGTATTCAATTAGAAGCCGAAAGGAGTGCATTAAGGATCCGACGGTCACAGCACTTCCTTTGAAGGTGATCTTAGAGGACATATGAGCATTCTAAAAATGTTCAATATTGATTCTATTGTGTTACAAACTGAGGTTTGGGTGAAGAAAAAATATCACTTCGATCGTCTTTACAATGTAGCAGATGCGGATCGCGATTTGTGGGACAATGGGGGACCAAACATTCGTCCAGGATCAATTGTCTTTTATACAGACGGCTCTTGATTGGATAATCGTGTAGGAGCAGGGGTAACAGGACAAGGTGCCGTGTTCCAAGCAGAAGTCCAAGCAATTCTTGAATGTTCTAAAATTTGCTTGCGTAGAAATTATAGGCATTCGAATATCTGCATTATGTCTGATAGCCAAGCAGCACTAAATGCTTTGAAATCAGCAATATGTAATTCTAAACTTGTATGGGAATGTGCAATGTCACTCCAAAAATTGGCCTGCCAAAATCAAGTGAACTTATTTTGGGTTCCTGGTCACTGTGGAATTCAAGGGAATGAGAAAGCCGACACACTAGCTAGGCTTGGATCATCTTAACAATTTATAGGACCAGAACCATTCTGTGGAGTTTCTGCTTGCTCTCTTATACCCCGGACAGACTATGACTTATATCATGTAATATAGGTTGTCTTGCAATGAACACCCACACATCTAGTTTTCACTGGAAATCCAATGTATGAGTGCTCATTGCAAGACAGCCTATATTACATGATATAAGCCATAGTCTGTCCAGGGTATTATACTCCGTTCACATTACAGCCTATATCACGTAATATAGGCTGTCTTGCAATGAGGATTCATACATAGGATTTCCAGTGAAAACTAGATGTATGAGTGCTCATTGCAAGACAGCGTATATCACGTGATATACGCTGTAATGTGAACGGGGTATTATACCCTGGACAGACTATGGCTTATAAATATCATGTAATATAGGCTGTCTTGCAATGAGCACCCACACATCTAGTTTTCACTGGAAATCCTATGTATGAGTGCTCATTGCAAGACAGCTTATATTACATGATATAAGCCATAGTCTGTCCGGGGTAATAGAATGGAGTTCAAGCAATGGGAAAAAATGAAAGTGGAGACCAATTGGAACAACACTCTCATTGCTAGGCAGCCGAAACGGTTTATTAATCCGAGCATTTCAATGACTAGCAAAATTCTTTTACTATCAATGAAAGATCTCAGTATGTACACTGGTTTAATAACAGGGCACTGTCCATTTAACTATCACTTGAAGCTAATAGGAAAAGTTCAAGATGACATGTGTCGATTATAGGGGCATAGAAAAAGAAGACTCTGAACATCTGCTATGCTCTTGTACAGCAATCTTCAATAAGAGGCGTATTTTTCTGGATAAGGGGCTGAGTGCAATTCATTCGAAATGTAATACCTGACTGGGAAAATGCTTTCGGTCAGTCTATGTCGGTCGCTTCATGAAATGGTGTTTCGACATGCTGATTTAAAACGGGGAATATATCACAATAGATCTAAGTACTGGTTGGAAAAAATGGCCACTAGAGGCCCTACGGGAACCTGCGCTGGAATGGCCATTCGGGAAGAAACCTTTAACTGGTCCTCAAGTAAGCTGAAATTGTTTCTTGAAGGAGATTCTGATACTTTGATATCGATTCCTCCGAAATTCTAGCTAATGTGGCAGGAAAATGGTTAGTTCTGGAACATTATACAGGAAAGCCGAATTTTCGGGAACCAGATCATTCCGGATGGACATTGTTGGCAATGTCCAGAAAAAGGATAAGTTTCTGATTTCAATGGTGCCAAAAGATTCAAAATCGGTCAAAATTGTCCGCAGTAGCAAGTATTTCAATTTGTGGGTACCCGGGTACCCTTGTCGAGCTCCTAAAGGTGTTTTTTTGTCGATCACATAACGGTTAAATAAATTGTTAATATCTGAAATTCCCTAAAATTCCTAATTTCCTTAAATTTCCTAAATTCCTTAAATTCCTTAAACTATGTTCCACAAGTTTTTTTTACCGTTTCTTTTATTCCTTGGGTTCGTGAAATTCGCTAAATTGCTTTAATTCCTTAAATTCCTTAACTTCCTAAAACCAATTAAATTCCTTAAAGTAACTAAAGTCCTCCACTTCCTCAACTGAATAACTACCATCTTCTGCTAAGCTCCTATCTTGTTAATAAATCATATCAAATGTCCTCTTAACCAATAAACTTACTCATTAGTGATGTGTTAATGTTCTCATTGAACATCATTTCGAAGCACGTTGATTGCGAATCTCTTACCAAAGTCCACAACGTTCAATTTAATCTCGTCTTAATTGGTGGTCGATTGGGTGAATTGTACCCGACGACGATAAATTCCCATTTAACGATAATGTATTGTTACAGTGATTCCTGGCCCAATTCTACCTCTTTATTAATTGTGATTTCAGCCCTCAAGCACCATCACCGGCCAATCCCAGAAAACGCAATCTGGCTAAAAGCTTCCCACGTGTCAAAGCAATAACTCAATCCCAATGGACGAACAAACAAAAATTCCACTCGCTGAAAGAGTTTATTCTATGCTGAACAGCTCAACCCCAGTGGCTACACACTCAAAAGGAAACTTTATCAATATTCAAACTCTCGCTCATTAACCCCTCTCGGTACAATCTATTTGATGCTGCTGGCAAATCGTCTAATCGTCCGAAGCATGCTTTCCGCCTGACTGTTGGTCGTGTCCCGCAGCAAAGCAATCACCTCAGCAACGCCTCCCGGTGGCGCCCCGTTCGACCGTTTAGCCAGAATGGCTTGGATCGCCCCAGCACAGGCACCCCGTTTGCCTTCCCAATACTCCGGGTTCGGATCCAATTTCTCAAGGGTATCGAATGCTTTGGCTGCCACCCAAAATTCACCCACCCGATAGCTATCGTTGGCGATTAGTTGCAGAAGGGCGAACGCCTCCGGGGTTGAATCTTTGGTTAGGAAAATGTTCCACGCTTGGTCGGCATGGCCGGAGTGAACATGACACTTGGCCAGTACCATGGAATAGGTGTGGTCCGTTTTGATTGTTATGTCGTGGATTTGCAGCAGTAGCTCTTCGGCTTCCTTGTAGTAACCTGTGGCGGCTTTTGCTTGAGCGTAGTTGTAATTGAATACGTCGTCGTTGACGAAGTAACTGCGAATCGAGTTTAGATATACGAGAACTTCTTCGAATTGCCCATACAGGAAGAATGCTGATGCCATGCTCTGACGGCCTGGAATTGTGTCGCATTCCGAAGCTGATCCACCCACCAGGTGGAGACACTGTTGGGCATTCTTAAGATGTTCTTTGGAACCAGTTTCCTGACCAAGAGCGGCATGTACCACGCCTTTAAGAATGTACTCCTGAGGAACCGAAGGTTGAACTTCCTTCATCAGTTGGTGTGCTTCCTGTATCTCTCCACGGCGAAGGTGATGGATTGCCAAATTTAGTCGAGCTTCCGGTACGATGTCGATCAACTGCGGCAGAACCTGCAGAGCACCTTCGCCATTCTTGAACACCACCAGGTTGTGTTTGATCAAATCCGCTCCAAATGTCCCGTTGTCTACGATGTTCTTAATCTCCTGCTCCGCAGCACGTCCGTTGAACAGACGAAATCGATTACATGCCTTCAAATTGATAGCAATCGTACTGTCCGGATGTTGGTTCAGATACAAGTCCAACACTTCCTGCGAAATGTCATAGTAATCCAACTTGTAGTAACAGATAGCAATGTACACATTCAGCGCCAACAAATCTTTGTTATCCAGCAAAACTCGCTTGTAGATATCAATCGCCTCTTGGTAGTGAGATCGCAGATAATGCATCCCAGCCAGACTCAGCTGGTCCTCGACGACATCTCTCAGCGATCCATGCAGCTCCATCAATCGGTCCTCCTCGCTCAACTTGTGAGCCAAGTGGAACAGCAAGCGAATTTTCAACGGATTCTCCGGCAGTTCTTCCACCAATTTCTGCGCTTCCTCGTACATTCCCAGGTAGAACATGCAGACGCAAATATTCAACGCCACATCCTTCTGAGTCTGATCGTCGGAGTAGATTTTCTCGTACTGATCCAGTGCATCTTTGTAGTCGCCGATGTGAAAGTTGCAAAATGCAACCCACAGCTCCTTCAGCAACTCCGATACTTCGTCATAATCCTTCGAACACTGAAAGGTATTCCCCGTTTTAAAACTACGCATTACTTGCATTACGTCGGAATGAGAATTTTCACCTGCAGTACAGTTTTCGCACCCACATAGTCCCTTCTCAGGAGAAACTCTTCGAACGTTGGAATCACTGCCGTCTTAGCGCTGCTTGAACCGGCCGAATTACGACTCCCTTTGGCGGATTCCGACTTGGTGCGGGAAAGGATCTTCAATTGAGACAAATCAATTGTAAAATATTAAAAAAATATATAATGTTATACCAACCATGATGAAAACAAGAATCCAACAATTTTCCAATCAATTGTTTTGCCACAACCAGTAATGTTTGGTGTAGTGACGAAACCTGGCAACCAACGGATAGGGCGCGTTTGCGCGGTCATGCGGAACGTAGCATATACGGTCGAGTGAAACATTGAATGAATTCGCGTTCGATATCCTTTTGAAGGGGGTGAAGTTGAGGCGACAGTAGATGGATCTCCAGCTATTTTGTATGTTTGAGTGTTTATTAAAATTTTAAAATTTCAGTAAATGTCTGAATAAGCTGATTATTAGGGTGCTTCATTTTGAAATTTCTGATAGGCCACCCTCCAGTTCGATTCATAACCAAAAAACACGAACCTGTGCAAACATTGGTAAAGAGTGATGAAGGTTTAAAGGTCACGTCAATGATTTGAAATTTGTGTGATGATTTCGGCGAATTAGTATGGGCAATTATTGATTTTCACTTACATTGTTTTTACTAGAAATAGGCGGAGAAAACAAAATACAATTCGGCTGCAGGGATTTGTACCTAACTTATCTGACAACCCTTGCTAGAAGCCAGCATTTCACATGACTTTTACTATTGATTCGATTTACGTGCAAAATAATAATTGAGTGCATCGCAATATTTTGCACATTTCTTGGTGCAACTAAGATCAATTAATCAATAGAATTAGAATATTGTTTTTGATTAAAAAAACTAGTTGAATTTGAGAAGCACACGAAACATAAAGGTGATTGAATTTCTGTTCGATTGCAATACTCTCAAATTTAATCAAGTAAGGAAAAAAAATCTTCGGAACAATTCTTTTGGGAATGTTCGATTGGCTCAGATTTTGACATTTCATTTGGCTCAAAACATTCTCTCCGCTTATCTATCCCTCTGAGTATTTCTAGTAGCCACAGCATAGTTCTGTCAAAACCACTGGCGTGCACAGGGTGGGGCAAAGTTGGGCAATTGCCTCCCCTTTTATAAATAAGATTTTTATTTCCACAATTACAAAATAATGATATAAAATAACTTTGATAACTAATTCCTTTGAGATGGTGCCTGAAAACAAACTTCAATGAAATTTTTTGGTCAAAAAATTGCACCACAGTGGTGCATGCAAAAAAAAATCTGGCCTAATTTTTTTTTTTTTTGTTTTTTCAAGGTGGTTAATGAAGGGTTAAAAGAAGAGGGTAAATTTAAGGTTGAAAAAATTCACCTTCGTTGTGGTAAATAGAAGGAAAAGTTTTTTATTTAATATTTCTGGTGTAAAAATATCATCAAGGTGGTGCATGGAGGGACTAATCAAAATAAATATTGGAAAAATTGAATCACGCCAAAAAATTTGGAGGTGCGCACTTAACAGAAAATTTCTGGTGGAAAATTCGCTACACTGAGGTGAATGTAGAAGCAAGGTTTATTAATTTTTCTGGTGCATCATTTGCATCGTTCTGATGAATGCAATGCAATGCTTCATTGAATATTCATGGTGAAAAATTTGCAGCATTCTGGTGCATGAAGAGGCAAAACCTGAAAATTACACCACAAAGGTGCATGGTGAAACAAACTTCCCTGAAAATTGTTGGTGCACCCTTCTGGTGAATGGAGGAGCATGCTTTTTTGAAAATTTCTGGTGCAAAATTTGCATTGCTCTGATAAATGAAATGAACGGAAAATTTCTGGTGGAAAACTTGTACCGGTCTGGTAAATGAAGGCACAAGCTTTATTTAAAATTAAGCTATATTGAAAATTCCTGGTGGAAAATCTGCACCGTTCTGGTGAACGGATGGGCAAAAGACTGATGCAAAATTTGACTTTTTCGCTCCACAGTGCTTAAATGGTTTCAAATCGGGTCGTGATTAGCCTCCAAAAGATACAACTCATTTGGTTAGAAACAGACTTCGCACAAACCATTTGAAGTTTACATGTAAATTATTATGGGAAATCTCAACTTTTTGTTCATTGCCTTCTAGTCTTTTTCCATATTGAGCTGCAAAACAGCTCGATAGCTATTCTTATAGAAAATTTTCTCAGCTACAACTTTGCTGAAAATCGATTCTATGTAAAACGAGACAGGAAATAGTTATTAATTATTTAAGAGATTGGTAAACTTATGACATGATCAAGCAGCTGCTCTGTAGGCAACACTGTATTTTGCAGTGTGACATAGTAGCCACGATTTTTGTGTCCTATTCAACGCCCCAGAAACACCAATGTTGCCTGCTGAGCAGTTGATTGAGCATGATCATAAGACATCAGCGCATTGAACCATTGATAACTTTCGATCATTGCATTTAATCAAAAAGTGGTCTTGAGCTAACTTGTAGCTGGGAAAATTTCCTACAAGTAAAATTGAAAGTTTTTAAAGCAGATCGATATGGTGAATTATTAGATAGACATGAACAAAAATCTTAGTTTTACCATAGTAATTCCCATACAAACTTCAAATGGTTTGTGCCATCTCAGTTTCTCACCAAATGGGTTCAAATTTTGAGAGGTTAGTCACGATCCGATTTGGAATCGTTTAAGTATTGTGGAGCGAAAATTTCAAATTTTGCATCACTCTAATGGGCAAGCTTTTTGAAAAAAAAAATTGGTCTTAAATTTGCATGCTTCTGCTGAATAGAGAAACAAACTTTAATAATAATTTCTGGTGCAAAATTTGCACCATTCTGATGATTGGAAGGAAGCTGCTTTACTGAAAAATTATGATGAAAAATCTGAAAATAGGGGTAAGCTTTATTTGGTGGAAAAGTTTGTATTGAAAATTTCTGGTGTAAGATTTGCAACAATCTGCTGCATGGAGAGGCAAGCTGAATCCCTGATGTAAAAATTGCACAGTTCTGGTGAATGGAGGGACAAGCTTTATTGAACATTTCTGGTGGAAAAACAACAACGTTTTGGTGAATGGGCGGGCAACTTAAGCTTGACCTCCGAGGAGAATCTCAAGGTTATTGAATTCTGAGGACAGTTCTAAAAGAAAAGATTTCTGGGGATGATTCCATGAAAATTCTGCGAATAATTTCTAGTGAATCCTGCAGTTAGTTCCAAGATAATTTCAAATAGAATACCTAGAGAATCAAATTTTGAATGAAAGGGAAGTTGAGAAAAATTTCAAGGGAATTCCGAGGAAAATGTCAAGCTCATTCTGGGAAGAATTTCTCGAGATTGCAGAGGAAATTCTTCTGAAACTTTAGAGGAATTTCAGTTCCAAGGTGTTGTGAGAAAAAATAGTTCTAAAATATTTCGAGAAGAACCTCAAGGATATTCAAATCTCATGAAAGTTCCAAAATATTTCTGAGGAGAATTCAAAGAAAATTCTACGGATAATTTCTAGTGCATCTTACAGATAGTTCCAAGATAATTTCAAAACGAATACCGAGAAAATCAAATTTTGAGTGAAATTCCAAAGCGAATTCCGAGGATAATTTCTAGTTCATTCAGTTCCAAGGTGTTCTGAAAAAAAAATCATGAAGAGTTCTAAATATAATTCCAGTTGACTTCTGAAAACAATTTCAAAAGAGCTCTTAGGAGAGTTCTAAAAAAATCCGAGAAGAACCTCAAGGATATTTAATTCTGAGGACAGTTCCAAGGGATTTCTGGGGAGTATTCCAAGAAAATTCTGCGTATAATTTCTAGTGAATCCAAGATAATTCCGAAAAGAATACCGAGAAAATTGAATTTTAAGTGAAATTCCAAAGAGATTTGGAGGAAAATTTCAAGGGAGTACCGATAATTGCTGGCTCATTCCGGGAATAATTTATTGAGAAAATTATTCTGAAACTCTAAAGGGCCACCCACATTAGATCCGTTTGCGTTGCGTTGACGTTAATTCGACAGTTAGACAATAGATTTAGCTGTCACTTTACCGCAACGCGTCCAATCCGGATCTAATGTGCGTGGGCCTTAAGGGAATTTCAGTTCCAAGGTGTTCTGACTAAAAGTCTAGAAGAGTTCTAAAATAATTCCAAAGGACTTCTGAGAAGCATTTCAAAAGAGCCCATAGAGTTCTAAAAATTTTGAAAAGAACCTCAAGGAATTCTGAGGATGGACTTTTTCGCAACTGTATAGAGTTTAAAGATAGCTTTTGGATTCCCTAATTGAAAAGTGGGTATTAGTTTGCCATTGAACCTTGGTCTATTGTTGTCTTACTAAAACATCCTCTAAGAATCTTCTCTGAAAATTTCAAGTCATTTGTTAACATAGTTAAAAAGTTACAGCTGTGTATGTGCGTTGCAATAAATTCGGGTTTGTCCTTTATATCATCTTTAAAACATGTTGAATGTTCGGCATCATTTTTTGTCACCCCGACTGGCGGTACTTTGGGACGGTTCATCATCGACATCGTCAATGGGATTAAATTGCCAATTTCCATTGGCTGTCTGAAAGCAGTTTGCATTGAAGAAGATGAACCACCACCGGAGCAAAAAATTTATAAAATTAGCTAAATTAAACCGTAGGAAAGCAGTGGTGGGTTGACAGCACCATCTTCCACGCACTTTGGAGTACTTCCCATCCCCAGATTAAATGCACCATAGAAAAAATGTCTTTAAACTTGTTCCTCCCCACCTTAAAAATTACAAAATATTGAAGGGGCAAACAATAATTAATTCGATTCAAAATCTTCTTTCACTCTGTGCTTTATCATAAAAATACACAATTTTTTTTTTATTATTATTAATTTATTATTAATTCAGTTGTTTATCCATTTTTTATAGTCCTGTGTATTATATTATTGCTGAAGGTAGCGTTACTGCTGCCTAAAGCTACAACACATTTGAACAACACTTCTCTTATCTGCAAATTTCCTACATTTTTCGACTCTTATTCCTCTTCGATCCTCGTTTGGATCCTGACCGAGGTAATCCTCTTCGATCCTTCGGTATATTACAGTCATCTGCTTGGAAATCGAGTTGGAGAAACGGTTCTATAACAGTCCCCAGAAAACTATTCCCCAGAATCTCATTCCCCAGAATGTACCATTTCCCAGAAAAGTATGACATGTATTAGATTGACTATTTTTGTTTATTATAGTCACTCTTGGAATTTTCTTTCGTGTATATAAAAAGAATAGAAAAACTTCTTAATTGGTCAAGGCGTTTTCTTTTCTTTGAAAATATAAGAAAAGGAAATAATTAACTCTTTGGATGTACGATAAAGAAGTGACAGCTCATACAGCCCTGTCGGAAGCGTCCGACTCGATCGTAAAAGTCTTCGTAAAATCCGGATTACCCAGAATCGGCGCCGATGTCAGCACCGATTTCAACTCTCGAAAGCCGTCCTCTGCTTCCTTCGTCCACTTGTAAGAATCCTTTAACCATTAATTTGTTGATTTTCCTCGAGTCAAAACACACCCGTACTTTCCCGTTTTTTTTTTTTTGAGAACCGGGACAAGTGGATTGGTCCACTCACTATAACATTCCTCTATCGCATCTAGCTTCTTGAAGCGCTCTACCTCGTCGTTAATGGCCTGTTGCACGTATGGGGAGCACTTGTACATCGGGGGATTTCGAGGTTTAGCGCCTTCCTTGAGAACGATCTCGTGCTCAATCAGACTCGTTCGTCCGAGTTTTCCCACGCACGTTAGCTCGAAGTGCCTAACCACGTTCGAAAGTTCCCTCCGTTGATCCTCCATCAGGTTGTGTTCGGTTTCTATACTGTCTAGATCGGGTGTTGAATCGGTTGGTCCTTCATAGACTGGAATTTCCAGCGTGTCCTCTTCCTATAGGTTTTCCAGTTTTGGTAGCTCTCCAGACGGTTCGATAGTGAAGTAAAGTGGTGACTTATTTCCACGTTCAATTGTATCTAATTCTTCAAGACCCTGACCTACGTCAATCATCCAGAAGTCCGCCCCCAAAATCAGATGACGAGATATTTACGGTACAACTAAAGTTGGGACCACTTTGGTGACTCCTTTGAACGAGAACGGCACGTTAACGTACCCTTGACAACCGTAAGCTGAACCATCGGCGGTTGTTACTCGAATGGATGCAGGTTGTATTTTCAGCGAATACCTGTTGACAATGTCGAGTGAATTTAAGACACTAATGCCCGCGCCAGAGTCCAACAGGGCTTCAAATTCGGACTCGAAAATCTTTACCTTTATATGAGGACATTTCGTGTTACGGATTTTGATGCGGTAAATTTGATAGAAGGGATCATAGATTTGATTAGTTGATGATGTTTTGGGAATATCGGCTACCGGAGGGATTAACGACTTCCCAGCGTCACCCCTCTTTACTCGTTTCCCTGGTTTTGGGTTGTACCATCCGTCGGTCTGGAGCAGCGCTCACAGTTCCACAACCATAGCAAAATACCACCAATGGTCTTTGGCACTGTCTCCAGCTATGCCCTCGTTCCTGGCAGTTCCAACAACTGAGTGTGTTTGCCTGGCTTGGATTTCTTTGATGAGTCGCTACACTTTGCTGTTCCCTTTGGTTGGGCTGTTGATTACCCTGGTATGTCGAAGTGTTTTGTTGTTCCCTTGGGTTGGGTTGCTGAATTACTTGTCGAATATTCCTGTTAATTCGGTTTCCGATCGCATTGATTGATGCCGATTGATCGCTCTCGTAGTCACTCTGGTCAGCAGAAATCTGGTTCACAGGTCTACGTACTGGCATCTCTCCTGACTGTTGTTGTAGTTGAGGGTCGGCCGCATCAATGCGATGATTCAGACGAATCAAGTGACTGAGGTCCTTTACCTCAACCAGAGAGATTTTGGACCGATAGTGTTGGCGCATATTGTCCCACGTTGGGCGCCAAATGTAACCGGTCAGCCCGTTTTCAAGTAAAAGTGGTTTAAGCGCCACTCCCGAAGGAGACCACCTACCAGGGATAGGGTTGCCCGACCGTATGAGACCTTTCAGGGGAAGGCTCTGATTTTCCCAAATTATACAATTGACGGATTTCACGCCAACTCGTCTTCGGAGTTGGCAGCACCCTCTCAGAACCTTATGAAACTTTGTGGGTGTGGAGACTTAGACTTAGTGTGGAGTGCTTTTTTCCTGGTAGTGCAACAACTAGACCATATTGGCACGGCGTAAAGCATGGCCGGTCTAAAAACTTGTTTAAATATTAGAAGTTTATTCGTCAGGCAAAGTTTGGATTTCCTGTTTATAAGAGGATACAAACATTTTATATATTTGTTACATTTGGCTTGAATGCCCTCAATGTGATCTTTAAAAGTTAATTTTTGGTCAAGAACTAATCCAAGATATTTCACTTGGTTTGACCAGGAAATTGGAACTCCGTTCATAGTGACTATGTGACTACTACTAGGTTTCAAAAAGGAAGCCCTAGGCTTATGTGGAAATATTATAAGTTGAGTTTTGGAAGCGTTGGGAGAAATCTTCCATTTTTGTAAATAAGAAGAGAAAATATCTAAACTTTTCTGAAGTCTGCTGCAAATAACACGAAGACTTCTTCCTTTAGCGGAAATGCCTGTGTCATCAGCGAACAAAGATTTGTGGCAACCCTGAGGCAAATCAGGGAGGTCCGAAGTGAAAATGTTATACAATATAGGCCCAAGAATGCTACCCTGAGGAACTCCTGCTTTAACAGGTAGTCGATTAGATTTGGAATTTTGATAATTTACCTGCAGAGTTCTGTCAGTTAAATAATTTTGAACTAATTTCATAATGTAAAGTGGAAAATTAAACTTTTTCAATTTAGCAATCAAACCTTCATGCCAAACACTGTCGAATGCTTTTTCTATGTCTAGAAGAGCAACTCCAGTTGAGTGGCCTTCAGATTTGTTTGAACGAATTAAATTGGTAACTCTCAAGAGTTGATGAGTAGTTGAATGCCCATGGCGAAATCCAAACTGCTCATCTGCAAAAATTGAGTTCGTATTGATGTGAAGCATCATTCTATTCAAAATTATTTTTTCAAAAAGTTTACTTATTGAAGAAAGCAAACTTATTGGACGGTAGCTAGAAGCTTCAGCTGGATTTTTATCCGGCTTCAAAATTGGAACAACTTTTGCATTTTTCCATTTATCAGGAAAGTATGCCAAATGGAAACATCTGTTAAATAATTTTACCAAGAAAGACAAGGTACTCTCTGGGAGTTTTTTGATAAGGATATAGAAAATTCCATCATCACCTGGAGCTTTCATATTTTGAAATTTTTTAGTTATAGACCTTACTTCGTCCAAATCAGTCCCCCAGGAATCATCAAAAATATTTTCCCGAGAGAAAATATTCAGAAAATCCCCAGCAACCTGATTCTCAATAGGACTAGTAAGACCCAAACTGAAATTATGGGAACTCTCGAATTGCTTAGCAAGTTTCTGAGCTTTTTCCAAATTTGTGATCAAAATTTTACCACCTTCTTTAAGCGCTGGAATTGGCTTTTGAGGTTTTTTCAAAATTTTTGTGAGTTTCCAAAAGGGTTTGGAACTCGGGTCTAATTTAGAAACATTATTTTCAAAAGTTTTGTTCCTCAGGGCAGAGAATCGCTTTTTAATTTGTTTTTGCAAATCCCGCCAGATAACTTTCATGGCAGGATCGCGTGTTCTTTGAAATTGTCTCCTACGGACATTTTTAAGACGGATCAAGAGCTGAAGATCATCGTCTATTATAATTGAATCGAATTTAACCTCGCATTTTGGTACTGAGGCAGCTCTTGCTTCAACTATAGAAGTAGTCAGAGATTCAAGAGCATAATTAATTTCATCTTTGGTTTGCAAAGGAATGTTTGGATCGAAGTTATATTCCATAAATGTTCGATATTGCTCCCAATCAGCCCTATGTTAATTGAAAGTAAAGCTGTTGGGATTGGAAATTATTTCTTGGGATATTTCAAAAGTTACTGGAAGGTGATCAGAACCGAAGTCAGCATGGGTAACCAATTGGCTACAAAGATGACATGAATCAGTTAAGGCCAAATCAATAGTTGAAGGATTTCTTGCAGAAGAAAAGCATGTTGGGCTGTTTGGATATTGAATAGTGTAATAACCTGCAGAACAATCATCAAACAGAATATTACCATTGGAATTGCTTTGAGCATTATTCCATGAGCGGTGTTTTGCATTAAAATCACCAATAATGAAGAATTTAGACCTATGACGGGTAAGTTTCTGAAGGTCACCCTTGAGAAAATTCTTTTGCTGGCCTACGCATTGGAATGGCAAATAGGCAGCTATAAACGTAAGTTGTCCAAATTTTGTTTCAACAGAAACTCCCAAAGTTTCAAAAACTTTGGTTTCAAATGAAGAAAGTATTTTGTGTTTGATTCGTCTATGAATAATGATGGCAACGCCACCACAGGGTTTATCAAGACGATCATTTCTATAAATTAAATAATTTGAGTCCTTCTTAACCTTATGGCCAGGTTTAAGGAACGTTTCAGTTATAACGGCAATATGCACGTTATGAACTCTCAAAAAATTAAATAGCTCGTCTTCATTATCTTTAAGAGATCGAGCATTCCAATTTAAAATGTTTAATGCTTTAAAATCCATTACTGAATTTTAAAGTCATGACAATATTATTAGCAAATTTTACTCCAGTTTGAATAGCATCAAACATGGAGTTAGATTTAAGCATATCAGAAATCATGTCAATTAATGAATTCTGTAAAAATTTCATTTTAGGAGCAGTAATGCTTCCTAAGTCAAAATTGTCAAAATTTCCGTTAGAACGTTGGTTAGTATTTTGATTTCTACCCGCTGCAATAGCAGCATAGGTAGCTCCATTAACTCGCTGAACATTGTTAGCAGCAAGGGGAGTAGGTACAGATGAAACATTTGAAGCTGGGGTGATATTTGTACCTACGGGTACGAATGTAGAATTTGTTCCTCGCTGACCGTTGTTAATAGCAGAGTAATTTGTACCTGTTCGGAAACGTGGAGCGTTTCCTACCTGTCGGTTAGAACGAGATTGTAGGATCGCTTTGCGAGTCTTACATTCCCAAAAATTGGATTTGTGGTTTTCACCACAATTTGAACATTTAAATTTCTTAGGATCTTCCTTCACAGGACAGTCGTCCTTTGCGTGAGAGGAATCACCACAATTCATGCATTTAGCTGGCATGTAGCAATTTTTAGTTCCGTGGCCCCATCCCTGGCACTTACGGCACTGAGTGAGGTTTTGGAGATTTCCTCCAGTCTTCCTGAAGTGTTCCCACTTCACTCGGACATGGAGCATAAGGCTAGCTTTTTCTAAGGCCTTAAGGTTGTTTAGTTCACTAGACTTGAAGTGAACTAAATAAAAATCATTAGAAATCCCGTTGCGCGAATCGCCAGGACGGGATTTCATTTTCATTTTGATTACTTGGAGTGGCACAACTCCAAGTAATTTTGCCAGTTCATCTTTGATCTGATCCAGGGATTCACCACTGGGCAGTCCTTTCATGACAACCTTGAACACACGTTCAGTTTTGGTGTCGTAAGTAAAAAATTTGTGCTTCTTCTCAGTAAGATACTTGAGAAGACATTTAAATCCGTCCAAGGTTTCAGCCAATACACGGCATTCACCCCGACGTCCAATTTGTAGTGAAAACTTAACTTTCACGAAATTCAAAAGTTCCATGCGAAGAGCATGGAAATCGGTAGTGGTTATCACAATAGGGGGAATCTTTTCCTTCTTGGCATTAAGCCGGGAAAGTTTACTAGAATTTTTCCTGGATGATGGATCATTCTCATCATCCGTGAGCAAATCAAATTGATTACTCAAATTAATTTCATCAGAAGGGGGGTCAAGAGTTTGCCCCTTTCTTTTGCGTTTAGGCGCCATGGCGGCAGTAAATTTTTATCCAAATCGACTTCCAAGCAGATTACTATAAGAATCTGAAGGATCGAAGAGGAATTTTCCAAATCGATATCCAAGAAGGATTACCTCGGGTAGGGTCCAAACAAGGATCGAAGCAAAATCGTACGATAATACTTCTAGATCGTAGCAAAAAGCAAATAGATCCGCACGGCAAGAGAGCACGATGCGGACTGCGCGTTTGAATGAAAACTCTAGTGTTTTTGTTTAGTGCATAATTTATTTTCCTATAATTCTCCATACATAATTTGAGTTTTTCATTGATTATTAGTCTATCGGAAACAGAGTGAAATTTTTCGGAGTTTCCTTTGAATGTGAAAATCGCTTAGTAGAAATTATGTTTTGAGAAATAGGTACAAAACAATGAAATTTTTGTGTACCAGGTATAGTTTTTACATGACTGAACAGCTCCTTGAGTTCATCGGACATCTTTGTGTATTGATCATTTGATATGAAGCAGAAGTTCAATTTTGTTATGCTTGTATCTGTTTGTTTAACTGCCCAGTCATACAGTTCTTGTGGAGTTGTGATTGTGTTTCCATAATCTCGAGCAAGACTTGCTCTCTTTGCCATTCGTTTGAGAGTTCCTCCAATTGCGTCACATGGGCCTTTCCCATGAGACGTTGCGAAGAAGTGCCATTCTGCTTCCAATCCATACTTGGACTTGAAGTTGCACAAACTGGCAAAATTCTTTTTATTTTTGTAATGAGCCGCTGCTCCATCTGACATGAAAGTAATTTTTGTGAAACTAATAGATTTTTTAATGAAATCTAACAATTTTGATATAAATAATTGAACTGCTATTGTATCATGGGTCAATACTTCTGAAATAATAATAAAGCTTAAATTTTCCAACTTGTTTTCTTTTATGTAGTAAATTTCGAAAGGATGTATCGTAGCTTGATTATTGTTCCAATGATACCCCTGTGTTGAGTTTTGAATAATAAATGAATAATTTTCAGAAAAGTCGCAAATCACTAAAATTTCACCGTTTTGAAGAGAATTTTTTTTATTACTTAGGTAAGATGATTGCTCTTTATGAATAAAATCATGGGTTATGAGCTTTTCAACTTTTTCCGTCAAATATTGAACAAACTCATCTGCAGGTTTAATAATAGTTTCCAAATTACAACGGTCGGTAGTCAACCACTGTTGAAATAAAACTTCTTCCATATCATCTGCTTCTAATACTGATGTAAGTTCCCTCACGATACTATCTGTGGAAATGCATTCTTCACATGTACGATAAAAACAATCTATGGTTCTAATAGGACTACTGCAAAGTATTTTGTCTGCAATTTCTTTATATGAATCAAATTTTACACTATTAATAATCAATTTAACATTTTCATGTATAGTACAGACACATACATTATGTGTACCTGTACTATCCAACAGTATGCAATGCTTTGGTCGGAGCTGAGTGAACGAAGTAAATCCGATTTTAACACTTTTGTATTTCTCTTCAAAAATCATAAAAGCCTCTTTAAGAGACATCATCAATAAACGTTTCTGAACATGCTCTTTATATCCATTTCGATATTCAGAAACATAATCATTACTTCCTGGCATAGGCCTACTAATATCATCACTGTCAAAGAAATTTAAAACAATTTGTTTTTCAGTATCATTAAATCCATGACCACTTCTTGCTTTCTTACTACAAAGAATACCTTGTTCTCTGACTAGCCTTTTCATCTGTTTCACTGTATGATGGGGTGCATTAAACTCATTAACTATTTGATTCACTGACCATGATTTAGGGAGCACTGATAACACTTTTAATTTGTCATTTGTACTCGTAGAAGGCAAATTAAATTTCTCCTTTAACTGCATGATCATTTCGTTAAAATCATTTGATTTGTTGACATCGTCTGAATCCATCCCAAATATATTTTTACGCACTGCCTTTGTGATCTCTGCAGATTTTTGAACACGATAATTCATACTTCTCATACTTCTCGATGAAATTGGTGATAACTGTAAGGTTGAAGCTATACAATTGAATTGTTCCACATTATATGGACCTTGGATCTGATCCGCTGATGGGATTGATTCTAGCGATGGATCTGTATCTGTAAAATTAAAGAAAAGAAAAAAAAATATTACCACACATTAATATATAACGCTGTTAAGGTGATAGTACCATGAACGGGGGTGGTTTTGATAATAGGGGTAACTTTGGTAATGCAGCTAAGCCAAAAATTTATGACTTAAGGCACATCGTACGCAATATTTTGGATAGGAAACCGATGTTCCCTTCCAAAATAATGAATACGAAGAGCATTAAGTCATAACTTTTTGGATTAGCTGCATTATCAAAGTTACCTCCATTATCAAAGACATCCCCGTTTACGGTACATCGAAGCCGCATCTGAATTTTCCCCATGTTTGTGGAGCACGAGCTGCATAAACCGCATATCGTACAGTCGTGAAAATTTGATAGATTGTTCACCGAGGTTGGCCTACCAATCGATCAAATTTGTACGATAAGCGGTTCATCCAGCTCGTGCTCTAAAAAAATGTTGAAAATGAAGTTGTATCTTCGATGTACAATCCTTAAACCACACAGTTGAAACAGTTAAAGTTATTATTATTTACCTAGTGTATCATCAAATTCCTGATGTTCTGATTGCTGATGACTTGTTGATGGTTGCGGCTCTTCAAACTTCCGAGCATGGCTTGATTCTTTTCCATCCGATCGCCTCTTTTTCGGGAGAGGTGTCCTATTGTGCACTAAAATTCCACGACACGATTCACAAATACGCATTGTTACATCCAATTGATGATCAAAGCCCCATGAATGTATTTTCTCTATGAGACTTGATGATAAATTACGTAAATTATTGCGGCTGCAATTGGGATTGTTTATGTTGGCACTACATTGCACCCTTTTAATAATCAATTCAGCAGATTTTTCCATTGTTGTATATATAAACACTTTTTCGTTTCAACAACTATGCAGCACTACACTTTCAACAACTATGCACTACAGCAACTATGAGCATTGTTGTGATATCACCAAACTTAAATATTAGATTATGTCGGTAGAAACAGACTGCGGTGCTTTAAGTTTATACCTTATATCTCTCATGTGACTACCTGCGTTGTTATATAACTGCTATATAGCAGGTAACTTAACGATTATTTTAGGCATGCCTTAAATAATCGTTAAGTTACCTGCGCTATTATATGTATTCACTTGAGAGATGAGGTATAAACATATATGCATATTGCTTACTAATGGACACACCTAATACATAAAAATAAATGAATGATTATTTTTCTAATTAAATTAATCACAAATACATGAATTGAAATCTTTTCATGAATAAAACATACTAAGTGATTTTTACTTAGTTTACCTGTTGATTTGGAACAATTTGAGGGTGGTTTTATAGAAGTTGGATAGAGTGTATGCATATATTATAATACAATCCATCACAGGAAAGTGCAAACCATGCTGAGATGGCTGTTCCTCATTAGAACGTTTTGTTCTGAACTCATATTAGACGATTTGCAGGTAACTTCTCTGTACCCTTTTCAAATGTTAGGCTAGATTTCGCCCAGATTATCGAAAAGTATACCCATAAAGTTTAATCGAATTTTAATAAGGTTGTGCGCGTATTACTATTCGACTTTGAGTGAAACACGCTAAAAAAAAATTAACATGAAAAAGTTGTTGTTCGAACAACTTTTTTTCCTTAAAAGCGCCCACTTTGCAATGTATGAAGAAAAGTTAGGTAATTATATTGCCTTTCATGAGAAAAAATATCAAGCAAATCTGAGGGGTACCATTTTTGGGAAATGACTTTTAATTTTTAAATATATTTTTTTAGAGTGTAGAAACCGATTTTTTATTTTATTTAAATTTTTTTATAAAATTTCAGATTATTTGCTAAAAGTTCGCCATACATCACTTTTTTGTAGGGCTTGTCATTTTTAAGCTATATCGATTTGAAAAAAAAATCGTCAAAAAACTTTGACCCTTATCAAATGTTAGGCGAGATAAATTTTGAAAAAAATAAGTACGCAAAGTTGCTTAAAATTGCTAAGTCTCCACACCCACAAAGTTCCATAAGGTTCTGAGAGGGTGCTGCCAACCACTGGATGAGTTGGCGTGAAATCCGTGAATTAGAGAGTTGCTCGGTTGGATTCGGAGCCAACCTCCCCAGTAAATTAAAGTAGCAAGTAAATATATGCTAACGAAAACCCAGCAACATGAATACCTATTCAGACAGTATCACTTCATCGGGATCTACTCTCTGCGATAACTACAAAAATACGTTTGAAATATATTACAAAGAGCTTTATTCTATTCATTTGTAAGGTTCGCAAAAACAGTGGAGCTTTTATCCATTTATATTGTCCTACCACAGTACAGAGTGTTCATTTGTTCTTCAGACTCGTCTCCTATCTACTCTCATTCTACCTTTCCATAGATCCCTATTCCTAGTGTGTGTGCTTGGCTTTGGGTGCTTATCAATGAATCTAATTCACTTGCATTTCTTCGTTGCTTTGCACCGGAAAGAATTTTGCGCAAAATCGAATTAGAGCAAGTACGGTTTATGCTCGTACGCCTCGTAACCGTGCATAGCAATGGTTACATTTTAGAGTCACATGCGCATGGACACTCACAACATATAGTACATGTACTCACGACCTTTTCATGATGCTGGTGATGGACACCGCGCGTTCGACGAATGAACGGACGGGGTGGCGGTGAACTCTGCTACTTCTGCGTTGTTCGACAGCGGAGACCGCCGGAAGTCTAGATGTGTGCTACGTGCATCGGATGAACCGGTGCGTCTTAATCATCGACTCGTGGTCTTGCACGACGCGGTACGAGCGTCGGTATCCCTTTGGTCGTCACCAACGGGAGGAAAAACGTGTTGCTAACTGCTGGGCTGTTGAATGGTCGATCGCCTTGCCTAGGGTGCGTCGTTGATGTTCGCGTCCCTCTTCTGGCGTTCTCCGGGAACTTTGAAGCTGACGGTGGGGTCAGAAATGGCCACGGATGATTCGGTGTGGTGTGTTGGACGTATATCGGCACTGCCACGAATCTACATTCGGAAAATAACCATTGCACCACGCACGTGTAAGCACGGAATTACACCAAGCAAATTGCATGTTCAATTTTACCTGTTTATTCACCAAAGCACAACTCGATAACACACGACCTGAGAGAATAGCACACACTTCTCACTTCTACGCTACGAAAAACTAATGGAAAGGATTTTGGTTAAATAAAGCTACACTAATCTAAACAGGTATCATGTCACCTTTTGGACAACACCACGGCGTGAGAACTACTTCGGACTACTCCTGCCTCTTCCACGGATCAGTTCAAAGTGAACAAGACTAAGTTTGAAGATCTTCAGATTAACCGCGATATTGAAATCTTCGCTACCGGAAATCACGAAGTTAAAATTCGTGATACCGAAAATTGCTCTCACGCTCCCATTAGTTTCATTGCGCGCAATTTTTGCATCTCTTTCCAAAGAACGATTTCTATCCCCCAACCAACTTCGGCCCAAAACCAGGATGGGAGAGAAAATTAGGGAAAGGTCAACACATCGTGAAAGGATTTCCAACGGGCCGACGTTCGCGGTAGCTACGCGACGATCGAGCAACCCAGCGCCTGTAGGCTGATACGAGATGATCAAAGCGATCACAAATGTGTGGGGAACTCATTTAATTTTACTTTGCGCAACTGGTGAACAAAATGAATATAAAGAACTCTAATCGGGTGAATATACATTAGGCAAGTTCATAAATGTATCTCTAGCGATAATTAATTATTTAAGTAGTTAACAAATATTATTGAATATTGATGGATTTATACGACAAACAAAATAGATAACGACATATATGCTCGTTACAATATTCCCTTCTTTTAATACAGGGTGCGTGACGAATTTTTGCAGTAAATTTCAAATAGTAATTTGAAGCATCATGATTTAGATATATTTGGCAGCACTGGATAGCTTATACTGTTAGGTGTAAGATTTAAACAAACAATGTTGAGTAAACGTAAAGATGTCGAAACAAGAGAGCAATCTGTCAGCCGTTGTCGCTTTGTTGCGCGCCGGAGTATGCATGAAAGAAATAATTCGGTCGGTAAATGTGTCTGAAAGAACAGTGTATAATATTAAAAAAGGCTTGGGAAAGTGATAAGACGGAGCACCTGCTCATACTGCTAATAAAGCACAGAAATGGCTTACGGAAAATATTTCGTAAATTTGGGAGGAAGAAATTTGGCCCCCAAGCAGTCCCGATATCAATCCGTTGGATTATTTTGTATAGGGCGTCGTCCAACGGGATACCAATAGAACTCCTCACACCACACTTAAGTCGCTAAAAGCTAAAATCAAGGCAGTGATGACATCTATAGATCGAAACATTTTAAAACGTGCATACTGCAGTTTCCGGAAGCGTCTAACTACGAAGCGTCTAACTTACAACTTCCATATGTTGCGAAAGAAAATAAATCGCACAAAATTCATTGCTAGAATAACTTCTCAAATATGCCATTTACTGCAAAAATTCGTCACGCACCCTGTATATGAACGAGAACATAATTAATTCGTTAAATATATGATAAAGAAGGGAATATTCCCTTCTTTGAATATATAAAAGAGAACATCATTAATTCGTTATATATGTAATAAAGATGGGAATATTCTGTTCTTTGAAAATTTAAGAAAAGGAAATCATTAATTCTTTGAATATACGATAAAGAATGGAATATTCCCTACTTAAAATATGTAAATAATATGAAAAAGAAGGGAATATTCCCTTCTTTGAAAATATAACAAAAAGAATGAATTAATTATTTGGATATACGATAAAGAAGGGAATATTCCCTTCTTTGAATAAATATATAGAAGAGAACATCATTAATTCGTTAAATATATGATAAAGAAGGGAATAGTCCCTTCTTCGAAAATATATGAAAAGAAATAATTATTTCTTTAGATAAACCATAAAGAAGGGAATATTCCTTTCTTTGAATATATAAAAGAGAAAATAATTGATTCTTTGGATTTACGATAAAGAAGGGAATATTCCCTTCTTTGAAAATATAACAAAAGGAAATAATTAATTCTTTGGATTTACGATAAAGAAGGAATATTCCCTTCTTTTAATATAAAAGGAAAATATATAATCAATAGCTTTTCGCAAGGGATTCGGGGTTATGACCATTTGGGATAATAACGAGTGGAATAATGTTATAAATTTGTAATCGGTAGTTCAACGTTCCATGCACCAATTTTTTAATCCACCACGAGAAATTCTTCAACTCAGCTCGAACAATTTTTCAATAAGGTTTAACAGTTTCCGACTGGTTGAATTGGATTGCATAATAGACCCTTTGACTTATGAATTAACGAACGAAGTGCTCGAAAACTTGAAGGTTGTCATTTTATGAAGAGCTAAAAAATGGTTTGGAATTAATAAATACACAGCAAAAAAATAATTTTGATATCACGTCAAAGTGGATGCACTACAATCATGTCGAAAATATGGTGTAATATTACTTGCTAAAAAGGACAAAATTATCATTAATACAATGCATGAACTGACATTACGCTGCTTTTACTGCATTTGTTTATTTAGGGTAACCAACTTGAATTGGACCCCTACATATTTTGGACCCTTTTCATATATTTTCCTCGCTTACTGTCTAGTTTCTTCAAATTCATCTGGGTTGATGTTGTAATTACATTCTTTCAATTACTTGCTATGTCTCAAGATCATTAGTTCACCTCAAATTGCTTACAATTGCTCAATTTATGCAGTTTTAGAAAATGTTATCGAAAAAGTTTCATGTTTCGACGTTTGTCAAGAGGAATCGGCGTTAGTGTACTTGTTTTAAATTTGGTCTAAAATATACAATTCAATGATTTTTTTTTATCAAATCAGTTTATCTGACTTTGGAAGATGTATTTCACGTGTTTATAAAGATTTCACCTTAAGATTTTACTTAAAAAGTATTAAATAAAAAGTGTCCAAAAAAGATCGTATAAAAATGTTACCAACTTATTTTGGACACTTATCAAATGAGAATCATCAAAAGAGCTACAAAAAAAATTCCGGTTGGTCGATCGTGTTATTATCTCAGATTTCTGATTAAATTGGTAAGTAAATCAATCAAAATTATATGAATTCATTGTTTTTAAATATATTTCTTGTTTATCAGGCGATTCAAAATGGGAAAAAGCGGCGAAACACGTAGAGTGGTCCACTCTGAGTTTTCCTAGTTCCTAGTTTTCTACAAAAGTTTTCCTATCTCCCAAACGCATTTAACTAAGGGGCTGTTCATAAACTACGTAGACGCTTTAGGGGGGTGGGAGCGCTTGGCAGATGTCTACGGTCCATACAATTTTTCAAATTTTGTGTTTGAGACTGTCTTCTACGGAAGGGGGCGGGGGGGTTGAAATCTCTCAAAAACCGTCTACGTAGTTTATGAACAGCCCATACAAAAAATAATATGGACTGCAAGTATAGAGTCAGGTCTCCGTATTAAGATTTACTTCTGAATGATTTTTTTTTTATGGTATGATCAGTTGTTTCCTTATGTTATATTATATTTCCTCCGTTACTCGCGCCAACTTTTGTAACACGAGTACTCACGCGTTGTACTTTGTACAACAGTGTGAGTTTTCCATTTCCATTTTGCAGCCGAGCTACCAATCGATCTGAAATCAACGAGTATTCCTTAAAAAACTTGCTTTTAACTAAACAAGCTAAATATTTATTACAGTTAACCCCCAAAATATGCGGATAATAGAGAAAATGTGAATGGAAACCGCGTAAATGGTGTCCATACTACGAGGGTTCTGACTTAATTGGTTACAACATGGAATATCTCGAGATCCTGACCAGATAGAAAGTTACTGTCTTTGCCAAAGTAGTTCTAGAGATCATAACCTTTTTGCTGGTGGACAGTAGTTCAAAATTTACTCACTACATAGCGCTAGTATACATGTGAAGTTCTCGCATGTGATATATCTCGAAATCCTGACCAGATAGAAAGTTACTGTCTTCGAAAAAGTTGTTCAGGAGTTCAAGGCCTATAGTTCAGAATTGTTTCACTATATGGTGCTAGTATATACGTGAAATTCTCATATAAAATATCTCGAAATCCTGATCATATAAAAAGTTACTGTCTTCGGCAAAGTTGTTCAGGAAGTCAAGGCCTTTTTGCTGGTAGACTTAAGTTCAGAGTTTTCTCACTTTGCAACGCTAGTATACATGAGGAATTATCGCATATAAAATATCTCTAGATCCTGACCAGACAGAAAGTTACTGTCTTCGGCAAAGTTGTTCAGGATGTTAGGGTCTTTTCGTTGGTGTACAGTAATTCAGAATTTTCCCTTTACGTGGCACTAGTATGCGGGTCATTCAGAGATATTTTATATGCAAGGATTTCACGTGTCTTTCAACGTCACCTAGTGAGAAAATTATGTACATTCCACCAACGATAGGGTTTGATCTCCTGGACAACTTTGCCGATTACAGTACATTTTTAGCAGGTCTTGAGATATATCATATGCGAGAATTGCACGTATATACTAGTACCATGAAGTGAAATATTCTGAACTACCGTCCACTAGCCAAAAGGCCTTGATCCCCTGAACAACTTTGCCCAAGACAGTAACATTCTATCTTGTCATGCTCTGTAGATATTTTATATGACGTGTATACTAGAACTACATAGTGAGAAAATTCTGAACTATTCTACACCAAGCAATAGGCTTTGACCTCCTGAACAACTTTTTCAAAGACAGTAACTTTCTATTTGGTCAGGATCTCGAGATATATCATATCCGAGAAGTGTATATGTATACAAACGCCAAGTGGTGAGAAAATTCTGAACTACTGTCTACCAGTCGAAAAGTCTTGACCCTCTGAACAAGTTTGCCCAATACAGTAACTTTCTAGCTGGTCAAGAACTCGAGCTATTGTATATGCGAGAATTACACGTATATACTAGCGCCTCGTAGTGTGAAATTTCTGAACTACTCCACCAACGAAAAAAGCTTGACTTCCTGAACAACTTTGCTTAAGGTATTTACTTTCTATCTGGACAGGATCTAGAGATATTTTATACACGAGAATTTCACATGTATACTAGCACCACGAAGTGAGATAATTCTGAACTATTGTACATTAAGAAATAGGCTTTGACCTCCTGAACAACTTTGCCGAAAACAGTAACTTTCTATCTGGTCAGGATCTCGAGATATTCCATGTTGTAACCAATTAAGTCAATCCCACGTAGTATGGACACCGTTTACGCGGTTTCCATTTACATTTTCTATATTATCCGCATGTTGGGGGTTAATTGTAATCAAAGTTTAGCTTTTTTAGTTCAAAATAAGTTTTTTGAGGAATACAAGTTGGTTTCAGATCGATTGGCAGCAACAAAATGGCAATGGAAAACTCATATGTGTTGTACAAAGTACAACAGCGCGAGTAACGGGGGGTTAACTTTTATGCATACCGTAAAACGGGGTGTAATTGATCAGCGGGGCAAAATTGATCGCTGAAATTTCTCGTGATATTTTTTCATGTGTAACTTGTTTTTCGTTACTAAGCGTACGAATGTATCTTTGTACATTGTAAAAATATTATGCATAAGTACAATATTGGGTATACTCAGCGATCAAATTCACCCCGCTGATCAATTTCACCCCGTTTTACGGCACCTTCTTTGAAAATATTCCCACCTAGGCGGACCTAACAAATGCGAGATAGGAAGAAGTGGCCGTCGTAATTAATTTTAGGCTCATAGGTTGAAAGAACTTCAGCATGTCCAAATTATATTCATTCCCATTCAGTGTGTCCAAAATATATTATGGACACTGTCCAAAATCAAGTGGAAGGGTCCAAAATATGTGAATATCATGAAGTGAAAAGAATTATTTTTCGAGTATATATCAATAAATAAAACATCTAGTGACATTTTACATCCAAGGTGAGTAGCTTTCGAACACATCCGCATGTAAATTGCATAATAATAATAAACAAATAATATTATTTTGACATAAACGTGATCTCACTTCCTCTAGGGGTCCAAAATCAGTTGGTTACCCTATGTGGTCATAAAAATTACATGAAATTTTCGACATGATTGTAGTGCATCCACTTTGATGTGATATCAAAATTATTTTTTTGCTGTGTACATAGTTCCATAAAAGTAAACATAGTGTATTATCAATAGTAAAAAAAAATGGAATGCTTTTCTGGGGAATGTTCTTCTGGGGAATGGTGCATTCTGGGGAAAGGTTTTCTGGGGAATGTTATAGAACCGGAGAAACGTTTAACTGCCGCCATAGCACCTAAAGAAATGGGTAATCCCTTGATCGCCCTGCTGAAGAAATTCAATCGAGGAATCAATTTTATATTCTCACGGATGATGAGAATGATCCATCCATCCATCCATAAAATCCTCCTTCAAGATTATGGGAACTTTGGAATATTGAATATTCTGGTGTTAACAATTTTAGCTTTCACACTCACTCCTTATTTGCGTTCGCTTCCAACCTTCTCCACAATTCCTCCGTCTCACTTTTCCTACGTTTCTGGCTACCACCTTGTCTTTGTTCATGCCCTATCTGCGCTATCTGTCTGTCATACACTGATGGTAAATAACACATGTTAGATATCACAATAACCACTTCTGATTTCCATGCTCTTTTCACGGAGCTTTAGAACTTCGTTAAATACAAGCCTTCAATGCCCTTGTATTGTAACCTTGGAAGGATGCAAACGTATTCTCAAGTATCTTACTAAGAATTAATACAATTTTTCACTTACGACACCAACACTGAACGTGTGTTCAAGGTTGTTTTGAAGCAGCACCGGTGGTATAGTGGTAAGCGTGATTGTCTCTCACCCCAAAAGGACTGGGTTCAATCCTAGTCGGCGCCGCCGGGATTTTCTGAGGCATAAAATCTCTGATCACACCTTCCTTCGGAAGGGAAGTAGTCACCGGTTCATGAGGTGATGGGTCGATATGTAGGGTCCAGGTGTGGGAGCTGCCTCCCTGGCTTCAGTGGCATTTGTACTCAGTACGGAAAACTAGATCGACGGAAAACAAACCAAACAAGAAGAAAAAAGGTTGTTCTGAAAGATCTGCCCAAGAAAAAATGGAATCGGTCTGATTACTGATATGCTAAAAACCAACTCCATGCTTAATACTATTCAAACTCGAGTAAAATTTGCGAACAATATCGTCATGACTTTGAAGTTAAGGGAAGGTTCTCATTCAAATGGCCAACAAGTAAGCAGGATTTTTTTGTGGGCCAATGAAAATTCAAAAAGCTTAGAACTTTGTCTTTATTTCCAAATTTTTACAAGGCGAAAAAAACAAAATGGCGCCCGTGGTCACGTTTTGAGTAAGGTAGTGTGCGCCTGGAATTGCCAAACTGCGTACAGCCTGGTACCAACAATCAATGCGAAACTATCGATTTTAAATTGGCTCACTACTTGACTAGCGTATTGGTCCCAAGCAAATCGATTAACGTACCCCATTCTAGTCTAAATTCTAGTACTACACAATGTTTGTTTTGATTCGCTATGAAAATTTGACAGATAAAATGAGGGGTTAGTGGATTTTCCTATGTTTCTAGGGGTGCATCGATTAGCTTGGGACCGAAGATAGTACCAGAGCTGAGCCAAAAAGTTGAGCACGTTTCTTCGGGACCTTCTGGTCTTAGAGTTACCTCTATGTTGGTACCTCAGGATCGATCTGAAACACAACACGATTAATAAGGCTTGAAAGTGAACTAAATTTATCGGAGGAATGGCCTAAGAACGGGTAAAAAACTTCAAATTTGACGAAATGGTGCGATCTCAAACTTTTTGGTCGATTTAAGGCTTCAGAAAAAAAAATAGTGAATTTGTAGATTTTATAGATCATTCCTTCAATGAAAAAGGTTTTCTTTCGAATGGTCAAAGGTAGAAGTCTTTTAATTGAACCGGTTTCAAATGAGATTGTACGCAGTTTTGAAAAATCATGTTTCGAGATAAACGCGTTATGGCAACAGTTTCGATCGAATATTAGTGCCGGGACGTCGCTTTGAACAATGGGCTGTAGAAACTTTTCTTGTGCGCGGATCGAAAAACCCTTTCAATGCTGGGCTGAGGGACAGCAATCTCTGTGAATGTGGACAAGGTAACCAGGACGCAGATCACATTATTTGGTCATGTGATGAGCACCGTGGAGTTAGATCCGAGTTGTACGACTCCCTTCGGGCTCGAGGTACACCGTTCGAAAAATTCATGTAAATTTCTGCGAGATATAGCGCACATAAAATTAACGCTAGATTTGGCATAAATTAACGCGATTTTTCGTGTAAATTTAAGCGCAATATTGTATGCATTAGACTGATGCAAAATTTGAAATTTTCGCTCCACTGTGTTCAAACGGTTCCAAATCGGGTCCTGATTAGCCTCCGAAAGTTTAAACTCATTTGATAAGAAACTGACTTGGCACAAACCATTTGAAGTTTATATGGAAATTACTATGGGAAAACAAAACTTTTTGTTCATTGTATTCTAGCCTTTTTACATATTGTACTGTTAACAAAATCTATTGCTATTCTTATGGAAATTTGTATCGTTTTTCAGCCAAACGACAAATTAAATAGTTATTAATTGTTTAAGAGATTGATAACTGATTGTGGACAACACTGTATTCTGCAGTGTGACATAGTAGTCATGATTTTTGTCCTCTATTTTTCGTTAGCGTTAGCGTTAGCGTTAGCGTTAGCGTTAGCGTTGTTATGATATACTTCGTAGATTGGATACTAGCGACACTCACGTCTCTTCTGAAATTCTCAGTAAGACTACTTTCAGGAATAATGCTGGGGAGTAAACATTGGTTCCAATCAAAACAAGAGTAACAGAAGCATGACTGTCGCTATTCCCGGCCACGCCCATCTTTACCATAACTAGGGATAGGGAAGGAAATGTTGATGTAGTACTTACTTAACGAAAGGCCACCGACTTAGCGACACCCTCATAAGTGCTACGGAGTTGGAGGGTTGGGTAGGGTATTCGGTTAGGATTCACCTCAAGTTGGCGATGCAACCAAAAGTATGTATTGTTATTTTGTTGTTTATTTAATCTATCGATAGCCGGCTATCGAAAGAACATATTCATTTTGTTTAGTGATCATGAATTTTAAGAGTCATGACGGAGAGCTTGGGATTAAACCCATGATTTTCTGCTCAGTAAGCAAAATCGATCCCTCCAGGGTCATCGAGCATCTCAGAACCATAACGCTTCGCGACAATACAGGACTACGTTTTCGCTTGATATGCAAATAGTTTCCAAGATTAATGTTCAATATCAAATATACAAATGATGTTGGCGATTTATTGTGCTGTGGAAGAGCTTGAAATTAAATCCATGATTTTTTGCTCAGTAAGCAAAATCGATCCCTCCAGGGTCATCAAGCATCTCATAATCCACAGCGCTTCGCGTCAAAGTCCGAATATATGGATGAACTATCTATTATTGAATAACTATTATTTACGATAATTACATGAAAGAAATAAAATATAAACTACAAACAAAACGTGACTACTAAAATCTCAAAAAGATATTCTCACAAATATATTTCATGCAACCAGGAATCTCAAAACCATTAGACCCTATAATGATACTCTGCACATGTTAGACACAAGAATAGGCCAAAAAGCAAACGTCCGACTCACAAAACCTGCCAAATCCACTTGCAGTCACAATCAACGGTTCTACGAATCGCGAGCGCTCACGAATCATAAAACCGCTGACTGCGACATTCTGAAAGCGAAATTGGCAGGCTCTATGCGTCAAACTTCCGCCCTCCAATCTCCTCCTGCATCCAACCACACAAATCTCCACTACAACACCTAACGAATAAAACTCCGAAAATCACTTTTTCTGCCTATCTTTCTATTAGGCCTGCGGACATGCGTTAGCTTCGAAACTTCTAACCAAACTAGGAAAATTTTCAGATCACAAAAAAAAACTTTTAAACGTAATTACAAAATAAATATTGATTATTTTACGCAAAAACGAGCACTTTTGTATCGTATGCTAAAAATAAAGTATTAATATAATTAAATGCAAAATTTACTAGAAAATCATTACTTTATTGGTGAGAAGTTTCTAATAAGCCCTCCCAGTTCCTCCGTATACAGAACAAATCTGATACTATAATCAGAATTGCTCAGTCTGCATGAAGCAGCCCATTTCATCAAGGAAGTTCTATTAACAACCAAGAATTAATCGTTTGAGGCCTACTGAAGCATTAAGAAGGTGATATGTGTCACTATAGGAAATCATCATCGTTGCAAATATAAAGAAATTAAACATAACCCTTTGCTTCAGTACCGTCAACCTCCATGTCCATGGGGAGGGACTGTAACCGACGATCTTTCAAATCCGAAAACTAAAAACTACGAAAAAGTACTTAGGCCTTCATTAAGTTCCACTTTCACGCGACGTTCAATGACAGGGTCCTATCCAGGATTACATCTGAAAAATCCAAATCTGGCCAACGCCCACCTAAACCTGTTCTAATCCACCTGAAATGACTAACGTATGGAAGACTTTGACTACCCAGCCATGCAATAGTCTCATTCCGTGCCTTATGGCAACTTGATGATTCTATTGCGCTCATCTTCTTGCACCACCCAGGGGAGACTTGGTCCTGTACCCAATGCTTAACTTATCTCCTTTCCACTCAGCTACTCGCAATTTCTTGTGATATAGTGGGCGGAATATTATTAAAGGGTGATACGGTCAAAATTTGGTCAATATCAACTTGACGTATTTCTTTCAATTTTGCATTTAAAAAACCTGAACCCTTTCAATTTTGCATTTAAAAAACCCTCATTTTGAAGGTGTGTGTGTGTAGAATGTTGCTCCTATTTTGATTTTGGAATTCACTCTTCAGTTGTCAAAATGCCGTCCAAGCAAGAAGAGCAGCGTATCAAAATTTTGCTCGCGCATCGCGAAAATCCGAGCTACTCGCACGCAAAGTTGGCAAAATCGCTAAAAGTTGCCAAATCAACCGTTACAAATGTAATTAAAGTGTTTGGGGAACGTTTGACGACAGCCAGGAAGTTTGGATCGGGGGGAAATCGAAAACCGGAAGCCGCTGAGACGACAAAGAGAGTTGCCGGTAGTTTCAAGCGAAACCCTAACCTCTCTCTCCGAGATGCCGCAAATAAGCTGGGTGTATCGTCTTCAACCGTGCATCGAGCCAAAAAACGAGCCGGACTATCGACTTACAAGAAGGTAGTGACTCCAAATCGCGATGATAAACAAAATACGACGGCCAAAGCGCGATCCCGGAGGCTGTACACGACGAAGCTGATGAAGTTTGACTGCGTGGTAATGGGCGACGAAACCTACGTCAAAGCCGACTACAAGCAGCTTCCGAAACAGGAGTTTTATACGGCAAAAGGAAGGGGAAAGGTAGCAGATGTTTTCAAGCACATGAAACTGTCAAAGTTCGCAAAGAAATATCTGGTTTGGCAAGCCATCTGTACCTGTGGCTTGAAAAGCAGCATTTTCATAGCTTCCGGGACTGTCAACCAAGAAATTTACGTGAAAGAGTGTTTGAATAAACGTCTGCTGCCTTTCCTGAAGAAACACGGTTGTTCCGTACTGTTTTGGCCGGATTTGGCATCTTGCCATTACGGTAAAAAGGCCATGGAGTGGTACTCCGCCAACAACGTGCAGGTGGTTCCCAAGGACAAGAACCCTCCCAACACGCCAGAGCTCCGCCCAATTGAGAAATACTGGGCTATTGTCAAGCGGAACCTAAAGAAGACCAAAAAACTGCTAAGGGCGAGCAGCAGTTCAAGGCAAACTGGCTTTCTGCGGCGAAGAAGGTGGACAAGGTGGCTGTACAAAATCTGATGGCAGGGGTCAAGCGTAAGGCCCGGCAATTCGGATTTGGAAAAGCGGAAGCCTAACTGAATATTTTTCCTGAATTTTATACTAATTGAACTTGAAAAAGAAATTTAATTTGATTTTTTAAATAAACGATTTCCCCGATTTACACGCGTTTTCCCTTGACCAAATTTTGACCGTATCACCCTTTATATGAGACAATTCAATGCAGACGTCTTTCCAAATTTGGCAGATCGACAGGTAATCGGTGAGTTACCACGATAGTTGCTATTCAACAACTCGACAACGTCCCATCGTCAACGCCTGCTATGAGAATTTCCCATTGCAGACGCCAACGAAATGATGGGGGAGAGGTAGCTCATCGATTCTTCCGGTTCGCCTCCTAGCATCGTGCTATAAGGTACCAGGCGATAACCAGGGTAGTTGATCGATAGCTCGATGACAGATAAGTGCCTCGTGAATAATTATGTCCACAGTACTTCGGCGTATACGAACTGGTCACCTATCAGTGCAAAATTATGTAAATGAAGCTGTACATCTTGGGGGAGATACTCATAGCTTTCCACGAAGCTATTAACCAAAAACTTCAACTCAAATCTATTTGTTTGTCCATGTAGAAGTGCTTGGTAGTACTGGTGCTGCTCACTACAGAATTTCAGTACATTTTTAAAATTTAGTGTGCTACGCAACGCCCGCTTGAAAAAGCAATGCTTTCTCTCACAAAACAGTGTACAATAGGACATAAGAGGACCCAGCGATCGAATCAACCAAGGATAGTGTGTCGTGAAATGGTGCTTTGGCCGAACAGGAGTATCAAACTGTGTATTTCTCAGCTCTAAGTATTCCGTTATAAAGGAGTGTAACAGGAAAGTCTGGTCTATAGACACTAAAGGTGATGTGACAATATCCGTAATATTTTTAATCAAGATAAGCATCTTTAGCATTGGATAATCATGGTCAACTGATTTGTTACGAAATATAAAAGGAACTATTTGTACAACATGCCAAATATCGCAGGCTTTTGCCTGAAAATTTTTGGCTTTTCTGGAAAAATCGATAGATATTTTTGTATTTAATTTTAGCCTTGCAGCAACATCGTTAATTCGGCCTTGGAGGAAATGTGCCGAGATATTTTTCTCCTTAGCCAGACGTTTTAGTATGAGGAACAAGTCGTAGTTAACCCAACCTTCAAATAAGTCATGCGCAACGCAGGGAGGTGCTCCAAAGTCAAAAAATTTGAAGTGTTTCAATTCATCAAAAATGCTATTCACTTTGACACCTCGATATGGAACACTGGATGGATTATTTTCGATCATTTTAAGATCTATCAGATGAGTCTGGGGTGTCCTAAATTCAGCTTCTTGGACCCAATCGCTTTTGAACTCATTCAGCTCCACGTAGCAACTTCTACAGAAATAGGAACTACTGGAAAAATTTTCTACAAGACCAGCAAGCTGGTGAGCGCCAAGGTTATCATTCAAAGTGGTAAAAATTGACCCATAAACCCTCTCTGCAAAACCCCCTCCGTGTACAACGATGCCTTCATCTTCCAAGACTTTTATATCCTCAATCAATCTTCGAAAGACTCGGTTTCCTCCAAAACAAGAAAAGTCTTTGGTTTTGCACAACAGAAGAAGTTGGACGTTATCGGTGAGGCAACGCAGATGTGGGTCCAAGTTACCCAGCACCATGTAAACACACAATAACTTGTGACGAGATGTAGCGTTGCCGAGGGCATTGACTACCATTTCAGCTGCGTCCTGGTAGATAAAAATGTTTAAAGTTTTATGATTGAAAAATGAACTTTTTTTAAACTTTAAACCATCGTCGTAGTCTTGTAGATTACCCTGAATTTTAGGTTTTTGGCGAAACACTGCTTCGTACGTCTTCTTATCGTCCAACATTGTACACAGAGTTTCTAAGATTGGTACATAGAAATAAAAACTTTCCTTGTGCTCTTGATCTCTTTGGAGTGACACCTGAATCGGAGGAACGAATTTGTAGTTGTCACGAAAGAACTTTTTCCGCATGTACGATGACCGGAAAACACCTTTGGCACCAAACATGTATTTAAAAAGATTTGTTTCGCATGATTGTTGGTTTTCAAAACAAACTGAATCGTTGACGGTTACATCAGAGCAGTTTTTGTGGAAATCAGCTTGCAAAATGGCAGCTTCTCCTAAAGCGGAAACGATTTCCTGAATAGCTGTATCTGTAACATGGTTTTTCGACAACAATTTCAGGAAAAGAGATCCAAATAAAGAAACGATTTTGCTCGAAGGATCATTGTTCTCAATTATTCCAACACTCTCCGCCATTTCTTCCCCGTTACTTCCGGAATCTATCACTACAGGGTCTTCCCCACATAAAAAAGGCTCTTGAAACTTGGAACTTTTGCTTTTATCAATTCCTCTCGAATTTCCATTCCGGAGGAAATACATTTTGTGGATTTTGAGGCTGTTGACGGTGAAAAAAGGCTTTTCTTTTCGGCATCCGAAGGGACAAAAAACGGGTTGCCCTGCTGACAAATGCTGATTCAAGTGCTTCATCATTATTTTGAAGTCAGCTTCAATAAAACCACATGAATTGACGGAGCATTCGAACAGCTTCTGTATCGGATTTCTCATCCGAAAATGGCGGTGTCGCAAATGGTTTTTGTACGCGCGAAACGATTTAAAACTAATTCCACATAAAAAGCACACTCTGTAATTGTCCACTGTTTGTGGACGCGCAAGTGACGGATTAAATAATCAATATCAGAAATCTGCAACTCACAAAAATTACACTTGATCGCGGACATTTTTTTCACTACATGACGCGACGCGCGTTTGAAGAACGATTGACACCAACGAAGCACGACTGATAAAAAAAATATGTTCTGATTTAGATGAAGGTTGCTTCAAAATTACACTGGTGTGTAAACATATGGTTTGGTTCCTGGGAATTTACATGTTTGAAGATTGAATTTTACATGCCGATGATAAAGCCCTACATTCGGGTAAAATTCAACCAAGAACGATATATTTTTAAGTAAAAAAAGATGGCTTTTAGTGTGCGTGATTTTTTACTCAAAATTATGTGTACAAAAAGATTACGTTGCTATTTATTTACATGTTTGCATAATTTACGTTGCATGTAATATTCATATTTTTTTACTGTGAGGCGAACCGGAAGAATCGATGAGCTACCTCTCCCCCTGATTGTTGTCCTCTATTCTTCGCGATAGAAACAACAATGTTGCCTGCTGAACAGTTGATTGAGCATAATCATAAGACATCAGTGACTTGAATCATTAATAATTTTTGTTCCTTACATTTGATCGAAAAGTGGTCTTGAACAAAGTTGTAGCTGAGAAAATTTTCAACAACCTCAACTATCATTTTCTAAAGTAGAGTGAACTGGTGAATTTTGAGGTAGATATGAACCGCAATTATGATTTCTCCATAGTAATTCCCATATAAACTTCAAATGGTTTGTGCCAAGTCAGTTTCTCACTAATTGAGTTCAAAATTTGGGACGTTAATCAGGGCTCAATTTGGAACCGTTTGAGCACTGTGGAGTGGAAATTTCAAATTTTGCATCAGTCTAGTATACATGCTTGCAAACGATTTCACTGTTTATGCCAAGTATAGCTCAAAATTAAACGAAGGGAGATTTTACGCGATAGGTAAAACTCAGAATGTGTTTCTGTGTAGGCAACCTAATGTTCCAGTTCGGGATATTTTGGCTAGACGCGATCTGACGCGATGTTTTCTTGAAGAATATTAACCTTAGATTGTAAGTTTGATTAACCTTGTGTTTAGTTTGTTTTTTGTGTGAGTATGCTTGTTTTTTTTTTTTTGTATATTTGTTTATGTAATAATTGTATAATTACAGAGTTGATATAACGTTGATAGAATTAAGTACATGTTTTAGAAATAGTGAAATTTTTTAATCCTTAATCCAAATCTCCTTCTCCCTCTCCCCATCCATACAATTTTCTTCCACTAACCTCGAGAAGACCGCGAGTAATCGGTTCAAATCCTTTAATTTTAGATTTAAGACATTAAGAGTGTATAACGCAAATGATAACATGGTTCTGCATGTAATCGGTAGAGTGAATATATTTTTAAGATTTCCTCGGTACAAGTAACTTTAAAAGCAATAAATGAGCTAGTAATCACGATGATCACAACACTGTCACGTTCTGTCATGACAAAAAAATCTATGAGATTTTGAAGAAAATCTCTGCCCTCGTTTTCTCATCTGATGATAGTGACAGAAGTATCTCTGTAAATATCGCGTGGGATCAAATGAAGTATAAATAAAGGGAGGCTATAAATACATGTTTAATAAAAAAAACTGATTAATATTGAAAAAGTCAATTAATTCCCAACGAACTCCGAAAAACACCGGGTAGCTTTACTTATTCAGGATTTGTGTCACCAGCGGAAAATTTATTTCACCTTACAACGTCATCATTATCACTTTCTCCCACCGCGGACGGAGGCGACGGCCTCAGATCGGGAATGCAAGGATGACTTTTCAAATGGACGTATCTGCCTTTGTAAACAAAGATTCAAACGTCGATTTGTCGAAAGTCTTAGCTCTCCCACGCAAACTAACACTACTATCTTGGTGGGGAAACATTACCCTTTCTGATGGTGCTGTTAGTTTGCGTGGGCGAGCTTACGAATCTCGACAAATTGACGTTTAAATCTTTGTTTACGAAATACGTCCTTTTGAAAATCATCCTTGAATGAGTCAAATTTAACGGGGCAAGCACCTCGAACCACATACTGCCAGTAAAGCATGATAAAATCTTTAATTTATGTTGTTGCCAACATTTTGGCATGCATGCCAAACTCCGCTCCCTCCTATCCATCGCCATGGACCCCGGCGCTTGCAGCCAAGGGCGGAAGTAATTATGTTACTGATGGGTTTGGTGTCAACCAGCCCCATGTACCCGCCATGGGAAATGTGTTACTACGCCCAAACCTTCGTCACACATTGTCCTGTTATTTGGAACTTGTTGTACACGGAAATTTCACCCGATTCGCGATGAAAAATGAATCGCTCCCGTAATGATTGATGACGAGTGAAGGTCGACCGACCGAGCGATTAAGTCTGATTTATGTCGGGGACTGTAATTTATGGAAATGGACAGCTTCCGTCGGCATCGTCCCGGCAACTCGTCGCCTGTGTGTACAACTTGACATCACCAACGACAGGAATTCCTCCAGGAAATGCCTTCAATTTGACAAAATTTGATGGTCACCTCACCTACCGGCACAGCACGCCCACACCCTTTCAGTCGGGCCACGATGGATGGCACCGAAGTGGGAGTCTCGCATAAATTAACTCTGCTAACTGTTGCTTCTGTTATACCTCAAATTGAGCTATTATGTAAACCATCGTCGTTGGGCTAAGTGTTCCTATTATATTATTAACAGCTTCAGCTTTAGCCAATTAAATTTTCCCGAATCCACTGACTGCTTCCAACTGAGAGTTTGGCATAATGATGATCGCTTTTCCTCCGATGCCGATAGAAAGTTTCACTGCGATTTCGGAGCTCCTGCTCCGGTCATGTTTGATTTACCCATAGGGCTATGATAGACCCTACCTGTGTGTCTGTTGGATAGTTTTCTGACGTACCGTTAAAAAGGGGGGAATTGATCACTTCTCACCGATAAATTGGAATATGTTGCCAACCATATGTTTGGTGCACAAACAAATACCTCTTAAACCAGTAGGGTAACTGATGATGGTTGGACCTATTAAGGCCGATTTCACACGACGTCAACATTCATGTCGTATTTTTTTTATGATTTCAACATATAATTATGAAAAATGCGTGATTAGGGGAAAGTCTACCTTTCTTGTTTCTAAAAATAACAAAAAAAGTTAAATATTATGAACAAATGGTTTTATAAAACGTTTTTATTCAGCAAAGAATTATGATGTTGGTTGGACCTATACTGATCTTGGTTGGACCTAAAAAATGATGATGGTTGGACCTATTTTTGCAAATGCTAGTTTAGGCCATATTTGTTCAAAAACTTTGTTTAAAGCTTATTGGTATCACGAAAAAACCCTTTTTATACAGTTTTGAAAACACATTGAAACTCAATTGTTTTGAAGTTTTTTCAATAAAACACTGATGCAAATTGAAGAAAAAGAGTTTTTTATGATAGTAAAGTGAGCTTTGAAAATTAGAAATTAGCGAAGATTGACTAAACTAGCGATTGAAAAAATAGGTCCAACCATCCTCAGTTTTTGGATAGGTCCAACCAGAATCAATTACCCTACTAGTAAATGCTTTTTTTATGTACGAATCTATGTTTTAAAATTGCATGTTTAGATTATTTTTTTAGAATTCTGGAGTGGTTTTCTTTAACTAGTTCGATTATTTGGAAGACTCAATCGCGATAGCTTTAAGGAGCCGATAGTTCATTGTTCTTTGTTTGTAACAAAATTCACTTAATTCTATGTCGAAAGGGTGTCCCACATCAAATTGCATCACGAAAAAAAACGCTGTAGAAAACTACCCATTGGGTAGCAGTAGTTTAGAGTGTATTGTTTACGCTGTATTTTTATCGCTGTCAGTTTTTCGAATGTTGGAAAAATGGCGTCACCCGAAAAGCAACGTCGCGAATTGATTTTGCGCAAGCACCTGGAAAATTCTCAACTCTCTCTTCGGGACATCGAAAAACAACTCGGAATCGTGCAGTCAACGGTGAGTCGTGAGATTAAACGTTACTACAAAACGCTGAGCATCGAACGGAAGGAGAAATGTGGTTAGAATGAATGTTCTATTAGTGATGTTGATGGGAATCCTAATGCTTCGGTCAGGGATGTGGCCAAAATGTTGAATCTGTCCAAGTCTTTCGTTCAGAGAGCCAAGGACCGGGAGGGACTGCATACGTACAAAGTGCAGAAGGCTCCAAATCGAGACGAACGGAAAAATACGGTGGGAAAACCCGGTGGCCCGGAAACTGTACAACCAGATGCTGACAAAGCCTCATTGTCTCATCCCAGCACAAGTTTGATGTTCCGGATCTGCTTCCTCTGTTGAAGCAACACGAGGGCCATACGATTTATTGGCCGGATCTAGCTTCGTGCCACTTTTCAAATGTTGTCCTGGAGTGGTACGAAGCCAACGGGGTCACTTTCGTACCCAAGGATATGAACCCAACGCACCGGAACTAAGGCCCATCGAAAGATACCGGGCTATTATGAAGCAGGCACTACGGAAGCATTCCAAGGAGGTCAAATCTGAGGAAGACATGAAGAAAAAATGGGTTTCCCTACAGAAGAAGCTGCAGCCAGATGCTGTACAGAACATAAAGAGTGGAGTTAACTAGGTAATTTTCTACAGCGTTTTTTTTTTCGTAATGAAATTTGATGTGGAACACCCTTTAGTACACTGAGATAATTATCCCTACAAATTTCATAAACTACATCGTATGAACGCATGCAAATACAAGCCTGAATCAATTTCATAATTATCTTATGTTTTCATACTCCATCTATAGTATTCATAATTTGATACAACAAAAGATATACGAAAAACATAAAAATTTCATAAACACATCATGTGGCAATATCTGTGACCATTGAGGTTAGAGAGTGAAGATGCGGAGAAGTGAAAGATAAAGATTCGGTGATTGTCGAGTCAAGTACGTCTGTGTATTTACGATCCTACAAATTATCACAAATTGGCGACGAGGTGAATATTGGTTTTGTCATTGGTGGTGGTACTTCTCAAGTTGTTTTACATTGAAGGTAAGTTAAGGCGTTGATTGAAAGGTGGAAATATTAATTGAAAATGAAATATTTTTCATGGCTTTCACCAGACGGATGGTAGAAAAAAAAAGCTTTTCATTGCTGCTAGTGGGACTTGCCAGTGGAAAAAGCTGCTCTCTGTTGAAGCGAGAAAGGATATCTTTTCTTGAGAGTGAAAAAGATAGGCGTATGTTTGCCTTGGATGATTTGCGACTTGACAGCAGGGCTACCACGAAGAGTGAGCGGTGAGATTTGCGACTTGGAAGCAAGAGAAAGCAAAAGGCAAAGCTACGCGACCAATAAGCGGTGAGATAATAGAAAGAAGCTACGCGACGAGTAAGCGGTGGAAAAAGCTCCATGACAAGTGAGCGGTGAGATATAATTGGTACCGCGGCGAGAAAGCGGGACGAGTGAGCTGTTTGGAAGTAAACAAACTTTGTGGTTGGAAAATCTAATTTGATATTGATAGACTGTTTTTTATTCAATTCCAGTAGGATGGATAAACTAAAAGGTTTCTCCAACCTTCCACCGTTTTCGTACGCTGAGGTGCCTTTAGCAGAACGCCGCAGTAAGTGGCATGTCTGGAAAAGAGGATTCGAAATTTGTCTTCGTGCCTCCAAAGTGACAAATGCCGATGAAAAGAAAGACCTGTTACTCGCACAGGGTGGATTTGGACTTCAGGAAATTTTCTTCAACATTCCTGGGGCTGACGTAGAAGGAAATAAAGATAACGGCATCGACCCGTACGATGTAGCCATCAAAAAGCTAGACGGATACTTTGCTCCTCAACGCCATGAAGCGCATGAGCGGTATCTCTTTTGGGCTATGCAGCCAGAGTCAGACGAAGGCCTGGAGAAGTTTTTGATGAGGGTACAGGTTCATGCGAGCAAATGTAATTTTGGAACGACAGCGGTGGAAAGTAGTGGCATTGCGGTTATCGATAAAATGCTGCAGTTTGTACCGGTGCCGTTAAGGGAAAAGCTTCTTCAAGATTCCAATTTGGTGATCGATGAAATGATCAAGCAAGTGAACGCTTACGAGACTTCGCAATCGGCTAGTGATCAAATCAGTGGTAAGAGCATTCTACAGCACGCACCCAGAGCGACCGAAACAATGCAAAGCATTCGAGCATCCTGCAAATATTGTGGTCGACCTCACGGACCAGAACAACAATGCCCAGCTTAGAACAAAACTTGTGGCAATTGTGGCATGAGAGGACATTTTCGCATCGCTTGTTTCAGTCGCACTGGTAGAGGACCCAGGAACCCCACGTCGTCATCAAACCCTCACCATTCACTGAAGAAACGTTATGAACAAGCATTCCCTATGGCTGGAAGCTCTTCTGGTAGATCGACACTGAACAAGACAATGAAATATACACGAAGGCTGCATGCCATTGACGACGCTGAAGTTGAAAATGAAGCGGTTGAATTAGTTGAGATGGTATCATCCGTTCATGATTCGGAAGAACTGGTATGGGCCAATGTGGGTGGAGTGCTAATTGAAATGGAGATCGATTCAGGGGTGCAGTCAAATATAATTGACGACAACACTTGGGAAGTAATGATCCGTAATGGAGTGCAGACCGTGGGTGGCATTCAACAGTCAGATCGCAAATTCAAAGCATACGCGCAGAAAGATTGTCTGGCAGTAACCAACATGTTTGATGCGGAAATCTCCATCAGCGATGGGCCAAAGCAGCTGAATACTGTAGCACGTTTCTACGTCGCAAAGGATGGTCCTCAACCCCTTTTGGGAAAGAACACGACAAAGCTGTTGGGGGTTTTAATTGTCGGACAAGAAGCAGTTCAACATGTAGATGTTTCCAGACCGTTTCCTAGCATTCGGGGTGTGAAAATACATATTCCGGTCGACAAGTCAGTGGAGCCCGTAGCGCAACGATTTCGACGATTGCCGTTTTCAACACTACAGCGTGTAGATGAAAAGTTAAAGGAGCTGCTGAGTAAGGATGTTATTGAACGCGTTTCGGAGCCTAGTCGATGGGTTTCACCTATGGTTGTTGTTGTCAAGGACAATGGAGATATACGATTGTGCATCGACATGCGGAAAGTAAACAAGGCCATCCTACGCGAAACTTATCCTCTTCCCACTATTGAAGATATCCGTTGAAAGCTGAATGGTGCGATTTTCTTCTCGAGACTGGACATAAAGGACGCGTTTTACCAGCTCGAATTGGAAGACGAAAGTAAACCACTGACGACGTTTATTACTCACAAAGGTAAAATGCGATTTTTAATATGATTACACATTTGGTCTCCCAAACTCGTATTATTTTACACTTTGTAATTACAAGATTTTATTGGTAATTGGGGTATTGTGTTTAATTTACTTGTGTCCAAGGTTTATTCAGATATAAAAGGCTGGTCTTTGGAATATCGTGTGCTCCGGAGATGTTTCAAAAGGCCGGAAAGACGGAGCAAGAGCATGATGCATCACTTCGGCAAGTTTTGGCTAAACTACGATCGTATGGCGTTCTCTTAAATCAGTCAAAATGCGTTTTCAAGTTGACTGAAATTGATTTCCTCGGTCATCATTTTGATGAAAACGGCATGACGCCATCACAAAACAAAATTAAAGCGATCAAAAGCTTTAGAACTCCAGTCAATTCTGAAGAAGTACGCAGCTTTTTAGGTCTGGTCAATTATATCGGAGCCTTCATTCCGGATCTGGCCACAAGGTCTTTTCCACTACGGGAGCTTACTAAGAGTAAAGTGGAATCTCATACAAGCAATTGGGAAAATAGATAGTTTTTCTCATTTCAATCGCAAACTGAAGACGAGAGTTGTTGCGGATGCTTCCCCAGTCGGGTTAGGGGCAGTTCTTCTTCAGTTTTATGAAGGAGAACCAAGAGTTGTATCTTACCCTAGTAAAAGCCTCACTGACACAGAACGCCGATATGCCCAGACAGAGAAAGAGGCTCTAGCGTTGGTGTGGGCGGTCGAAAGATTTCAAATCTACCTAATAGGGATTCGATTCGAGCTAGAAACTGAACATAAGCCTCTAGAAGCGATTTTCTCTCCTGATTCATCGCCGTGTCTCCGTATTGAATGTTGGGTTCTGAGACTCCAATCATTCAGTTATGAGGTTGTTTATCGCAAAGGTAAATCCAACATTGCGGACCCCTTGTCACGCCTTTCGCAACCGTCAGAAATTGAACCATTTGATCCGGATTCAGAGGTGTACGTTCGCAATGTTTTAGAATTGGCTGCTGTTGATTTAAACGAACTTGAAACTGCTTCGCCCAGTGACCCGGAGTTGGTTCAGTTGAGAGAGTGTCTGGATCGTGGGGTATGGAATCACACATCTAGCGAGATCAAACCATATCACGCCTTTCGGAACGAGCTTGGCAAAGTAGGAGATTTGGTTGTCAGAGGGTCAAGGCTAGTAATTCCACGTGATCTGAGACAGCGCATGTTGCAATTGGGACATGAAGGTCATCCAGGCCGTACTAAGATGCAGCAACGATTGAGACATACATGTTGGTGGCCAGGAATGGACGAGGCTATAGCCCGCACTGTGGACTCATGCACAGGTTGTCAACTAGTGAGCCTGCCTGACCGCCCAGAACCTATGGAACGGAGAAAACTACCTGTCATGCCGTGGACGGACGTAGCTATTGATTTCTTGGGTCCGTTGCCGTCAGGAGATTATTTACTCGTGACAGTCGATTATTTCAGCCGCTACAAAGAAATTGAAATACTTCGGAAGATAACTGCAAGTGAGACGTCTGAGCGATTGGAACGAATTTTCGTTAGACTTGGATATCCTCGAACCATCACACTAGACAACGGCCGTCAATTTATAAGCACCGAGTTTGACGAGTACTGTAAGCGTCGAGGGATATATCTTAATAAGACCACACCATACTGGCCGCAAGAGAACGGTTTGGTCGAGCGGCAGAATCGGTCACTGGTCAAAAGACTCAAAATCAGTCAGGCTTTGAAACGCGATTGGAAACGCGAGATGCTCACTTATTCGTTGATGTACTACTCAACACCTCATAGTACCACGGGAAAGACCCCAAGCGAACTCATGTTTGGTAGAAATATTCGAACGAAGATACCTTCTCTGCAAGATATAAGCACCACTGTACCTGTTACCGACTATAGAGATCGGGATCAAGTTGCGAAGGAGAAAGGGAAAGAAAGGGAAGATGCACGACGTAAAGCGAAGCCGTCAAACATTGATGTTGGAGACAAGGTATTCATGAAGAATGTTCTCCAGGGTAATAAGCTGACACCAACATTCGATCCTACTGTTATGACAGTAGAAGCAAAACAGGGACCACTAGTAACAATTCGTAATCAGGAAACAGGAAAGGCTTACGATCGAAACTCTAGTCACCTGAAGAAAGTAAATCTTCCAGAAGATAGCGTTTCTGAGAAAAGTATATCGTTCAATTGTATTAGCTCTTATTGCAAATTTATTTCAATGTTACACATTACAGGTTGCACACTGACCATTACGGAGCCTTCAATGCCAGATAACTCAAAGGAATCGGAATACCCACCAGATGAAGAATCGCAGCCACCAGTGGCAACAATAGATGTTATGCAGCAATCGTCATCTATCGGCGGTTCGAATTATCGTGCCAGATCTCAACGCCCCATCAGAATGTCAAGTCGCTTTAATGAGTGTTTCATAGATTATTAAATGGTTTAAAAAGGGGGAGATGTGGCAATGGGTCTGTTCAATATCTGTGACCATTGAGGTTAGAGAGTGAAGATGCGGAGAAGTAAAAGATATAGAATCGGTGATTGTCGAGTCAAGTACGTCTGTGTATTTACGATCCTACCAATTATCACACATCGTATGAATTATTTTGGTTCAGCTTACGGCAAAAAAGCATACGATGATCGTATGCAATTTATTTAGACAGTGCAAATCAAAACAACAACAAAACACAAGATGGCGGATCCAGCTTCAAGGCTCCGTAAACCTGTAAATAAATTTAATTCGTATTGTTAATTTGTCGTTTATTTACATTTGTAGACTGTTAAGCAAACTGCTTTTGCTTTATCGATTTTAACAGCACGTCGGAAGAGATAACCGGATCGCGTAAGTGTCAGATTTATTTTTTGTTTTTGTTTTGATAATTTAATACCTACAACAGTAAAATTTTATGAACAGGAATCGGACACGAGTACAAGTACTGCGAGCCATCACAGTGAACGTTTCCGGGGGTTCAACAGATTCACCAGTCAACACAGCTGCCACAACAGACAGAGTGCTGCAGCGGATTATCGAGTAACATCCCCGACTGCGACGAAGATTAATGCAACGACAAATTTGGAGGGTTCCGAGGAACTTCCCCCAGTTTCCGCAGTTGTACCTGCCAATATAGAACCCACACTGGATGCATGAGAATCAATATAATAAATAATTGCTTGGTTTAACGGCTTTCTCAGTCTTAATCTCACTCTAAAGACTACGATTTAATCTGGCCGACGCTTCGGTCATAGGTTTTAGTTCATGGTCCATGGCCGAAACGTCGGGCAGATTAAATCGTTTTCGTTAGAGTGTGATTAAGACTTAGAAAGCCGTTAAACTAAGCAAATCGCTCGAGTACTAGTCGTCACCATCACTAATTTAGTAATTAATCAACTCAAACTATATTTTTCATTCATATCTTTTATGAGTTTCATACGAAATGACAAATGAAAGTGTTCGTAATATCCAATGATAGCTATCGTTTGTTTGTATTGAGATTCATAGGTATATGCATGAAAAATCATACGATGGCTGATTGACAGAAAACTGACAGTTCTTCATAGTTCGGTCGTATGAAATTTAGTATAAAATCTTGTCGCAAAAAATCATACGATATTTCTATGAATTTCGTTTGATTAATAATCTCAGTGTAGGAGTTGGGTCGAATACTCGCAGCTTACCCGAAGTTAGAGGGGTACATTGTCGAAGGATAGGATCAAGGGTAGTGTTGTGCTAGATTCGTCCGGAATTCGACGGGCTATGGTGACCAGTGGGCGACGAAGAGACTCATCAGGACGAGGGGACAAGACAAACAAAAACTATTAAAGAGAGACAAAAGACAATGGAATCAATGACTTTAACCTTTGTTATTGTTTTCCATACTGAGCACCAATGCTACCGACGCCAGGAAGGCAGCTCCCACACCTGGACCCTACCTATCGACTCATCAACTCATGAACCGGGGACCAACGGCTTTACTTATCTTCCGAAGGAAGGCGTGATCAGAGATGTTATGCCTCAGAACATCCCGGAGGTGCCGACTGGGATTGAACTCAGGCCTGCTGGGGTGACAGGTAATCACGCTTACCACCTAGGGCCATCCCACTCTAAACTTTGTATTTCTCGCGTTCTACACAGAAAGTCCTTTCTGGTATCTAAGATACCAAGAAATACTTAAAAATACTTAAGAAATATTTAGCGTTAGTTTATAACCATCTAGGTTACCACCGTTGCTACACAAATTTAATTTGTTTGCTTATCTAATATCGTCTAGCATTTTTCAGCGAATATTTTTAAAGTACCCACCTTTTGCAAGAAATTCAATCATTATAATGCCTTACATGAAGTGACGGAATGTTATCCCGATTATGGCTTCTATTTAGAGAACCAATTGAATGATGCCACGCTGCAAGCACTCAAACATTTCACTTTATGGTCTAACTCTGTCTAGCTGACCGTCGTGGGAATCTTCCATCCGTTCCTCGTTGATTTGATAGGTGAAAATTAGGCTATTGACAGCGTGACACTAACTGAAGTAATTTAGGCTGATCGGAGCTGAAATAAAAGTTGTGAAGGCTTTCCACACCATTCGCCCCTTACTTTAGCATCCCGAGAATCACATCTCATAGCTTCCCGCCGAATGTGATTATCTAAAAGTGGAGAATAATTTCTAGTATTTGGAACCATCGATTTTCAACATGGAGTTCACGAACCCCCAATGAACGAAAAGCACATAAAATGAATTTGGCGATGTAGACCGAGCTGATCGGTGGGGCAACGTTGAGAATCGATGTTCTAAACGATTATCAAGTCTGGACAAGATCGAAACGACATATCCCCTTTTTGATAATGTTGGAATGGTTTAATTATTGCTTCCATAAGCGTCTCTTCTCTTATTGCTTCTATCGAGTCATCTGGTTGCCTCTATAAAACATAAAGGTAACGAAGCGAATGTTTTGCAATCCTCAATCATCATCCGAAACCTAAAAACACGAAATCTATGCAGAGTTTTTAAAAAATCATTGAATCCTAGAAGGATAGTAGTAACTTAACTTTCTCGCAAGTACGGCGTAATCCAGCAATGTATGCTCCTCAAATAGTGGCACAATGGGGAGGTCCACCATCCCAACGAATAGTTCCTGCTGCAGCAACTGTAAATGGTACACTTCACTATCGTGATTCACTAGCAAATGAGCAGCATAGCTTCGGTTTATTTGATCTGCTTGAGCATTGACAAGAACTCATACAATTCTCAGGCGAAATAATGTGAAGCAAACTCTTGGTCGAAGACCTTGGTGATTTAATTGGAAAGGTCAGAATAATGCCAGCTTGACGTCCTTTAATGCCTTCGGAGTCTAAATGTTTGATAGCGCAGTTAGAATAAATCATGAATTCGAATCGGATGAATGAAAACAGTCCAATGAATATTCTGCCTGGTTAGCTGAAAAATTGTTTACTTTGTTACACTATATCATTGATGAAATTAAAATACATACCCATTAATTAACATGATTACACATATTATTTAAATTAAAACAGGGTAAAATTAGTATCAATTCCACTAAATTCGAGACGAAAAGTCATAAATCGTCCAAGTTAAAACAACAAACATCTATCCTAGCAACCGGACAAAATTGTTCAGGATTGAAAATACTTAAAAATACTTAAGAATACTTATGACAGATTTAAAAATATTTAATCGATATTAGAACTAAAGTTTAGAGTGGGATGCCCCTAGCTTACCACTACATCACGCTGACCTGCATATTTTGTAGCAGCATAGTTTCAAATACGCCTAAATGTAGGCAATTATCATCAGTATTCCACATAAAAACATTTTCATGATACAAAGTCGTTCATATTAAGGAAATCTGATATCAGATTCGGATTCAGCAATTTAAAATGAAGTAAAATGTGTAATTTCACCGATCACAGCACCAGAATAAATATTGACTCTGTTAGGAACAGTTAAAAGTTGCATATTTTATTACTTCCATAAAATGGTATATTTATGGTGCTGGAATCCATCGTTTGTTAGGGAAAATGTTACAAAACTACTACATATTTAAATCTACTTAATGAAATGCTAGACAAATGATTGTTGAGAAACGAAAATTGAACGGTGTTGTGATCAACTTTACCTCAATGATCAACTTAACCCCATTTCACGGTAGCTCCGCATTATGATATTTGCTTTAGGAGAAGTCAAATCGCAAGTTCTTAGTGGCGTGTACAATAGTTGCTCCAAGTGAGAGCAATCAGATACGCCAATTTGAAGGCAGACGGCGTGACGTGCAATTGATGTTGCCTGTAACGATAGATCTCAGAACTGGGAGCTGGGTCGGTGACAAGAGTTAAATCGAATTTTGAGGAAGGGTGTCTTGATTTATACCGCAATTGGAAAATTACTTAAGTGCTGAATTTTCTGGAATTTCGAATTTTGATATTGGATTGGAAATCCAAAATAGCATAAGCATAATTAAATTTAAATTGCTCATGTGCATTGCTATTCATGTGGATGACACAAGATGAGTTTGCCATTTCAAACAATGCAATATATGCGTCCCTAATGAAAATAGACCAGCCATGATGGCAGATACTTCCGTAGTATTTATCTTGCCTAGATAATATCCTGTATGCTTGAGGCACCCTTGAAGCGTAGCTTTGTATTGCAAGCGAGCGAGCAAGCGATAGTGATGATACTTAAACCAATAGTGCAGTACATATTAAACTGATGTAATGTTTGGTTTTGAAAGATATACACAAATCGAATGCCGTTCTTAGTCTAATGATATAAGGCATATAAAGTACTATTTGTTGAAGACGCTACTGTCTGCGGATGCTGATGTACATCGTGAGCATAATAAAAACAAACCTATTTATTGTAAAACAAGTTCCATAACAACGCAGTACAGAAGCATAGGGTAGAGAGCTACTTCGGCCTAATCGCCCATTTTGGGCCTATCAAGCAGAAAACTTCAAGTAAATCCATAATTTCAGAGTTGACAAGTCAATTATGCGTTTGGTACGATAATAAGCTACCGAACGAAGTCAATGAGATCGCGTGATATGAAGGTTTGTACCCATTATTCCCAAAAACAAAAGAAGTGCTCCGACCGAATCAATTTGAAATTGATCCAAAATCAAGTTAGTGCAATAAAAATATAGGAATGATCCAAAAATTTGGATTGAATCCACAATAGCTGCTTAAAATCGAGTTTGACGTACGTTTCGTCATCGATCAAAGTGCAGCCCTTGTGTTTCGTCAAAACACGGTATCCTTCCCTGGCAAGGACGTTCCGCACCGTTTGAAAGTTGGCGTTGTATCTTCTGGCCACATCTCGGATCGAAAGACCTGGGTTGGCTTTAATGCACCTCAACACCTTGCTGCGCAGCTGACGATCCCTGGTTCCAGTTTTTTCGTAGGTCCGCTGATTCCTTTCCACACACAGGGTTTCCTTGTAGGTTTTGAGCACTCGACAAACTATTGTTTTCGGCATCTTCAGCACTTTGGCCAGCTTGGAACCGGACCAATACGGATTTTCCAGGTGTTTGTATACAATTTTGTTTTTTTCTTTTTTCGAGTTCCATTTTACGTTATTTCTGAACGAGATCGACTACTTTGATCAAGTTTGCACCAGTTGTTTTCTATAGAGATTGGCTCACTACTTGACTAGCCTATTGGTCCCAAGCAAATCCTTTAACGTATCCTATTCTAGTCAAAATTGTAGTACTACACTATGTTTGTTTTGATTCGCTATGAATGTTTGACAGATAAAATGAGGGGAACGTGTGTTCTGGTAGGTGTAAAATCTGTCAAAATCGTTTATCGGTATCTTTGGCGCACGAAATGTATTCCTTGCTTGCCGAACGCATCACTATTACACAAGCTTTGCACTTTTGATGATGGTTCAGTTTTATTTACAATAAACTAGAGCTCTTATGTAAAGATTTATTGCTGACCTTGAAAAAGGCCGTTTGTTTTCACTAAATTTTTATGGGTGACTGATAAATAGAACAATTCCTACTGATTGCAATGTTCAAATTCTTCTGATATCGACAGTTACTCTGATGAGCTGGATGTTCGACGGAATATTAGGTACGTGTTTGTCAAAGATAACCAACGGACCATGGCGGCGGATCACACGACGGTAAGTGCAGCTTTTTCATTTCCCTGGACCGATTTGCGTCTGCGTCTGGTTGTTTTTCATTGGAGTGAGATGTATGTATTGAGCTGCTAGGAATGCTACGATGTCCAAGCTGCAGCGGACAAGTCCGAGGTCGAACCGTCCAACGTGCATCGTTGAATGATTGTGCGGTTTCGGCTTTTGTCGTTGGGGATCAGCTTTCTGATGGCTGAGTTAAGGGTGAGCAAGGGTCGAAGAAAATGTATGGGAAATTTGAATATTTCCATATTTCTTCATTTTTAACTATTTAAATATTTTACAATTATAATATGCGACATACCACACAAATTTTATAACACTGGTGAATCGATCGACACACAAATCATCAAAATCCATTGATTATTGGCTATGTGACTAGCATTTAAAGTCTGACCAATTTTCGTTGCTTTTCCCCGAAAGACGTAGTCATACGTCAAAAAGGACTGCGTTCACTTTCTATCACCAATCACTCGCGACACAACGGCTTCAGTTCGCCTGTACACAGTCTGTACTGCCTGCTCCACACTGACCGAATCAACTCGCTACCAGCGCCAAAATCAGAACCGACAACTCCAGCGACCGAAAACAAACGCGTCTAATGCGGCCACGGCACACCTTCGGAGCCAGATATACAGATATGTCTGTATTTATACAGATTTTTGACAGACCCAATTCAGACTACAGACATTATACAGATATTTCATTTTCAATTTCATTTTAAGATGTACAAGGGGGTCAGGGGCCATGTCACCGATGTGAATATTCACAACATCCATAATACACCAGGGAAGGGGAGAGGAGTGAGCAACACAGCATACAACCAGGATTAGTTTTTTTAAAGTAATGATCATCTGAATACCCAACTAACCATATCTCAGTGACATTTTCTCAATCTGAACCTACATTAAAAGTTATTTTGTAATTATATGGTTACTTTGGTACTCACATGAAATATTGTGCAAGTACCACATGTTCAACAAAGCCCAACTATGGACAGCTCAATGTTAAAACCATTTCCTTTTTTAATCAGCGTACACCAACATGATAATCTTCTAAGAAACACCTAAGAATCATTCGCCTTAACCTCAATCTACCTGCGCACCAACTCTCAAAACATAAACAATTATCAAAATATTGCTTGCAATGGATAGATATCGAGTTAACTAGAAGATTAAGGAAAGTTTGAACATACTGAGAGGTAAGCACATATCGTCGATAAGAGACATGTGTGTGAGAAAATTTGCGAAAAAATCTAAGGGCACCGGTGCCCTTAGATTTTTTCGCAAATTTTCTCACACACATGTCTCTTACCGACGATATGTGCTTACCTCTCAGTATGTTCAAACTTTCCTATAAAAACAATTAAATTGACTGCAAAGTCGCTAAACCGTAAAATCTAGAAGATTAAGTGTATTTTTCAATCGATTGGAGTATGAATATGGCATTAAAACTGTTTTTGAAACTTGGTGCACAGGTAAAAAGTGAGGTTACGCGACGCCACTGTCAGAATGTATAGAGATAAAGCTCAAAATACACACACATAAATATTCTGAATTTTAATAGTGATGTAAACATTCATTCACGTAAACTTGTATTTTATTTCACGTAAACCAGCAACTTGTAAACAATGTTGTTTACAACAATGGGCTTTTGTATGCAATATTTGCTACATTGCATGAAATGTATCAGAACATTACATGATATATAATGTAAACTTATATGATATGTGACGCTCCATTTATGTGCATCATACTGAACAGAAATTTACACTACTTTTTCGAACTGTGCAGTTTTAACTGATGGTACTTCATAAACATCAAACTGTCCAATATTGGACCCTGCCAACACACGGCGCTTGCACGATAATGTGGGCCGTCAGAATGGTTCATCGGTTGCGAAGTGAAGTGCTTCTCAAACCGAAGCGATACATTTCTCAATTTTTCAACGTTATCCTAACGTATTATCACTCATATTCCCGTCCACGCCCGAAACCCATCCAACACACATAATCAAATAAAAATGTTTCTGTATGGCAAACACGTCCAGACATAAACGAGAATATGGGTGTATATCTTCACTGTAACAACTACGGGTAATCATCAAAAATACTTGCATTTTACTCAGGCACTTTTGAGCAAACTGCAATCACTCTCTCAAACTCGAAATGTGCCACGACCAAATTGGCACAACGACGCCCTATACGCTATCTAACCAAACCGCAGGGACTACAGACATTATACAGACATTAGAAACTAAATACAGATTTTTACCAATTGGTTCCTGAAATTTAACATAAAATAAACAATTTTTTTTTTGAGTATGTGCATTAGACTGATGCAAAATTTGAAATTTTCGCTCCACAGTGTTCAAACGGTTTCAAATCGGGTTCTGATTAGCCTCCGAAAGTTTAAACTCATTTGATAAGAAACTGACTTGGCACAAACCATTTGAAGTTTATATGCAAATTACTATGGGAAAACCAAACTTTTTGTTCATTGTCTTCTTGCCTTTTTACATATTGTACTGTTAACAAGTTCTATTGCTATTATTATAGGAATTTTTATCAGCTACAACTTTGCAGAAAATCGTTTTTCAGCCAAACGTCAAATTAAATAGTTATTAATTGTTTAAGAGTTTGATAATCTGTTATTGTTATAGCTCAGTTCACACCCTGGCTGGCTGCTGCCTACCGATCTTGGTTTTGGTAGCCATCATAATGAAGTAATGAAATTGGGTTGTTAGCGGAATGTTTAAATAAAACAGCATAAAAGGTTATCTTCCATTTAATTCCACTTAATTAATTTTGGTATCCATGACAGATATGACTTTTATACCTAGGGGATGAGTACTTAAGGGGGTTAGATTTTGATAAGTTCTTTAGTGGAAATGACACTGATGAAGACTGCACATTGTAGTCGAAATACGTATCTGTCATGGATACCAAAATTGATTAAGTGGAATTAAATGAAAGATAACCTTTTTTGCTGTTTTATTTAACCATTCCGCTAACAACCCAATTTCATTACTCCAAAATAAAAAAAAAAAACAAAACAAAAATACGCCGGCTTGTTGTGCGACATCAGGTTTTTTAGCTTTCTTCCGTTCCAAGGGGCAACGTCCATCGTCGTCGTACTCAAATACCTGGGAACCTCCAGAGGTGCACAGGGCCAACGTGAAAGACTTCCATTCTGGGCAGCTGCTTGACCTGGGCCCAGGTCAAATTCCTATCGGCTTGCTTAATTCACTTGTTGACGCTCCGCCGCATTAGTATTTGCCTTTGCTGCGATGTTCTGGCGGATTTAATTCATAATCAAACGCTTGCCTGCAGACTTCGTTTCTATTGCTATTGGCTTCTGATGACATTGACATCTGAGATCCATTTTTGAGGCCACCAGCCACAAGTTATATACCGCAGACAGCGCTTGATGAGACCTGCAGCTTTTGAGTGTTCTCCACTAGTGCTGCACAGATTCCACGTTTTAATCGAAGTTTCGAATGTTGGTACGTTGACCAATCTGATTTGATCTCCGCTTTTGTGTAAATGTCATATTATCACCGACCATATTACCATCACCTTAGTGTGTGACATCAGGTGTACGCTCCTCTGTGTTTTCGTTACCAATGAAGTTGACACGTTTGTTGCATTTCCGTATGTCTCACTCGTTCATTGTGTTATGGAAAGAAAGAAAGTTAAGGTTAAGGTTAGATACTATCAGGGTGTCGACTCAAAGTCGAAAACAAAATTCCCTGACTTTCCCTGACTTTCCAGTCGGTTTTCAGAAAAATTCCAGTCCACAAAACTACGTTATTTTAACCTAAGAAGCTACAACGTGATGAGCTTTATTATACCCAGTGCTGTGTTCCTAAAATTTGAGCTAAGTAGTCGCACCCAATATTGACCGGCGCCTTTAAAATATAAATCTGCCTAAAATAACGACGCATTCGCCCGCGACGTTGATGGCGTTGTTTCACATAGTGTATTATCTAGTTTATATAGTACGTTGCAAAACATTTGCACTTTATCGAGCAGCACCGTACTCTACAGGTGGTTAAGTCCCTTTACCCTTTCTTCTTGAAATTATGATTAGTTCGATTATGAAAGTTCCGTCAACATTTTCCCAGTACTATCATTTGTGTTTTCTAATTTATCTCATATTTATCTTGCTTGACTTTCTCCTAATTTCAGGAAAAACCTTGAACAATTTCTAGAATTTTCCTAAACATTCGTGGGCAAAGCAAAATTTCCAAAACTTTCAGTATGTTATCAAATCAAAACCTCCGCAGTAAGAAGCCCTTACTGCGCTAACTGCGCAAAGGCGCAACGAACTTTTGTTACAAGTACTAGGCCAATTAAGGGGAAGATTATGGATATGATGATAGTTAAAAACAAACAAAAAACAAAAAATAAAGATACATAAATATGGATTCGTTTTATACGTTTTACTCAGAACACCTCTGGCGTTTTACAAATCATTACCATCAATCGTCGCTACGCAAATCTTTGAAATAAGAACCAGAGATGTTTGTGTTGTTACAACTGATGTTACCTTTGGAAACCTTATTAGGCAATACATTTACTGTTTCAGTGCCACGTTTTCACGTTTATAACAGGTTCTTGCTTTAAACGTTCCCAAGAACTCGTGACATTACTGCCGAAAGTATTAAATCAGTCCAGAAACTTTAACATTTTCGGAAGTGAGTCTATCTTTAAGCGATTCAACATTTTCCCTACTGCACTCAAGCTTTTCTGAAGTTATTAAATATGCTATGAGCTGAATACACGAATCCAGTGCTTCCAATGTTTCCGAAGTGATTCAAAACTTTTGTAAAGTTCAGTACTGTTTGAAGTTATTCTGTTGGCTGCTTTTTTTTCTGAAATGGTCCAGTACTTGCCAAAGTGATCCTAATCTTTTCTCAAGTTATTCAGTACTTTCTGAAGGGATTCTTAACTTTCCAAAGTGATTCTAAACTTTCCTAATGGAATGTAATGTCAGTATAGACAGATCTCGTTTTTGAAAACGTAACTACAGTGCACTCTCTACGACTCGAGGTACCTATAGAATTATCGAGTTATAGAATAACAATCTCATACAAATTCGCTATCTCAGTAGCCATGACACTCATTTTTATGATGGTTATATAACTGTATATCATTCCACTGCGTCCTAGCAAGAAGTACGGTCGACTTAGTTCGCGCTCCGCTATTTTGGAAGTTTTCTCGCTATTCGCTTGATTTAAATTGTCAGTTTTTTTCTCGCTTAGAGTTCCCAGCTAAATAATTAACTAAAAGTGAGTTTTTTTTTTCTGAGAAGAAAGTGTGTTTTCGGCATCATCGGAAGGAAAATTGTTTTTACGATTGCCAATTCGCCAACCATTTTGCGCACCATCGGTGCGTGGTAACGCATACCTGCACACGGATCATCGTCATCGAGTGTCAGCATCTGCCTCCGCATTTACACCGCTCATCTATCATCGTGTGTTCAGCTGAGTGCCGACCCTCACATAAGCACACACCAACGAAGACCGCCCGCACACGCTGATCGAAGATCATCCACGCTGCGCGTCGCTCCGCTGCTGCCGTTTAAACGCTCGGTGGTAGTAGTATAGGATTATCAGATAAGTTTTTGTTCTTGTTTCTCTCTTTCGCAAACAGTTAAATTTTAAGTTTGTGTTCTGTGTTTGTATTTTTTTTTTGTGTATTGTGTCCGAGTGATTATCGTTTCAGTGGTAGAGCGTTTTTCGCTCCCACTAGTACGGCAAAATGGACATTTTGTCGCAAGACGAAATGGACGTTTTGTCGGAAGATGACACCACTTTGCCACGCGATGGCAAGAAGGGTCGAAAACGTACGTCATCTCTCCCTGGTTCATCGTCTCAGTCTGGCAAAGGACAGGCTCAGATAAACCCCCGATCGCGAGCCTATCCAGATGACTCGACTGGCCCATGGGTTGTCTACTTTCAGCCCAGAAACAAACCTTTGAATGTAATGCAAATTACTAATGATCTGACGAAGCGATACTCGGCCGTGACTGAAATCACGAAGGTTAGGCACAATAAACTTCGTGTCTCCGTCTCTAACCTGAAGCAGGCTAACGAGATTGCTGCCTCCCAGCTCTTCACGCTCGAGTACAGAGTTTACATCCCAGCTCGTGATGTGGAGATCGAAGGTGTGGTCACCGAAGCGAGTCTGACCCCCGAGATCTTGGAGAAGCAGGCGGTTGGCCGTTTCAAGAACCGTTTGCTTCCTCCGGTGAAGATACTGGATGTTCGAAAACTGGGCTCAGTATCTGTCAGCGAGGGTAAAAAGAGCTTTACCCCCACAGACTCGTTCCGTGTGACCTTTTCTGGTTCAGCCCTTCCTCACTACATCGAGCTGGGAAAACTTCGACTACCTGTGCGTTTGTTCGTTCCCCGGGTCATGAACTGCCAAAACTGTAAGCAGTTGGGACATACGGCCTCCCACTGTGGCAGCAAGGCACGCTGTTCCAAATGCGGAGAGAAGCATGGGGATGACACCTGTGCAGCTACCGCACCAAAATGCGTGTACTGTAAGGGAACTCCTCATGGTATCTCGTCATGCCCGGTGTACAAACAACGCGGGGAGAAATTACAACGCTCACTTAAGGAACGTTCCCGGCAGTCTTTTGCAGAAATGCTTAAGACGGCCACGCCATCGACCAACGACAAAAATCCCTTTTCTCTTTTGTCAGATGACGAGACTGACTCTGACTTGGCTGAGGAGGGAACTTCTTTCTGTTTTTCAGCACGGAAACGAAAACGCATCCGTTCGCGGAAAGTTGAGAATGAAGAACCCCAAATCAGCTTGCCCAAATCAAGGAGTGGTGGAAAAAAGGAAGTTTCTACTCCTCCTGGATTCAGAAGAACTGACTATACCCAGGATTTTCCACCTCTCCCGGGGACATCCAAAACCCCTGATGTCCCATTTTTAAGAACAGAAGCCCCTTCTTCATCTGGGTTGTTCTCATTTGATAAAATTGTGGACGATATTCTCAAGTACCTGAATATTTCTGATCCTCTCAAAAGCATTGTTCTGGCAATGCTTCCTACTGTGAAGACCCTCTTGAAGCAATTGACATTGAAGTGGCCCCTCATTGCAGCAATCATTTCCTTCGATGGATAATTTTCCAAACGAGGTCGGGGATTTGATCACTATTCTACAGTGGAATTGTCGAAGTCTTATTCCTAAATTAGACTCTTTTAAGTTTTTAGTTCACAATAATGATTGTGATGCATTTGCTCTTTGTGAAACTTGGCTCTCTTCAGATATAGATCTTCCTTTTTATGATTTTAACATTATTCGACTGGATCGTGAGGATTCGCGTGGAGGAGGGGTACTTTTGGGGATCAAAAAGTGCCATTCTTTCTATAGAGTGAATCTTCCACAATCTACAGGTATTGAAGTTGTCGCATGTCAGGCTATTATTAAAGGTAAGAGCCTTTGTATTGCCTCTGTTTATATTCCTCCTAGAGCCGTTGTTAATCGAAAACAACTTTCAGATATATGTTCAGTACTTCCTGCTCCACGGTTGATTATGGGAGATTTTAATTCCCACGGTACAGGCTGGGGGGAACTGTATGATGACAACCGTTCTACTTTTATATATGACCTCTGTGATAACTTCAATATGACAATTCTTAACAATGGAGAAGTAACACGTTTGGCTGGACCATCTTCGAATGGAAGTAAATTAGACCTCACACTTTGCTCTAACTCATTATCGTTGGATTGCACGTGGAATGTGATCCAGGATCCCCACGGTAGTGATCACTTGCCGATCAAAATTTCGATTGCCAGTGGGTTCAATCCGTCGGAATCCGTTAACGTCGCGTACGACCTCACCCGTAATATCGATTGGACAACGTTCAAGACCGCGATAGAGGAAGCCGTGTCGTCGGTAGAAGGGCTTCCACCGTTGGAGGAATATAACTTCCTCTCCAATCTGATCTTGGACAGCGCGCTTCGAGCTCAAACTCGGCCGGTTCCAGGAACGTCTTTGCATAGGAAACCTCCTTCCCCTTGGTGGGACCACCAATGCACTGAGGTTTATCGTAAAAAGTCCGACGCGTTTAAGCTTTTCCGGAAACGTGGAACACCCGTGTATTTCGAAGCGTACTCGGCTCTTGAACGCGAACTCAAGAGCCTCATCAAAGCCAAGAAACGCGGATACTGGCGGCAATTCGTGGACGGATTATCGCGTGAAACGTCGATGAATACGCTTTGGAACACGGCGCGAAGGATGCGTAACCGGTCTTCGAACAACGAGAGCGAGGAGTACTCAGATCGTTGGATTCTCAAGTTCGCGCGAAAAGTATGTCCTGATTCCGTGCCGGCACAGATGATTCCTCGCGAAACGACAAATTCTGTAGACGAGATCAGCCAGCCTTTTTCAATGCTGGAACTCTCACTCGCGCTCCTTTCGTGTGGCAATTCGGCTCCGGGGGCTGATAGAATCAAGTTCAACTTGTTGAAGAACCTCCCAGACGTCGCTAAGAGGCGCATGTTGAACTTGTTTTGTCAGTTCCTGGAGCTCAATATTGTTCCGGATGATTGGAGGCAAGTGAGAGTTATAGCCATTAAAAAGCCTTATGTGATGAACTAGCCTACGGCTAAAAATCACAAAAATAAAGAAAAAAAAAAAAAAAAATTAAAAAGCCTGGAAAACCCGCTTCAGATCATAACTCGTATCGTCCCATCGCGATGTTATCGTGCATTCGAAAATTGTTGGAGAAAATGATCCTTTTTCGCTTGGACAAATGGGTTGAGACGAACCACCTACTCTCAGATACTCAATTTGGATTCCGTAGGGGCAAGGGAACGAACGACTGTCTCGCGTTGCTTTCCACAGAAATTCAGTTGGCTTTTGCTAAAAAAGAGCAAATGGCTTCTGTATTCTTGGATATCAAGGGGGCTTTTGATTCAGTATCCGTTGAAGTCCTTTCAGACAAACTCCACGCTTGTGGCCTTTCTCCATTAATAAATAACTTTTTGTACAATTTGCTGTCAGAGAAACATATGAGCTTTTCTCATGGAAACTCTACAGCTTCTCGATTTAGTTACATGGGTCTCCCCCAGGGCTCATGTTTAAGCCCCCTTTTGTTTAATTTCTACGTCAGAGAAATTGACAATTGTCTAAGTGACAACTGCACGTTGAGACAACTTGCAGATGACGGCGTAGTGTCTATGACAGGGCCCAAAGGGGTCGACCTGCAAGGACCCTTACAGGATACCTTAGACAATTTGTCTACTTGGGCTATTCAGCTAGGTATCGAATTCTCCACGGAGAAAACTGAGTTGGTCGTTTTTTCTAGGAAGCATAGCCCAGCACAACCAAAGCTTCAACTTTTGGGTAAACCGATCACTCATTCTATGTCCTTCAAATATCTTGGGGTCTGGTTCGATTCAAAATGCACCTGGAGATCCCACATTGAGTATCTGAGACGAAAATGCCAACAAAGGATCAATTTTCTCCGAACAATTACCGGAACGTGGTGGGGAGCCCATCCGCAAGATCTTCTAACGTTGTACCGGACAACGATTTTATCGGTTTTAGAATACGGTAGTTTTTGTTTCCAGTCGGCGGCTAAAACTCACATCATCAAACTGGAACGTATCCAGTATCGTTGTCTTCGTATCGCGTTAGGATGCATGCACTCGACTCATACGATGAGTCTAGAAGTGTTGGCGGGCATGTTGCCACTATCGGATCGGTTCTCGGAATTGTCCCTCAGGCTCCTCACCCGTTGCGAAGTTATGAACCCACTGGTAATCGAAAACTTTGAAAAGCTTCTTGAGCTGAACCCTCAAACTCGTTTTATGTCATTGTACTACGTGTACATAACACAGGATGTCAGCCCTTCACAGCATAATCCTCATCGTGTATGCTTCTCCGACTTCGGCAATTCAGTTAGTTTTGATTTATCAATGACGCAAGAGATTCGCGGAATCCCAGAGCATCATCGTTCCATGATTGCTCCGTCAATTTTCGCTGCAAAGTTTGGCCAAGTTGATTCCGCAAGATCGTTCTTCACAGATGGATCACTAATAGAGTCGTCCGCTGGTTTTGGTATTTTTAACGAATTTCATAGCGCCTCTCGAATGCTTCAAGCTCCTTGTTCCGTATATGTTGCTGAGCTGGTGGCAATACATTGTACGCTAGAAACGATCGCCTCACTTGCACCAGATCATTATTTTATTTTTACGGATAGTCTCAGTTCTGTCGAGGCTATTCGCTCTATGAGGCCGGTAAAGCACTCCTCGTATTTTCTCATGAAGTGCTTTATCTTTAAGATCTTTTGTCATCACCTTTGCATGGGTCCCATCTCATTGCTCGATTCCGGGGAATGAGATGGCTGACTCACTTGCTAAGGTGGGCGCTATGGAAGGCGATATTTACGATCGACAAATCGCCTACGATGATTTTTTCTTCATTTATCGTCAACAGTCACTCGTCAGCTGGCAGAATAAGTGGAGTGAAGGGAGTTTGGGACGATGGCTATATTCGATCATCCCTAAGGTGTCGAAGAGTTCTTGGTTCAAGGGGTTGGATGTGGGTCGAGACTTCATTCGTATGATGTCTCGCCTCATGTCCAATCACTATTCGTTAAACGCTCACTTGTTCCGTGTTGGGCTGAAGGACAGCAATCTCTGTGAATGTGGACAAGGTTACCAGGACGCAGATCACATTATTTGGTCATGTGCTGAGCACCGCGGAGTCAGATCCGATATTTTGGCTAGACGCGATCTGGAGTTTATGAAACTCATATATGTTTACTTTAAGAATATTAACATTAGATTGTAAGTTTTATTAACCTTGTGTTCGGTTTGTATTTTGTATGTGTGTGTGTATTTTTTTTTGTAGATTTGTTTCTGTAATAATTGTATAATTACAGAGTTGATATAACGTCGATAGGATTAAGTATTTGTTTTAGAAATAGTGAAATTTTTGAATCATAAATCATATTCCAAATCTCCTTTTCCCTCTCCCGATCCAAACAATTGTAATCCACTAACCTCGAGAAGACCGCGAGTAATCGGTTCCAATCCTTTAATTTTAGATTTAAGACATTTATAATGTGTAAAGAAAATGATAACTTGGCTCTGTAAAGTTTATTCGAATGAGCCTGTACAAATAAATTAATTAACAAAAAAATATAACTGTATATCGAGTAACTGGACATCGAGTTGTGAAGAGTTGGCTGTTCTTCATCTATGTTGCCAAAGTCGAGATCTTTTTCGATTTGTCACAATTGAGTAGCTTAGCGATAATAATCAATACTCCCTGAAGTAAATCCTGCTGAGAACTGTTGAAAAATTCCTGGAAGTGAGGAGGATCTCTCGGTTTTTGACGGTCTAATTGACCTACATTATGAAGTGGCCGGCGCTGTTATTGTCTGTCCTAAAGTATGAGATCAGCAGTTTTTACACATTGCAGATGCATGCTCGTCCAACGCATCGTTTTTTGCTTCTCTGATAGGTGATCTGACAATAACGGAGTAGCAACCGCGAGCGGATTTTTTTTCTTTATTTAAGAGGTTTTTAGCCTAAAGGCTGGTTCGCCTCTGAGAACCGCGAGCGGTTAATCATTCTCATGCTCAATTATGTCTGTACTATTTGAAGTGATTCAGTACTTTCTGAAGTTTTTCTGCAGTAATTCAGCACTTTTCAAACTGATTCCGAGATTTTCTATCGTTTTTCAGTACTTTCAGAAGAGATTTTGAACTTTTTTTTTATGATTCTGTGATGCCCAAAGTTATTCCGATTTTTCTGAAGTGACTAAATATTTTCTGAAGGGATTCCAAACTTTTCTTAAGTTATTACAAAATGATCTCAGCTCTTGAAGAAGTGATTGCAAACTTGAGAGAATTGATAAAGTACTTTCCGAAGTTTTGTGAAGATGTTCAGTTCTTTCCGGATTTTTTTTTTTTAGTTTTTACGAAAGCGATTACAAACTTTCTGGCAAGATTAAGTATTATCCAAAGGGATTCAGAAATTTTCTTAAGTCACTCAATACTAACCGAAGAATTTCAAAGTTTTTTCTGAAGTGATTAATTATTCAAGTAACATTGTAAGTTTTATTGAGGTTTTAAAGCACTCTACAAGTCTAAATCATGATCTACAGTACCCTCATAAAACCCAAATTGTTACTTGGGTACTTTCAGAATTGATTTAAAACTGTTCAAAAGTGATTCAGTTCTTCCTGAAGCGAATCAGTACTTTCGGAAGTGATTACAAACTATCTGGAATTATTTAGTACTTTTCGGAGTGATTCCAAACAGTTCTGAAGTGATTCAGTACTTTCTGAAATCATTTAGTGCTTTGCGAAGTGATTATGAACATTCTGAAGCGATTTAGTATTTCCGACGTGAGGCTGAACGTTTCTGAAATGATTCTGTGCATTCCTAGCTAATTTAATCATTTTCGAAGTTATTCGGTTCTTGCGGAAATGATTACAAACTTTCTGGGATGATTCAGTACTTTCCAATGTGAATCCGAAATTTTCTGAAGTGATTCAATACTATCCCAAGAGATTCCGAGCTTAAAGTGGTTCAACACTTTCCGAAGTGATTCAGTGCTTTCTGAAATAATTCAGTACTTTCCGAAGTGATCATGAACTTTTCCAAAGTGATTCCGAACATTACTGAAGATATTCGGTGTTTTCCGAAGTGATTCCGAACATTTCTCAAGTGATTCAATTATTTTCAAAGTGAACTTTTCGCAAAGATTCAGTGCTTTCCAAAGTGATTTCGAATATTTATTAAGTGTTTTTGGGTCTTTTCTGAAGTTATTCAGTACTTTGTGAAATGATTCTCAACATTTATGAAGTGATTCAAGACTTTCTGAAGTGATTCAAGACTTTCTGAAGTGATTCCACACTGTTCTAAATCGATACAGTACGTTCAGAAGTGATTTCGAACATTTCTAAAGTGATACAATACATTCCTAAATGATTCAGTAGTTTCCGAATTGATTGAAAACATTTCTGAAGTGATTTAGCACTTCCGAAGTAAGTCCAAACTTTTCTGAAATGATTCAGTACTTTCTGAAGTGATTTCGAACTTTTCATTAGTTATTCAGTGCGCTCTGAAATGATTCAGTACTTTCTGAAGAGATTCCGTATTTTTATGAAGTGATTCAATTATTTCCTTAAGTGATTCAGTAATTTTTAAGTGATTCCGAACTATTCTCAAGTGATTCAGTACTTTCTGAAGTTATGTCGATCTTGTTTATATGATTTCAAACTATTCTCCCATACCTCACCGTGAAAGAATTCCATCACCGTCATGTCAAAATTTCTATCTTACGCCACTAAGTAGCGCCAACTTTTGTCCGCCAATCAGGATTTGCACCGTTAGTGGTTAACCTCAATTAGATGAACTTTTGGACAGTTCAGTGGTATTATTTAACTTTTTTCCCTCGATCATGGACACAGCCCGAGCAAAGTCTGAGATCAAATTGCAATCTAAATTTGATGTTGTGATTTCGCTGATAATGATAACTCAGGTTGCTGTCGTTTTGGTCGTTTTAACGGTTAAAATATCAAAATTGATAGCAAACATATCTTCCTGTGACATCACATTCAAAACTATTTGTGCTATCAGTGAGAGCAAACTGAATACTCAATTTGATATCAATTTTTCATGTTGATAACAAAACAAGTATTCAATTTGATGTTATGCTAAGGCAATGAAGTCAAACCCGCAACAACATATTTTTGTACAGCAAAATGAAAACAAAATTTATCAATTGCATAAACTGAAATCAAATTAGGATTTCAGTTTGATGTTGATATCAAAACTGGATTTCAATATGCTTTCATTTTGATGCTGGACTGATGCTGATGCTATTTTTTTTTTCAAAAAGATATTCTGCATTATTACCTAAAAACCTCTCTCTGCATTGGCGTTGCCATGCGATAAGGTACATCTTTGAAGATATTCTGGATACCACGCAAATATTTGAAAACATCCCAACTGATACTGCAAACACTATCCTTGAATGCATTATGCAAAATATACAGCCCACAGCTTCCCAGATCTATCAGCTTCTCGCCACCTTTTTGTACCTCTTGCTTCAATTCACATTGGGCCCATCCATGGACACTTGCAGCAACTTGTTCGAAGAGATACCGGCAAGGGCGTCCATAAACGCAGCGAGTAGATCTGATGCCCGGGATCTTCCCAAACGTCATGCACTGATAAAATTTCAAAGATTGTTTTATGTGTCCCACACATAATTTTTAGCAATGTGATCAACATTATGTTTTTTTCCCTGACCTACACTAAAATTCCCTGACATTCCCTGACTTTCCAGATCATAAATAGAATTCCCTGACATTCCCTGACTTTCCAGGTTTTTCCAGGTAGTCGACACCCTGTATTAGTGGACATATTGTTTTGTAACCATTTATTGTGTCTGTTTACTTGTTTATTGTTGTGCGCAATTAGAGAGAGGATGAGACAGAATGTGGAAAAGGAATTTATTAGACTAGAAGAGATCTAGACAATCTAACAAAACTTGCTACGAGTGGTGAAATGGGATCGGATGTGCAAGAAGAATCTATTAGACTAAAAGATATCAAAGTATAACAGGGTTAATATTACTTGCAACGTTGCAACAAGTGGTAGGGGGAGAGGTAGCTCATCGATTCTTTCGGTTCGCCTCCTAGCATCGTGCTATAAGGTACCAGGCGATAACCAGGGTAGTTGATCGATAGCTCGATGACGTCATTTCGCTGGCGTCTGCAATAGGAAATTCATATAATAATATTCCGCCCACTATATCACAAGAAATTGCGAGTAGCTGAGTGGAATGGAGATAAGTTAAGCATTGGGTACAGGACCAAGTCTCCCCTGGGTGGTGCCAGAAGATGAGCGCAATAGAATCATCAAGTTGCCATAAGGCACGGAATGAGACTATTGGATGGCTGGGTAGTCAAAGTCTTCCATTCGTTAGTCATTTCAGGTGGATTAGAGCAGGTTTAGGTTTATTGTGGGCGTTGGCCAGATTTGGATTTTTCAGATGTAATCCTGGATAGGACCCTGTCATTGAACGTCGCGTGAAAGTGGAACTTAATGAAGGCCTAAGTACTTTTTCGTAGTTTTTAGTTTTCGGATTTGAAAGATCGTCGGTTACAGTGGCCTGCTTACTGAGCAGAAAAATGCCGTCCCAGGTCCTTACATATCAAAGAGATTTATGGTAAAATCGCTTGTGTATCGTGTATTTTGCGAAACTCGTTGTTGTCGTTGGTTCCGGGTTTGAATGGATACAAAAATTTGAGCAACGGTATTATGTGATATGAGGGGCTCGGTGGCCTTAGAGCAACCGTTTTTGCTTACTGAGCAGAACATCATGAGTCTAATCTCAGGCTCTTCCACATTCAAGATTCGTCAATCGTTTTATTTGTTAATATGACTACATGGTAATAACAGCAACTCGGTGATTAAAAAGGTGCTCGTCTGCCTAGTGGCAAACGTTTTTGCTTACTGAGCAGAAAACCGTGGGTTTAGTCCCAAGCTCCTTCGCGTTATATGATCGTTAGGACATCAATTCAGCTTATCGTTTACCAAAACGAACCCTGCTGCAAACCCAACCCTCTTATCCAACATCCCAGTGATTCCTCGTGGAAGTGCAGAGGTGTTCTCGGCTTCCATCAAAGCGAGTGTCATGTCAACACAATCCTTCCCACTCCTTTCTTGACCTGTGTTCGGGCGCGGCCGGCGCTGCTATTGCCTAATTTAAGATCACCAGTTTTTACACATTGAGGATGATCGCTAGTCCCAAGCATCGTCTATTGGTTCTCTGTGTAATTACAGCTGATCTGGCAATAACAGAGTAGCAACCGTGGGCGGTCAATCAAGCTCAAGCTCAAGCTTGCAACGTTGTGCAACAAGAGGTAAAAAGTATTGACTTGTTAGTGTAAAAATAACTAAGGGTGACAGTGATGACACATTAAATGAGGCACAACTAACAGGTGTGGATAGTCGTTAGCTTCGGGGTCTTGTTAGTGAGTGATGTTACTTCGGGGTCTTGTGTAGTGAGCGCTGCCGGTCCCCCCGACCTCAGAGGCAGGCAGTTGTTGTTAGTTCATGCGACACTGTTGCTGCAACCAGGTCGAAGGTGTGACCCACCAAGAATCTTAAAAGGATTAAAAACATATTTCACAATATTTGTACATGAATTACATATTATTCTTGCTGAACCACCGTCAAACCCACTATCCAGAGGCAGCGAAGTTATGCAAAACATTAAAAATAAATAATAAATTGTAATCGATTATTGCGATTAATTAGGGTCGATAAGAACGAAAAAGTAATCGATTAATCAATAATCGATTTAAAGCTAAGCAACGACATGCCTATTCATTCCACCCAACAGAAGAAGTTCGCATCTCGCTGCTACTCCGATTATTTGTTTCTTTTCTATCCAAACGTTCCTCTCCCTGAGCATTTTCTTTGGTACCTAACTCTAAATTTAAAACTGATGGACTTTCTTTACCTATTCCACCTCCCCCAAGCAATGCCACGGTGTAAATCTTGTAATTTTTATTTGTTTAAATTGAGATAAATAAAATAAGACTTTTTCCGCTACGTTTCTAGACGTGACTTAGACTGTATCCTCATTATTTTTTTCACTTTACAGAAATAACAACCCTTTAACCGAAATTTTAACAAACGAAAAATGCTCTCGAAGGATGACAAATGGGGGACCGGAGTAACTTCAAATGGGCAGGGGGAAAACATTCGATTCACCAACAACACGAAGGCAATCGACGACACACGGGAGGAAAAACTCTTTGCATTCGTTTTCTTCACTTCTCTTGTTGCTGTACGATTTCTAATCCTAAAAACGTGCAATGCAAACTAGCTGCTGACTCCTGTCTCAATTTGCTATTTAACAAAGATTTCGAAGAAAACGACGACTCAAACGACGACCACAAGCCCCAAGACTAGTTGTTGTGTAAGCTGTTCAGCTTGTCACACGAGGGCGTTTTGATGTGCTGTGCTCTGTAGTACAGATCGCGATCACCAAAGTTGCGTGCCTTCATTAGCATGGTTTCCTCTGTGATGTACGGCAATTGAAAAAAGGGGAAAAAAAACGAAATGGAATAGGACAAAACAATTTAGTAACATTGCAACGAGGTTTGCAGCAGCATGACCAGCAGCTTCCCAATAGTACCGCAGATAAAGTATACAAAGTTCACGAAAAGCTTGAAACACTTACTATAGTTTCGTTCTCGATAGCACGAATGTTTCAAATTGTTTAGGTACTCTTCCTCAACGGATGCCTCCAGCCGTCCGACCGATCCCTGGTACTCCGAGTGGAAGTTCTCTTTCACGTAGTAAGGAATCTTTAGCTGATTGGTCTTGCGAGCGACGGAGTATTTCCTTGAAAACAAAAGTGGGGGAAAATTAGACGATAAAGTGAAGGCAAACCGAGAACACTCACTGGCTAGGAGTCAAACTGTAGATAGGGTCCGAAATGAAGAACGAGGACATCATCGAGAGAGCAATCAGGAGTATTATCGGCAACAGATTAATGAACGCTGCATAACCTGACTGAGGCTAGTAGCAAACAATAAAAAAAATCAATAAATTCCGCTATCTTGATGCCCATTTTTCAAGTCAACTTTACCTCCCTATTCTGCTGGTGGTGATGTTCGGCGCGATGAAACCGTCGCTGTCGCATGTAGACATGCTGAGTGGGAATATTTCCTCCGAAGAACATGTTGAACAGCTCCTCGGCCGTAAACTCCGTCTCGAAGCCTCGCGAGTAAGCGTATTCATATTGGGCACGGCTTCTACGAGCCGTTGTCTGATGTTGCTCATCTGCACCGTAAAGATCGTACGATTTTCGTTTCTCGGCATCGGTCAATATGGCCACAGCGTTGCCGATTGCCTTGAAAGCTTCCGCCGATCCTGGTGCTTTGTTTTTATCCGGATGCAACTGCAGGGCCAGCTTTTTGTAAGCCTTCTTGATGTCCGTATCGGGAGATTCTTTCGTAATTCCCAGCACTTCGTAGTAATCTTTGCATCTACAAAATCGAAACCCAATCAATATTCCAACACAAAACAACAGAACAGCCTCGACCTACTTCTTGATCCGTTTCACCGCTTCCAACTGTTCCGGAGTGTAGTCCGCTTCGGAACCCGAGTCTGCCTTTGCCGTACTCGATTCAGCAGCCGGTCGTTGCCGCAGGCCATCGTCCGACGCATTCCCGGACGAGGCACGCTTAGTATAAGCTCCGCTTCTAATCTTCTCCAAAAGCTCTACACAGACAATGAATATTGATTACTATTACGCATCAACGTAATAGAACGATCTCTTTATCAACCCCCGTTCGCTTACCTTCGGCCTGTTTCGTTGGATGTAGACCAAGCGATTTGGTGAGTAGCTTTTCCGCCTTTTCGATCTTACCCTCGGACAGGTAGGACACTGCCCTCACCACGCACTGGACGGCCGCTTCACTGTTCATCGTTGTTGCGGTGCGATGGGTTTATTTTTATCCTTTGCTCTCACGCGTTCCTGGCCAAGCAAGATAAGGGGGAGCAGGTGAAATTAATCATGAAAATCGAAGAAAATTTTCCCAGGCCGTCTTTCTTACCCGTTTGAAATACCAATTATTCTGCCTGGTTCTCGGGGACTCAGCAGATTCACTAGCTTTTCGATGGTCAAACTAGACGGGAACAAGGAAAAACTCCGACTTATTCCATTATTTTACGGACGATAAAAATATTTTTCACTTTTCTAGAACGGGAGCAAAGGAATAAAAACCAAGGGGGGGAGGTGGCTGTCAAATACGAACAATCGTCGCCTACCTCGCATAACTGGTTCCAAACGTAAACAAGCCATAAGAAACCTACACAGCAAAAAAAAATGTAATATCGATCAACGTAATTCAAGCTGATGTATGAAATAATGATGTAATAGCAAAACGCAGATACAATATTACATCAATGGATGTAATTTTGTTCGCAAAATCGATGTACATCGTACAATGTGATATTACACAACCGATGGATTGACCTGGTTGCAGCAGTTTCGATGTAATATTCAACAACTTTTTTTGCTGTGTACAGCGTTTGTTTACGTTTGGAACCAGTTTCATACAAGATGATCAGTAGGCTGATTTGACAGCACATCCCCCCCCCAGATAAAAACACACGTCAAATCACCCAGCTAAACGTCATCGACGAACGAAACGTCACTCGAGTCGACTGCCCACTGAGCTTGAAATTGTACGTTTCGACGGAAAAGTAACGTGTGTAACACTGAGTTGTTATTGCATACACGGCGAAAAATGAGTGAGTCGTCACCCCTCGAAAATCCACTAACCCCGTACAGACTATGGCTTATACATGCTTATACCAACAATCAATACGAAACTAACGATTTTAAATTGGCTCACCACTTTAGTAGCCCATTGGTCCCAAACAAACGATTAACGTACCCTATTCTAGTTGAAATTCTATTACTACACTATGTTTGTTTTGATTCGCTATGAAAGTTTGACAGATAACATCAGGGGTGTGTGGATTCATGCAGAACATGCAGGGGTGAGTGAAATAGCTTGGGACTGCTTGGGACCGTTGTTCTGGTACTGAGTGAGCCAAAAATAATAATGATTTTCTTCGGGACCCAGTGGTCTTAGAGTTACCTCTATGGTTGTACCAACAATCAATACGAAACTAACGATTTTAAATTGGCTCACTACTTGACTAGCCTATTGGTCCCAAGCAAACGATTAAAGTACCCCATTCTAGTCGAAATTCTAGTTCTACGCAATGTTTGTTTTGATTCGCTATGAAAGTTTGACAGATAAAATGAGGGGTTATTGGTTTTTCCTCTGTTTCAAGGGGTGAATCGATTAGCTTGGGACCGAAGAGAGTACCAGAGCTGAGCCAAAAAGTTGAGCACGTTATTTCGGGACCTTCTAGTCTTAGAGTTAGCTCTATGGTTGTACTGCTTTAAGCTAGTACCACAAATTGTACGTTAAAGATACTAGCAACAATCAATACGAAACTAATGATTTTAAATTGGCTCACCACTTTAGTAGCCTATTGGTCCCAAGCAAACGATTAACGTACCCTATTCTATTCGAAATTCTAGTACTACGCAATGTTTGTTTTGATTCGCTATGAAAGTTTGACAGATAAAATGAGGGGTTATTGGTTTTTCCTATGTTTCGAGGGGTGAATCGATTAGCTTGGGACCGAAGAGAGTACCAGAGCTGTGCCAAAAAGTTGAACACGTTTCTGCGGGACCTTCTAGTCTTAGAGTTACCTCTATGATACTAGACTTAAAGAAGTACAACCACAAACGAAGTGACAGACGGAGCGGCTCGAAAACTTTGGTGACTAACCTGCTATTGCATTTTTTCAGTGTACCACATGGCAACACCACTACTACTGGATTGTACCAACAATCAATACGAAACTAACAATTTTAAATTGGCTCACTACTTGACTAGCCTATTGGTCCCAAGCAAATGGTTAACGTATCCCATTCTAGTCGAAATTCTAGTACTAAGCAATGTTTGTTTTGATTCGCTATGAAACTTTGACAGATAAAATGAGGGGTGATTGGTTTTTCCTATGTTTCGAGGGGTGAATCGATTAGCTTAGGACCGAAGAGAGTACCAGAGCTGAGCTAAAAAGTTGAGCACGTTATTTCGGGACCTTCTAGTCTTAGAGTTACCTCTATGATTGTACCACATGGCAACACTACTACTAGATTGAACTAGCATTTTCACCAAATGTACTAGAATGTTTTGGTTCTATCTCTTTCACTCTACTCAAAACCGGAATGCATAAAAAATGACAAAATGATACGCACTCTTTGCACACTGTCAAAGAATCATTGTACACGAAAAATCAACTTTGTTCAAATCAAAACAAAAAAACTAACCCATCTGGTGGATAATGGCACAAGCTTCCAAGAAAATTCTATTACAGTGAACCACATTATTTAAATGGATTTCTTCGCCAGTTAGTCGTCTGTCACTTCGTTTGTGGTACAACGGTACTAATTTGTATGCCTGTCTGTGGTATTATATCAACCGGTGGAAACTGTACACTAATAAAATTCTAAACTTAAAGTTTATTTGGCTGGTACATATACTTTTTATAAGATATGCAAAACATTATTTTTATGTGCGTAAATATAAACATCATTATAAACCCCTTAGCTACTATAAGCTAACCTATAACACGTATATGCGTGACAAATTTTATTTATGTGTGTGCTGCCATAAAAATTATGGTTCGCATCTTATAGTTGAAGATTATGTGTATACACATATAATTTTGATGTTTGAGCTATTCAGTTCAGTGCACACAAGCAATGGCGTCAGCAAATAAATTCACTGAAATTGTGCTATATCTGCTCGATCTTCCAGCAGAACTTCTGAACATTTTCAAAGGTAAATAATTATTTATTTTTAACTGCTTACCATCAAACTATTATTTTTGATTGTTTTCAGCGAAAAAGTTCACGGAAGACACGTTAATCAACATTTCCCGCGACGAGCTTGGAGAATCTTTACAATCGGAGGAAACAGAGTGGAATATAAACGAAATCTTCCGTCGCCTAACTGAATGGCGCAAGGCAAACGTGAGTAGGCGCAATAATATTTAATTTGTGCGAAATAACATTTTTTGAATTTTACGCAGGGATGCGGCCTTTTCACCTTTGACGAGGTGTACGTCCAGGAGGAGTACACGCAGGAGGACGACGCGCAGGAGGACGACGCGCAGGAGGACGACGCGCAGGAGGACGACGCGCAGGAGGACGACGCGCAGGAGGACGACGCGCAGGAGGACGACGCGCAGGAGGACGACGCGCAGGAGGACGACGCGCAGGAGGACGACGCGCAGGAGGACGACGCGCAGGAGGACGACGCGCAGGAGGACGACGCGCAGGAGGACGACGCGCAGGAGGACGACGCGCAGGAGGACGACGCGCAGGAGGACGACGCGCAGGAGGACGACGCGCAGGAGGAGGACGTGCAGGAGGAAGACGGACAGGAGGATGACGCGCAGGAGGAGAACACGCCTCCACGCGGAAATAATCAACCCACGGACGTCAGTGACGGCATAAAACCACTATTCAAGAACCCACCAGAGCCTGTAGATGCTTCCGACAAAATTGCTCCGAGTGTCCAAATCAAGGTAGTCAAGAGATTTTGTGTAAAAACTCTTGTTGATTTGCTGAACACAACAATAACAGGGAAGGAAATTTTGAAGCGAGGCCAGCGAGGTCTTTTATCAAAAGAAAGTCAGCGGGAGCTGGTTGGAGTTATCGCCGATTATCACATTAGCCTGGGAACTTCCTTGAAAGAGGAGAGTCTTCGTGACTACGGTGAAGCAATTGTTGCTCAATTCAGACACGAGACATTGGTATGCACTACATTGCACAATTATACAAACATTAAAATTTTAACCTCAATCTTTTGATTTTCAGGATACGTATTTTGTAGCAAGAAGTGGAAAGAGAAAGAACCATGGCGGAAAATTATTCAATAGAATTACAAACTTAAAACAAAAATTGATCAAACGCGCGTTTAAGGAAGAAGAACATTTGCATGGGAAAAAATCAAAGGTTGACCCATTCGTTCCTAAAGATCCGGTGGCAGAAGAAGCGATACTGTGGCTAGAACAGAATTCTTGTCCGTGGAGCACAGTTCTGGACAAGTGGATTGTGTCTTTTGATATCAGGAAACCCCACTTATTGAAATCAAAAATCGTCGAAGAAGTTCTCACAAGACATCGCCATTATTCTGGCAAGCATGGATACCAGATCGTAACCCTAATAAAAAATAACCATAAACGAACGATAACCCAAATCATTGAACTATTCCACAAATGGTTTGGATGATACCCAGAACACGTCGTTAAGCAAATTAACCATACAATTGTTATTAGGGAAGTAAAGCAAAATTCCTTTTATTCATATTTAAAAAACATTTTAAAAAATATAGTAGAGAAGTAGAGCACATGATTGTGCGAATAGTGCGCAGTACTTTCAACGTTAGATTATCACGCATAAAATAGAAAAAAAAAAAATTCAGTCGTAAGTTTTTCTAAATATTAAGTGGATTAGTATTGTAGGTAGGGGGAGAAGGGGCATAGTGAACAGGTAGGGCAAAGTGAGCATCCCGCAGTTTGGCTCTGGATCTCCAGCTGCATGAAACAAATCAACTGGTAGTAGGTTCAATATCATTATGATATTGATCCTACCACGAACCAATTTGTCCCGAACGGCCGGAAGTCCAAGCTGATGCACGGGATGCTCACTATGCCGCACCTGTTCACTATGCCCCTCTTACCCCTAATATAAAAAATATACATGTCAAGCTCTCATGTTTCCCTGATTCAAGAGGAATATGGATGATGAAACGATGAATGGTTCATAGATCGTTTTGAAAGATCACGCCAGAATTGATTCGGTTGAGATATTTTCCTCGTGATTTGACAGTAACTGTTGATCAAAGTACTGGCAATATTAAAGTACACACAATGAATTTGTAGTATCTCCATATTTTTTTAAAATGCTGATAGTTCTCAGTCGTGAATGGATTTTAGTAAATTTAGCGAGATCTGAAAGAATAGTGTTTTGACTAAAAGCTATAAAAAATTTAGTAAGTTTGGTTCATCGTTTTTTTAAGAAAAAAGGTTGAAAAAATGGTAGTCAAATTAGAAGCGTTTTAATTGCTAAATCTTCATACAGACTTGACCAATCAAGGCACAATTTTCACTGATAAACCCCGAATGTTTAAAGGTCGATTCAACCTATCAAACCATTTATACAGGCCTTTGCAATCAATTTATTTTGACCTACAGGAATCTCTTGAATACTACGGTGGGTGATACGAATCACCCACCCCGAATTCTCTACAACCTTTTAACTATTCAAGATAATTGTATGTGTACACTCGGCCTGAACGAAATTCTGAAGAAAAATCAGCTTAAATAGTTGAAAGGCAGCAGATAAACCCAGAGAACTTTGAGATTTGGTCGTAATTGCTTTTGTAAACAAACACGTCAATCGCCGATTGCTCGCGAATAAAACCTCAATATCGCAAACAAACTATACCAAATGATAGAAGAATCATTCATCTACCTGTTTGTGTTGCTAATTTTCGAGATTGAACTTTAATTAGCGAGAAATCGATGATTGACCTGTTTGTTTACAAAAGCAATTACGCCCTAATCTCAAAGTTCTCCGGAAACCTGATGGGAAGACTTTTACCCACCGTACTTAGATCACTAAATTGCAACATAATTTTGCGCACTCCACGGCTCATCCAGCTTCCAATTATTCCAAAATTCAAAAACTACGATCTTGTATTCATCCACCTCCTCCTTTGTTGAGATACTAGGGGGAGGAGGGCATAGTGAGCATCCCACAGTTTGGCCCTGGATATCTAGCTGCATGAAACAAATCAACTGGTAGTAGGTTCAATATCATTGATATTGATCCTACTACCAATAAATTTGTACCGAACGGCTGGAAGTCCAAGCTGGTGCACGGGATGCTCACTACGCCCCACCTGTTCACTATGCCCCTCTTACCCCTATAGGTAATTAAAAAAAAAAACTCCCTGCTATGTGGATGGTGACTCTTCGGTTTATGAACTTGGTTTGTCGTAAATCCATCAGCTTTCAAAGCAAATCAAGTGTAGCGGTCCCCGTGGAGAATATGTCCCTTTAATATCAGCCGTTCCGAGAATCCTCTGATGCTATCATATTTAATATTCTAGGACATTCGTGTGAAGTGGTTGATTGCTGTGGTAGAAAATTGAAGGTCAGCGATCAAACATTCCAATGTAGTACGATAAATACTTACCTTCATACCGGTGATTCAGATGAAGTCTTCTTCCTGATTTTATTCAAGGAGGACCTAGTGACTGTAAGTTAATACTGATCACTCTTCAGCAATGGGTCATCAGAATCTTTGTTATGTACTAACTTATGCTCTATTATTATCCTTCAGCTGTGTAATCCTTGGTGTAATCTGTCTTTATCCAAACGTTTTGTAGCATGTTTTTATTTACTGTTTTCGAAATGTTAAGGCTGTGTTCCATTTCTAGAGTAACATTTGAAATGGGCCTATGTCCAAAACGTAATCAAACCAGAAAATGAATTTTAAATTTTTCCGGCAGTATTCAATTCCTATTTAAGAAAATTGAAATATTTTAGGCATTCACAATAACAATAGTAACAGTATCTCAGTATACAACATCCAAAATATGCGAAAAGCTTTCAAAAATATATGAAAATCAATAACATTTCGACAGTGAGCATGCATAAGGGCGTATAAGCGATGATCGATTCTCTTCATCGATTTTCTCTTTGCATTGCTACAGCTAAGTGAAACAATTTTGTAGAATTTGTTCAATGTAGAGTTGTAACAGGTTGCATTGACTATCAAAAGCAACAGCAAACGCACCGACAAATGTTAAATCTAGCGAGTTATTAACAAAAGAGAAAATCGATGAAGAGAATCGATCATCGCGTATACGCCCTTATGAATGCTCACTGTCGATTTTAATTTCATAAATTAATAAGCCTTTTTGTGAATCTTTCAATGGATAGGCCCTTTTTGTTAAGCCATTCCCGACCAACCATTCGTGAAACTTCTTCAAAATTCTTTATACAGAAATAAAGATTTATGTCGGCAATTCTTTACTTTAAATTTTCTATGATTTCGATGTACACATTTAAAAATCTTTATTGATCGATACTTACATTATAAATTATTTCTTCATCGGTCATATTATAGTAATCTATAAAGGTGCCATACTAAGTTTCTTTTAATTTCGATGTGTCACATAGACTTTAGTATTCTTTGCAAATATTCATCAATAAATATTTAAATACTGATATCATCGAAACTTTGAACTTTGACAAAGAACAACAAAGATTGCAATCGATGCACATTTATAATCTCCTTGTTATCGATTTGCATTGCTTTTTAAAGAGAGTTCGAGACACACCAGGTGACAGTTGGCAATGTTAATATTATTTATCGACATATGCGGCATTTCATCGGAAGAAGCAATCTGCCGGTAAATGAACGAGAAGACCGATGGCCGCGACGCAGCAAATGTTTACAATTGTAGTTCTTCAAGTTTACGTCTATATATTTAATAACCCGTTATAGCATGCGTGGTGGGATTCTCGGCATTTGGAACCCAATGAGGAAAATTGATACCTTTCTGACCTCTATTACATTTTTGAGACTATTACATGGCTGACTGGTTGATGGTTATGACAAATAAATTTATATAAATATTGAATTCACGTACAGAAATTTCAATACACCACATACTAGAGTGTGTTTGCCTGTCGTTGATAAGCTCATCAACAGCAGCTGTGGACCCGAGGATTAGCAACCAACAACGAAATCAGTACACCCCAGATGGCATGGGATCGAAACTAGAAATTATGCAGATAAAAAATCACAAATAAAATCAGCAGTTGTGTGTGTGTATCGATATTTTGATTTTACAACAGAAATCGATATTTTGATCTGGCAACACAATCGATATTTTAACATTGGTAACGATTGGTAGCAATATTTTGAGAAAGATCTTTATAAACGATTCACGGTTATACTTTTAGCATATTTACAATTATTCATGAAATGGTGACGATCGCTATCGATGTTTCTTATGAATGGCTTTGAAGATCGATGTATAGAAAATTAAAGAAAACTAACGAAATGGTTGGTCGGGTTGTGTTTGTCATCATATATGGTATGCCCTTTGCTAAGCCTTTTCGCAACGTCGAATAAATTCAAAACAAATCAAGCTGAACATTGCATTAGGTCCTAAGTAACATTGATCGATTTTCTTCGTCGACTTTCTCTTTAGTTAATAACATGAGCACATAACCGTTTCTTGTTGTGTTTGTCGTATTAGATGCTAGATGAAAGCTTTTTTTATCGATATGTGTGCTGAAAATACCTGGGAATGTCTTAAGATGTCCGTGGGGATACAATGAGAAAGTCGACGAAGAGAATCTGTCAATGTTACTTAGGACCTAATGCAGTGTTCAGCTTGAAATCATCGGCACTGCCTCAAGCAGTACATGGTAACCGCAAAATACCCAATAATGACTACAAAGTAAGCATTTTCGAGGGAAACTGGGACTACCCATTAAATGAGTAAAATTTTGCCCTGAATAGTGTATTATACATTATTTACTAAATTTTCTTTCTTTCTTCTGCATGATATTTTTAAATAAATAAGTTAATCCATTAAAAGTAAAAAAACGAACACAAAACAAAAAAAAAATATTTAAAAATATGTAATGACAAGGTTGTTGCCCCTATCCGATGATGTTGTTGGTTTGCGTGGGCGTACTTTGGTTCACGTGTAAAGGGCCTTAGAAAGTTTGTTTACAAATGCTTTTGTGCCGTTATCAAATGTTATGCCTGATGTAATCTAAAAATAATCGCTGTGACATTGTCGTCACTTTGCTTATGCTTAGCACTCTAATCTGTTTAAAAAACACACTGGTGCAGGTCAACAAAAAAAATCCTAAACGCATGATTTGCAGAAAAGTGAAAGACCATAAATCACTCATATAGGGGAAATGGATGTAATGTCAGCCTAAATACCCCTAACTTGGGCCCATACATAAATTCAGCAATCGACTAAATTTTCAATATTGGTCGCTATTGATTATATACATTAGTACCGTCACAATGACGCGTTCATCTTGATAACATTGATAAATAGCAGAGTTTTAGCAATGGGCCCAATCTTAGATCCATAGGCCAACATTAAAGCCATTTCCCCTACCATATGTCAGTAACTTAATGATTGTATTTTATCCTCTAAACAGATAGACATTGATTTCAAATTATTGAAATTGGGAAACGACAAAGGCATCAACAAATGGGATCAATTTCTACCGAAGATCATCGAGTACCTTGATAAACCTTACAAAGACGAACTATCAATCAATCTTCTTGGATTTATAAAAACACCTGGAGCTGATAAAAGTACGTAATTCGTTAATATTCGTACGTAATTATAGCATAAATAAATACATATTTTTTTATATTTTAGATTCAATTATCTCAGCTGTTTTGATCCTGCTGAATAACGTCCTGAAACCCACTAAAGTGACTAAAACATTCAAGCCATCCATTTTGTCAGCTCAGGAAGATATTATTTTTTTTGCGGAAACGAATGGTCAAGCGGTACAAAAAATCAACGACTTTAATTCATCTTACGAGTCATTAGGTTTCTACACCATCCCAAAGCTGGTATTCAGAGGCAAAGACATAACATCATTAAGTGGCGGATACGAAGTGCATTATAAATCGATAGTGTATAAGCTAGAAACAGCAGAAAGGGCGATTGATGTTCTGGTGAAACTCAGCACGATTTTCGGATTGGAGTATTCCAGAATTTGTCGACTGGTATGGAACTTTATTTGTTCTTATGTATATGATTTGGTAGTACCAGAGCAATATGAATCAATCAACAACCTCAAACGATTCTTACCAAAAATACAATAATATGTTCACCTGCATGATCGAAGGTTGCATAGTGAATGCTATGTCTGTTTACCCGTATTTTGATCATCTCACCAATATCCACAAGGTCCCAAGGAACTATCGATATAAATGCACCTTTCAACGATGTTGTCAAATACTTTCCAATTGGTATGTATTCAAAAGACATGCATTAGGACATTTTGCTCATCATTCGCAAACTTCTTGTGAGAAATTATCAACTCCTTTTGATGTTGATGGACGCAGGACAGAACAAGTTTTCGTTGGTACAGAGACTACAGATAATTTAAATTCTTGTTTACAAGCTGAAGCACAGGAGGATAACACACCCATTGCATCATATTCCGCAAACATCAGAGATATAGAGCAAGCAGCTTTAGAGTTCACATTAGAGCTACACAGTGAAACGAATTTGACACGAAATGATATTCAACATGTACAGAAGAAAATTAAAAAGCTGAATTGCACGATTGCTGAAAAGATCGAAGGATTATTACCATCTAAAACCAGTGACCCTCAAATTGATTATAAACTAAATAAGTACATTCAAAAGCTGCAGAATCCATTTGATTTTATTGAAACCGATTACAAATTTTTTAAATATTTGGAAGAACTGAATATTTTTCGTTTACCGTTATCAATTAGAGTAGAAGGAGAAAACACAGTAGCAGGCATAGAAATTGATGAGGCAATTGATGAGAAGAAAGATAATCTTGTAATCATGGATATTCAATTTCAGCTTAAGTCATATTTTAGTACCGGAGATATTCTCAAGTTAACCATAGAAAACACTAAACAGCTCGAAAAGTCCAGTGTAATAAGTAGCATTGTTAACGGCCAGCTATGGACAAATGTAAAACAACAGTATCCCAATGATATATTATTGCCATTATCGTACTATTCTGATGACTTTGAAATCAACGACCCTTTGAGTGCGCATAATAAGAAACATGTTGTTTGTGGGTCATATTACAGTTGTCCAACTATTCCTGAGCAATACAGTTCTAAACTCAACAATATTTTTGTAGCTTGTATGATGAAAAAAGTTGACATTAATGAAATAGGTTTAAACATGTTACTTAAGAATATTATTCAACGTTTCAGGGAGAAAGAGGAACGAGGAATTACGTTCGAAATCGATGGAAAGCAGATAAAAGTAAGGTTTATCCTTGTGCTACTGCAGGGAGACAACTTAGGTCTACATCAAATGCTAAATTTTCTATCATTCAATGCTATTGTCGCTTTTGTCGAAGATCACGCGCAGAATGTCGGGTTGATGTAGAAGAGTACGATACGTTTCGTAGAACCATACACAATTATGAAGAAGATGTAAATCTGCAAAGACCTTCCGAAACAGGAATTAAGGGAGATACGGCTTTTAATCAACTGCCCTCTTTTCATACTGTGATGAACGTCAGTGTAGACCCAATGCATGATTTTTACAGTAATGGGGTCTGTTCTTTTGGGCTAACTGCTGTAATGAACTATTGTATTTATCAAAAACGATTTGTCTCATTAGGCAAGTTCAATGCACAGAAAAGCGTCTTCAGTAAAACCACGTTAGATTCGTCACTTAAAAGGATGGGAGATATAACCGAAACTTTTTTGTCAAAACAAAAATGCAAGAGTGTAGTCATCAGAGCTACTGCTAGTGAAATGAAGGCTTTTATACACTATTTTCCATTAATAATGGGTCAATTCGTTCCCAAGAACGATGAGATCTGGGACTATTGCAAAAATTTGGTTAAATTATCAGATAAAATTTTATCACCTAGCTTTACAGAAAACGACATACAAGAATTGCAAGACCTCTGTAAAATGCACCATATACAATACCAAAAATTGTTCAACGAATCTCTAAAGCCAAAACAACACTTTGTCTGCCACTATGGCTCAGTAATTAGAAGTAGTGGTAGTGTCAGCAGAATGATGAATTTTCGTTACGAGGCCAAGCATAAGGGGTTTAAAGAATATGCGCGAATGGTGACATCTCGTCAAAATATTTGTTTTACTCTGTGTGTTAAAGCAGCACTTCAATTTAGTAACGATTTATACAAGCAATCGTTTTTCAATAATCCATTTGACGTCAAATTATCTCCATGCAACTTTGAATCTAAAGAATATTTTACTTTCATATTTCCACCATATCCAGTTAAGCTAGATGAAGTTCAATGTACTGAAAATATTAAATTTAAAGGAACTGAGTTCAAGGTTGGATCGTACGTTACAGTTACCGAGGTACAAAAAATTTTATTATTGGAAATAGTTGATATATTAATAACAAAACAAAATAATCCCTCAGTTGTCAGTTGTGGAAGATAGGAGATTATAATCATCATTTTATAGCATACGAAATAATTGATAAAACAAACACCTATAACATTTTCAATATTGTTGATGTTGATGGACCTCCATTGAATGTTCATAATGTCGTTAACAAAATCCTGTTTCGTAAGAAAAGGGACTTCCTTTCAATGAATCTGTAAGTATCGAGATAATTGATTATTATTTGATGTAATAAATTGTTGTAATGAATAAACAATTAGATTAAATTTGTGCTATAATTAATCTCATATGTATCACATGTCGACTTGGTCTAGCGTATCGTATCTTCCCAACAAACAATTCAAAGTCACAAATAAGCATAAACATTGAATAAATGCTGTATAACAGTGTACAATGCTGAATAAAACAGGATGTCGAATTATGTGCTGAAAAAAGATCATTGAGATCGGTAGATGCGCCTTTATTCCGCCGTTTGCTCTGATATGATTAATTTCCTTATTAAAAGCTTTATAAACGTTGACTGTCTTCCTTATTCAGAACCAAAAGTTTGATCTAATAACAAACTGAATAAGTGTAATTTGCACATACATTGTCGCTTTAATTCGACTGTTTTCAATTGATTGAATAAAATGCTTTATTAAACGTCTAATAAATGTTTTCTAGCTCCATTATTAGATTTCATTGCATTGCTTTACAATATTGCTGTATAAAGGTGAATACACTCAGCAAAATAGCTCTTATACCACCCAACAAACAATTCAGAGTCACAAATAAGCATATATATATTGAATAAATGCTGTATAACAGTGTACAAAGCTGAATAAAAAGAGTTGACGAATTATGTGCTGAAAAAGCTCATTGAGATCCATAGATACACATTTATTCAACTGTTTGCTCTGATCTGATTAATTTACTTATTAAAAGCTGTAAAAGTGTTAAATGTCTTCCCAATTCAACGCCAGAAATTTGATCTAATAACAAACTGAATAAATGTAATTTGTACATACATTGACACTTTAATTCGACTGTTTTCAATTGATTTAATAACATGCTTTATTAGACGTCTTATAAATGTTCTCCAGCTCCTTTATTAGATTTCATTGCATTACTTTACAATATTGCTGAATAAAGGTGAATACAGTCAGCATAATAGCTATTATTACCACTATGCGTCCATGTTGTAATCACATGATTTGTAAATGCTTTACAAACGACGTATTAGATTCATTATTCGACAACACTGATTCAATATAACAACAAGGCGAAAACAGTAGAGTAGTGGTTACCGTTTCCGCTTTCCAATTAGAAGGTCGTGAGTTGAATCCCAAGCTTAACCCTTTTTTTTATTTGTGTTCTACATCTAATTAATTTAAATAGTAATCATCGATCACATGACTCACGATAATGAATGCATTTATCTAGTTCAAAAAATAACCTTCCTTGGGATTGGAGTGGTGAAGAGGTAACATTGGTCTCATGTTAAACAACGATGAATGAATTAATCATTCCCACAGGGCCTTGAAGGAGCTAGAGTTGCGATCGGGAGTGCTGATAGGTATTCACTTTCATGCAAGCTTTTATTGATTATTGAGTTGCCCATATGATGAATTCTAGGATAGCTCAGATGACAAGGCAAGCGGCTGGTGATCGGAAGGTACATGGTTCGAATCCCATACAACGACATGTATAAGTATTTATAAATTTTCTAATATCTGTGTGGTGCGAGCAACGTCAGAAATAATGGATACAATTACACTTAAGAAACACAACCTTCCTTCCCTGTCTGTCCCCGCCCCTCTTATTTTCGGGTTAATTTTCCCACAGTTGAATAATCGTTTAATAAATGTATAATAATGTCTAATTAAACGTTACTTCACATGAGAATCAAGCATATACAGAGCATCACTGTTTAAAAAGGAAGCAGTGATGCCTAATAAACGCTGAATAATCAAAAAAATTATCGTATGAACTCTGTTACAACTCATATAAGTCGAATAAAAGCTTCTCGACATACCTTATACAATACCAAAGTAGTTCAATGTTGTGGTTGAATAAATTCTCCAGATTTGTGTTAACAAAGCCGGAACAGAAGTTGTTATTAAAAATAGTACAAGTACTATTCAGCATGCAGTTGAATAAAATGGCTATGAAGTCGTTTCTTCAATAGACGATTGTTTGTTGGGTTATGTTATTCTATGTTCAAATAATAATAATAATAATGTAGCACGTTATTAAAAGTATCTTAATGTTAATGAGTTTCTAGATATGTAAACATAGAATACCATAAGATAAGTTAATGTGGGGCAAGATGACCATATGGGGCAAGCCGGATATCGTCTCTAAACCATAGAGTTAATTTGGTAGAAATATGTGTAATGCTGTATGAGAACTTACTAGCGAAGTGATTTATATACATTTCTATCAAATTAACTATAAAACGTTGTGGTTTAGAGATTATGTCCGTCTTGCCCTATATTCCTCTACGCTTCGCCAATGCCCTTGCCTAAACCGAGGCCTGAAACCCTGGAAATAATATTTTTAGCACATATACAGTATATGTACTTGACACGTAAACATTATTGTTTGAACCATGACTTTCATTTGAATTAGACACATAATCATTATGTTCTACCGAGACATAAATGTTATAAATCTCACACCCAAATTTTATTTGCAAAACAAATGAAATTCATTTCTTTTGGAACATTGATTTTATTTGTGTGATTGACTTAGACACATAATCTTCATGTTCTACCGAGAAATAAATATTATAAATCTCACACATAAATTTTATTTGCAAAACATATGAAATTCATTTCTTTTAGAACATTCATTTTATTTGTGGGAAACTAAATATTTTTTATGTTCCCCAAACATATTGTTTATTTGTGAGGTCTAATTGCAAAAAAAATATGTGGTTTCACACATAAAAGGTATATGGAAATTCACCTCGGTGTAGGGAATGAGAGCAGTGCAGGCAGCAATATATCTAGAGTGAGAAAGATAGATAGAGAGAGTAAAAGCAACAATCAATACGAAACTAACGATTTTAAATTGGCTCACCACTTTAGTAGCCTATTGGTCCCAAGCAAACGATTAACGTACCCTATTCTAGTTGAAATTCTATTACTACACTATGTTTGTTTTGATTCGCTATGAAAGTTTGACAGATAACATCAGGGGTGTGTGGATTGATGCAGAACATGCAGGGGTGAGTGAAATAGCTTGGGACTGCTTGGGACCGTTGTTCTGGTACTGAGTGAGCCAAAAATAATAATGATTTTCTTCGGGACCCAGTGGTCTTAGAGTTACCTCTATGCTTTAATCGTTTGCTTGGGACCAATAGGCTAGTCAAGTAGTGAGCCAATTTCAAATCGATAGTTTCGTATTGATTGTTGGTAAAAATGTAGGAAGAACAAAAAAAGGTACTAAATCTCGACTACTTTTTCAAAGGGACGTATCAGCTTTTGTAAACAATGCATTTGATCGTCGATTTGGCGTAACTGGTAGCTCGCACACGCTTACTAACACCACTAGCAGGTAGAGAAAAATTTCCCCTATCTGATGGTAGTGTTAGCATGCGTGGCTGAGTGAGCCAAAAATAATAATGATTTTCTTCGGGACCCAGTGGTCTTAGAGTTACCTCTATGGTATAGTCGCTATATTTATAGTCTGGCGGATAGAATTACGATCTATCAAAAAGCGGAACCGATTCAATATACTGTAGACCAACTCTTGAAAATGTACTATCAACTTTGATAAACAAAACGTTGATTATTCTTTCCTCGACAATCGAACGCAAATTACCAACATCATCGGATAGGGGAAACTTTCCCCAACCCAAAGATGGTGTTAGTTTGCGTAGGAGAGCCTTGAGACACGAGAAAAGGGTTTCCAAAGTTTTGTTCACAATTGGGTTCTTTAATTTTGAAAAATATATCGGTTTTTATGTATCATCTGAAAGAGCTTCGTTTTCTGAGCACTAAATTTTGGATGTAGGGAATGCGAGAGTGAAAATTTTCTGTGATTAGTTTTGGTATGGAGCAAATGAACCTATCGTGGCTTCGAGCAAGTTAAGTGTACGTGTATCATCAGTCCGTTGAAGATGTGCATTGTAAATATCGGAATTAGTATTTGTGCATTGCAAAACAAAAAGCTGGAAGGAGCGAGAGTAGTGTGGATACATGATTATTTTATTCAGCGAGAGGATGATATTACACGGGAAGGTATTATCAACAATCAATACGAAACTAACTATTTTAAATTGGCTCACCACTTTAGTAGCCTATTGGTCCCAAGCAAACGATTAACGTACCCTATTCTAGTTGAAATTCTATTACTACACTATGTTTGTTTTGATTCGCTATGAAAGTTTGACAGATAACATCAGGGGTGTGTGGATTCATACAGAACATGCAGGGGTGAGTGAAATAGCTTGGGACTGCTTGGGACCGTTGTTCTGGTACTGAGTGAGCCAAAAATAATAATGATTTTCTTCGGGACCCAGTGGTCTTAGAGTTACGTCTATGGTATTATCATAGAGGTAACTCTAAGACTAGAAGGTCCCGAAATAACGTGCTCAACTTTTTGGCTCAGCTCTGGTACTCTCTTCGGTCCCAAGCTGTTATCTGTCATACTTTCATAGCGAATCAAAACAAACATTGTGTAGTAGTAGAATTTCTACTAGAATGGGGTACGTTAATCGTTTGCTTGGGACCAATAGGCTAGTCAAGTAGTGAGCCAATTTAAAATCGTTAGTTTCGTATTGATTGTTGGTATTATCCCGTAATATTCCCTGTGAGGAAATGTAATTCCCCTGAGAGGGCACTGTTCTGGTTTTCCATGTGAGAAAACGTATCCCCCTGAGAGGGTATCGGGTTTTAACTTCCCCGTGAGGAGGTTGAAGTCCGAAAGGATTGTTATTCCCAGCTTGGAAATTTGTCTCCCTGAGAGGATGATTTTACTAAATTTATTCCCCTGCGAGGGTATATTTCCCACCATTTATTCAGCGAGAACTCAGTGTTCAGTAAACAAAACCAGTGACAAGTAAAGCCCTCTAGTTAAAGTATGGACGACTGTCACCACAAAACTGAAAAAAAAAGCTGTTCCAATCGAGCAAAGCTGTGCATTTTGACGGTTCGATTGGAACAACGTTTGACAGACGTCCATACTTTTACTGTAGGGCTTTAGTGACAAGCTCCCTAGCAAGAGATAGATAGAGAATCTGAAAACGACAAAGAGCTTGGTGAAGCTGGGGCTCCAGACCGGTAGGTGGCCGGACAGATTGCGTCGTTATGAAGCTCAGGAAAAGAATCTTAGAACACTAGACCCGTTAATATTTAAGCAAGACCTGATCATACTTCCAAACTGTCTTCGGAGACCCGAATAGAAATTGTAATGTAGGAAACATAAGCAGACATCTTCAATACATTAAATTTTAACGTGTATTGCTGTACCTTTAATGTATTCAGACTTCAGTGTGACGTCCAAGTACATAAAAATACATTAGCCTCAAACGTTACATCAGAATCAAGCGTCTTGACGATGTAAAATTTGGCATCAGAATACATCCAATGACAACAGAACCAAACGTTACATTAGTCGCAGTGGTGTTAGGTCCCGAACAGAGGAAAAAAGTAGAAGGGTCTGTGCCTAGGGGCACAAACGGAAGCTTGACGTAGGACCGCTAGTGGACGGAATAAATGTGAAGAGCATTAAGTTCTTTTAATTGATCAAATCAGGCATAACATTTGATAACGGCACAAAAGCATTTGTAAACAAACATTCTAAGGCCCTTTACACGCGAACCAAAGTACGCCCACGCAAACCAATACCACTTACGGAAAGGTGATAGTTGCCCCTATGCGATGATGTTGTTGGTTTGCGTGGGCGTACTTTGGTTCGCGTGTAAAGGGCCTAAGAAGGTTTGTTTACAAATGCTTTTGTGCCGTTATCAAATGTTATGCCTGAAATATCTATTATCTCAACTCTTTCCGGTTTTGAATTGTAGGCGATCCAAATTTGTAGTAATCTTTTTCAAAAAGAAAGTTGATTACGAGAATCAACAGGGTGGCCAGTGAATTTTCATTTTGAAAATCCCGGTTTTTTCCCGGTTTTCCCGGTTCAAATCTAAAAAATTCCCGGTTGTTAATATGCAACAAAAAAAAACAAAATTTACTGATAGGATAAAAAAAAATGTGATTTAAAAAGATTCCCAAGATTCTGGAGCTTTGAAATTTGTGTAGAGTCTGAAACTAGAACTTTTCTTCAAAATTTGTGATTAATAACATGCTTCGTAATGCAAGATTTGGAGAAACAATAATTAAAATGTGAAATTTTGAATTTTTTTTTTAGATCACAGATTTATAAAAAAAACATCATACCTATGAGTCGTGGAGTCATAATTGTCACGCTCTGAGACTTAGAAGCATTTTAAGGGTAATAACAAATTACATAGCAATCTGTAGAATCTGGCGGACAAACCCTGGAATTTTTAGTAAAATTTAAAAGAATTCAAAGTGTTGATTAAATACAAATATTGAGAAGGATTCCCACACAGTTTTCGAAGGAGAAGAACAGATTTCCAGAATTATTCTTACATGAAATCCATAGAAATTGTTGAATGAATTTGGAAGGATTTCTTTGGAGAAGAATGCAAGTTCTAAATTAAACTGTTAGGTAATTTTAGTAGATTTAAAAAAGAATTGTGAAAATAAAAATAAAACATTGCAGAAAATTCCTACGTGGTTCTGATGAGATTTGTATGGGCATCGTAAGGAACATGACAGATGAATTTTAAGAAGAATTCCAAGAGAATTATGATCGGAATTCAACAAGAAACAGAGTTCTTAAAATGTTCTGGCAATAATTTCAACCCTAGTGCGAATGATTCATCACATAACCCAAACAAAATTGATTCCAAAAAATTTGCTGATAATTAGAAAGAAATTCTTTAAAATACTCCAAGGGGTTTATAGATTAATTTTCGAAAGATTTCTTTTGTTTTGAATAGAGTTAAAAGAAATATTTGAAAAGATTTTTAAAGGAATCAAAGTTCCGGATAGGCGGGAACGGGAATTATATGAAGGATTCCAATAAATTCTTAGGGGTTGGAAGAAAATTCCTAAAAGAATTCAACGGTAATTATTACGCGGAGTGTTTTCTGGTTTATTTCAGAACAATTTCAAGATAATTCAGAGCAGAATTCCAAGTTAATTCTGGAATTCATCATGAGAATTTTGAACAACGAAAAATTAAAACCCCGGAAAAGAATAATTCAGTTTCGGTTTTTACAAATATTTGTTTCCAAACTCCAGCATCTTCAATATTTTCTTTAGAGGACCATGCACTTTACATCTGAAATTGAAACGACAAAAATCAATTTGCAATATTGCTGAGTGATTAAATTCTAAAAACAATAAGACGGTATACTGAAGAAAATTATGCAACAAATAGAGCAAGACATTCATTTGCTAAAGGATCACTCTGTTTTAATGGTTTATTCTTAAATTCTGATGTAAAAATTTGTTACTATGATATAGTTAATTTATTTTCCCGGTTCTCTTGCAGAATTCACGGGTTTTTCCCGGTTTTCCAGGTTACTTTCCAAATTTCCGGATATTTCCCGGTATTCCCGGATTTCCCGGTTTGCTGGCCACCCTGTATCAATCAAAATCACTTGCACCCCTGCTTCCAGGTCGTTGGGGGCTTGTGGTTCTGAATATGGACAAACAAGCATAGATAAATTCTATTCCAACTCTTTACTGATGTAAGCTTGATGGCCCTGAAAAGGGCCGTTTTATTGAAGAGGACATCCATGGCCACTTACGCTTGGCGTGTTTAGTGTAGGTGACAGCATCACGGACCTCATTTTCCACGAACACCTTCAGCACACCTCGTAGATCAGACCGGCGATACGTCAGATACTGCGACGGCGAGCCAGACGACGGATGGTGGTTATGAGGAAATTGACGAAAATTTTATTCAGTCTCGGAGTAGTACCAATAGACTGAGTGAATCCAATCTTTACTTTTCTCAAATTCGGGAATTTTTCCCTGGAAAATCGTGGAAAAACCTGGGAAAACATGAGGAATATTTACTCATCGCTGAGTTCCTGCGCTTATTTCTGAGATAACTAAACTCAAATTTGGGTCGTTCTCATTCGCCGTGATAGATATCGGCGCCGGTGGTTAGCGTAATTACCTCTCACCCCAGCAGGCCTGGGTCCAATCTCAGTCGGCGCCATCGGCATGTTCTAAGGCATAACATCTCTGGGAGCTGCCTCCCTGGCGTCGGTAGCATTGGAGCTCAGTACGGAAAACAAATCTCGCGTCACTTTTCAATAGGTCCTATCTACATTGATCGATTCTCTTCATCGACACTCTCTTTCGTAAATAACTCGGCTTCACAAATCTGCATCAACAATAGAAAAGAGCCCATCAGCATTTGTAAACAAACCGTTCCAAAGCCCTTTACTCACAAAGCGATGGCCACCCACACAAACCAACACCATCATCGGATAGGGGAAACTTCTACCTACAAGATGTTGGTGTTGGTTTGTGTGAGCAGCCTTCGATTTGTGAGGCTTTGGAACGGTTTGTTTACAAATGCTGATGGGCCCTATTCTATTGTTGATCCAGAAATGTTTCCTGCCGTCTTCGTCGAATTAGATGCTAGATTGTTGCTTCTTCCATCGAAAATATCCGGCCGTGGCGATTCAAAGTTGATCAAGGTTGATCAAAACAATTTGTATCCCTGCTTCCAGTTTGATCACATGAGCATTTTGTGTGGTCGGTGGTTCTGAATATGGACAAACAGGCAGATGAATTCTATTCTTACTCTTAACTGTAATAAGCTTAGTGGCCCTGAAAAGAGCCGTTTTGTTTCCAATGTTGGTGATGATTTAACCTCTGAAACCAAACAGAGTGCGTCTCTGTCACTTCAAAAACGTAGATGACATCCATGGCCGCTTACGCTTGGCGTGTTTAGTGTAGGTGACAGCATCACTGATCTCATTTTTCAGGAATACCTTCAGCACACCTCGTAAATCAAACCGGAGATACGTCAGACACCGCCACGGCGAGCCAGACGACGGATGGTGGTTATCTCGAAGAATTTGCGTTTGGTTCTGAACATGGCGATGAGTGTGTAAATATTACGCAATTCCATCCTCCCTATTCACACGCGCCCGAGGATCGGAGGCGAATGCAACTTCGACTTGTTTCGTCTACTTACTACTCTCTGACGACTTTGCTGGGGAAGCAGCATATGCATGTAGGTAATTGGTGGATTTGTTAGTTAATTCGACGCTTTTGGACAATGCTGAACATTTACCAGTTTTTCAATAGTTTCTTGTTAAAAATCAACATTCGGAAGCGTTGTTATCAATGCGTAGCCATATTTCTGATCGATTGGTGATAAAATAATTGAAATTGGACCAGAGGTAGCTGAGTTATTAACGTTCAAAATCTTTCTTAATTTGTTACATGTTCCATTTTCGGTTTTCACAAAGTGTACCCCCATATAGAAATCAAAGACGTAGTCCTACGTCAAAAGACCAGAAGATCCCGAAGAAACGTGCTCAACTTTTTGGCGCAGCTCTGGCATTTTTGGCGTCCGTCGGGTGTGTTTGAGAAAACATGTTGGCGTTATCTCTGAGATATTTTGGTTATTTGGATGATGCATTGATTAGTGAGATATCTTGTTAATTACATATCTTTGGTCTAACGCAATTCCTATCTGGTCATGGTTACTTCATGCAGTACCTACGTACCTACATCGGTTCGGACACGCAACGTCACCCTTCTGCACGGAGTGTGGAAATTTGGAGAAAACACCGGAGCACGTGGTCTTTGACTGTCCTGTATTTGAAGTAGTGCAAAAGGAGATGCCTTTCCTTAAATGTGTATTATTTTATTGGTATACGTTACATTACAACTGGTTGGTATTTTGTAACTACCAATTTTAGTGTTGATTTATAGTCATTTTAATTCACCAAAATATCATCATCACATTCTTTCGTGCGCCCTGACCCAAAATAATAATTATTCAATACTAGTGATCGTTGTGCGACACATTGCCAATAGTACTACCAAAAAACAAGCCATTTACATCTTAAAAATCACGCCTTACCGTATAGTGGAAGTCTCGATGAACATTTCAAATGGTCCTATCTGCTTTGATCGATTCTCTTCATCGACTTTCTCTTTCATCAATAACTCAGCTGCAACCGAGGCTGCAACACCTTTCCCTGTTGTATTTGACGTTTTGGACGCTAGATAAGAACCTCCTTTATCAAACTATGTGGTAGAATTAACGCGAAATCTGTTTGCATAGCAGTGGTGATGAAAAGAGAAAGTCGATGAAGAGAATCGATCAAAGCAGATAGGACCATTTGAAATGTTCATCGAGAGTTCATTCATAATTTTCAGCGCCATCATTACCTATCATCTACACTGAAACAAATCGACATGTACCGTTTATTGGATCCATCTTATAACATAGCAATGTCAGCAGATTTGTTAATTTTATGTGATGATTGATAGATTCCATTGGATTATCACTTAAAAACTATGACTGTGATATAGAATGATTTCTATCGTAATTTCACATACTTAGTACTTGATAAAACTTTGCTTCAAATGTGGTTAACGATAGCTAAGACGTATTTGAATATGGTCTGATATATTTTATGGTGTAAAACTGTTGATATGTCATGGGTGGGAACAGACATCTAGAAACTAATGGAAAATCATATAAGTTTGCACTATGAGAAAATTCCGTAAAATATACCTGTTTTCATGATGACTATTGCTCACTAAAAGATATATCTTATAAGATAATCATGTATATTTTATTGGAGTTGCTTTTAACGATTTTTGACGTTTGTTGATATGTCGCGTGTAAACAGCCATGTAGAAACTATTGGACAGTCATATGACTTTGCAGTATAAGAAAACATGTATATCTAATTGGAATAGCTTCCATTGATTTTTGAGGTTTAAAGATTGTAAACAGATCTATCCCAATCATTACATAGTCATATAAATTTTCCTTTTAAGACATCCAACAGCAAACATTTGTTTTGGCATGGTTTTCTGGGATGAATATCGCTCCAAATTAAATACATCTTACATGATTGTTCTTTATAAATTATTGAAACAATTTTCAACGATGTTATCGTAAACTCATTAAAATGATTAGCCGAACTAAATATTGCTAACAACAATGATACTGTATTGAATAATCTTTGTTTGTTATTGTTCCATAAGATAAGGGGTTCCGGCAAGAATGTATTGAGATTGAAAAAAAATGATTCTACTGCAATATTTATTTGCTAAGATTTTAATTGTAAGCCTTCTACACGGATAAATCAGATTCCAGCACTAGTACTCAAAATTCATGAACCAGTTCTATGAACTCATATAAAATAGTCGTTGTTTTATTGCACACAGGAGCATTAAGAAAGTTTTTGAATACACGACACCACCGAAACGGAGCATAAATTTGTCAGTGTTATTTCTCTTCACTCTAGCAAAACCAGCATAACGTTGCACTACAGTCCATGTCGGGAGAGCTGTTCTTACTTCATGCTAATTGAACGAGCTCAATATTGAAGTCAGCATTGGCCCAGTGGAATCGAGCGCAGACACCGAAAGTATCACACCTCAACAGTTCTTGATCGAATCCCAAATCAGCTACAATAAAAAAAGACACATCTGTGAAAGCTCCCATTGCCTGATGTTTATTTTTCGATTTATTTTTAGAAATCGATTAAATATATGTGCTAAAAGAAGAAGTAAATTTCATGTGATTTTCCCATAAACTTTACATCGATTGATTTATGACACATATATTATATTGTGGTGAAAAGTAAAGTTTATGCTTATGGGTTTCAAATCCATTTCAGTTAATTATTATAATTTGACCGATTTTCATTTATCATATGACGATCATATAAAATTTACCAAATTATCAGCATTGTAAATGTATCAGATATTCATATAGAATTTACCTGACACATTTTCAATCATATCATTTTCAATGGATTATCTTATAGCGCAAATTTATTAGACTTCCACATAACAGGAATATGTCATATTGGTTCAGTGTATGCGCTATACGCATTCTACACTGAAACAAATCGACATGTACCGTTTACTGGATCCATCTTATAACATAGCAATGTCAGCAGATTTATTCATTCTATGTGATGATTGATAGATTCCATTGTATTATCACTTTAAAACTATGACTGCGATATGGAATGACTTCTATCGTAATTTCACATACTTTGTACTTGATAATACTTTGCTTCGAACGTGGTTAGCGATAGGTAAAAAGTATATGAATATTGTCTGATTATATTTCATGGTGAAAAATTGTTGATATGTCATGTTGATATATGTGGGAACAGACATCTAGAAAGTAATGGAAAATCATATAAGTTTGCATTATTAGATAATTCAGTACAATATACCTGTTTTCATGATGAATATTGCTCACTAAAAGATATATCTTATAAGATAATCATGTATATTTTATTATTTTATTGAAGTTGCTTTTAACGATTTTTGACGTTTGTTGATATGTCGCGTGTAAACAGACATGTAGAAACTATTGGACTGTCATTTAACTCTGCAGTATAGGAAAACATGTATATCTCATATCTCATTGGAATAGCTTCCTTTGATTTTTGAGGTTTAAAGATTGTAAACAGATTTATCCCAATCATTATATAGTCATATAGATTTGCATTTTAAGAAATCCAACAGCAAACATTTGTTTTGGCATGTTTTTCTGGGATGAATATCGCTCAAAATAAAATACATCTTACATGATTGCTCTTCATAAATTATTGAAACAATTTTCAACGATGTTATCGTACACTCATTAAAATGATTAGTTGATATTGTAAATATTGCTAACAACAATGATACTGTATTGAATAATCTTTGTTTGTTATTGTTTCATAAGATAAGGGGTTCCGGAAAAGAATGTATTGAGATTGAAAAAAAAAAATGATTCTACTGCAATATTTACTTTGCTGTGATTCTAATTGTAAGCCTTCTACACAGCTAATTCAGATTCCAGCCCTAGTACTCGAACTTCATGAACCAGTTCCATCAACTCATATAATTTAGTTGTTGTTTTATTGCACACAGGCGCATTAAGAAAGATTTGAACAAACGACACCACCGAAACGGAACATAAACTTGTCAGTGCTATTTGTCTTCACTCTAGCAAAACGAGCATAAAGTTGCACTACATTCCATGTCGGGAGAGCTGTTCTTACTTCATGCTAATTGAACGAGCTCAATCTTGAAGTCAGCCGTGGCCCAGTGGAATCGAGCGCAGAAACCGAAAGCATCACACCTCAACAGTTCTTGATCGAATCCCAAATCAGCTACAATAAAAAAAGACACAACTGTGAAAGCTCCCACTGCCTGTTGTTTATTTTTCGATTTATTTTTAGAAATCGATTAAATATATGTGTCAAAAGAAGAAGTAAATTTCATGTGATTTTCACATAAACTTTACTTCGATTGATTTATGACACATATATTATATTGGGGTGAAACGTAAAGCTTATGCTTATGGGTTTCAAATCCATTTCAGTTAATTATTATAATTTGACTGATTTTCATTTATCATATGACGATCACATAAAAGTTACCAAATTATCAGCATTGTAAATGTATCAGATATTCATATAGAATTTACCTGACACATTTTCAATCATATCATTTTCAATGGATTATCTTATAGCGCAAATTTATTAGATTTCCACATAACAGGAATATGTCAAATTGGTTCAGTGTACGCTCTTTATGATAGATGACTAACAGCTTCGATGTCTATAAATATGTAGGATTGCATGTTCGATGCTTCGTTATTTAATTATAGAAAAACATTGATTATATTGGAAGCAACTTTGAATCCAAACATCTTCTACAGACTTAGGTTTTTTTTACCGAGATGGGCACCTGCTGGATCTGAGTAAAAACTTGTCGAGATTCAGCAAAATTTATGTTTCTTGCTGAGATCTCGACAAAATTCACGTTTGTGTATGTAAATAACCTATGGTTTGTCTGAGTCTAGATTTTCAATATGAGTAAAACTACGGATAAAAGCTTTATCAAATTCAAAACTGAATTTAAAAAGCAGAAAATCAAAATCAAATAAAAAACCAACCCAAATCCCACTAAGAACTGTACAGGTAAATGCACCTGTTGATTCACACTATGGGTGAAATATGCGATGTCAATTGCATCTGCATGGTTTTGAACTCAAATGAGTATCTTACACGACCAGAGCCAAACGTCTGCAAAGCAAACAAGCAGCAGGCCATGTTCGGTCTATTTTTAGCCCTAGACGACCCTAATCATGCTCATCCACGGCCACTTTGATGCCTCTTGTGTGCTTGCACGAACATTATTTGTTTTGCTCTTCTTCCATATCAAATACGGTTCCTAAGGACATTGGCGCCACCACTTTCTTCCATCCGACCAACCAATCGGCCGACCGACCGACCGACCGCTCCGTGTATCGATCAAACACGTGCTCCGGTGGCTACTCTTTAGTTCGAATTATAAATTCCTTCATATCAGCGTGCGCGCCGGAACGGAAATGGAAAATATTCGAACAAAAAAAAATGACATTAGAGTTATTATGGGCGGCCCCAAGGTAGTTTGTCATTTGGTTTGTTCGGCAGCTGCAAGGATTTTGTCGATGTCGTGCGAGTTCCCAAAGCTATACGGTTGAGACGACCAGGATTTTCGGTGGCAAAGTTTCGCTCAGAACAGTTTGAACTTTTGGCGGAAAAGGTTGGAAAATTTTCCTAGAGTTTATGGTTGACTGCTCGGTGGTGAAAAGTTTGATTGATTGCTTCCGGGAAGTGCCTGGCAGTACAGTGCAGTATACTTTACAGACAGAGTAATCAAGAGCAGCATTGTTTTGCCGGGTTGGTGAGGGATCATCGAAACCTAAGCCCGACGAAGATTTTCCGAGTGAGATAGAAAAGTTTTACCAATGGTACCTTCCCTTATAGGGTGAGTGGAGTTGGCACAAGAGGTGAAATGTCGCAGCGCAGAGTTTCATGACAACCAACAATAAATTTGCCTCTGGAAACCGAAAGAAGTGCAATCGATTCGCTTGACTGCTCATTCAAAGTGCCAAATTATGTGGCGCTGATCTCATTCTTAATTTTGGTGATTTGATCCGTCAGTGTTTTACGAGTTTGGGTGTAGTTTCAAGGTTTATCATAAAGTGCGTTGACAGGTGATGTGCATGGAAATCAATATTCAATAAAAGGTGAAGTGAATGCTCTCTGGAATGCTGCCTTAATTTACGGGTTATTATTCTGTTTGCGGTTGGCTGAAATAAACACCGATAAAGTTAGAAAATGGGTGATTTCGGTTCCGGTAAGTCATTAAAAGTTTTTCGGTACATCTTAAAAGTCATAATTCAACTGACCGTATAAACAGCTCTTTTTATTCAGGCGTCGATAAAAACAAATTGTTTACTTCCAAATAAAAAGATCTTAGCAAATTTCCAACGGTTTCCGTAAAGCACTGAAATCCATACACTTAGCATGTAAATATTGTGCCCAAATTGTCGTACCGTAATGTACTGAATGCCAGTTAATCCGGACATCTTGTAAACCTTGATTGCAACATATTGAACACAAAGTGATAATAATAGATGATACTATCAGACCATCATAAAATAAATATTTTTAATCAGACCATCATAAAATCATATTTCTCCGGAAGTTTTTTTTTCGTCTCTCCCGGAACAATGCTGAGTAAATACAGGTGTACCTCGATATAACGTAACTGTCACTTTTGATTTTCATCGTCGATTTCTCGCAAACAACAATTCAAGCTGAACATTGCATTACGTCCTGACAGATTCTCTTCGTCGACTTTCTCTTTGCATCCCCACGGCCATGTTTGTTTTGATTCGCTATGAAAGTTTGACAGATAAAATGAGGGGTTAGTGGATTTTTCTATGTTTCGAGGGGTGCATCGATTAGCTTGGGACCGAAAATAGTACCAGAGCTGAGCCAAAAAGTAGAGCTCGTTTCATCTGGACCTTCTGGTCTTAGAGTTACCTCTATGGTACAACCTTCTTGCGACAGATGGTTTATATCTGAATTGACTGTTGCTTTGTGTGCTTTACTACTGCTTGCTACCGTACGTTCAGATCTGAATTCGAAGTGCATTGGCAACAACGCACGCACGAACGAATGAAAGCTGTATTAGAACCGTCGCATCTATACCCGCTTTGCTAAAATCATCATGCTTGGAACGTAGTGAACCGAATGGGGCTGTATTTATACATTTCTTTATGACCAGGTTTTCAATGTTTCTGTCGTCATGACAGCCTTCACAAACCGACGACATCCCTCAGCTTACCCCAAACCCTGGTTGGGTTTGCTAGAAGTCAGGTTGGTGTCGGGTAGGCTTATATTTTTCGCCGGAATGTCGGAATGACTGATCTGCTCAAGACCGCGCGTTTTTAAAATATGTCGGATGAAAATTTTGCAATGGGCAGCACGAACGTGATAGCAACCGAACGAGCTTCGGCGGCACACTGGTAGTGTAGTAGCAGCATAGAGGTAACTCTAAGACTTGAAGATCACGAAGAAACGTGCTCAACTTTTTGGCTCAGCTCTGGTACTATCTTCGGTCCCAAGCTAATCGATTCACCCCTCGAAACATTGGAAAATCCACGAACCCCTCATTTTATCTGTCAAACTTTCATATCAAATCAAAACCAACATTGTTTAGTACTAAAATTTCGACTAGAATGGGGTACGTCAATCGATTTGCTTGGGACCAATAGGCTAGTCAAGTAGTGAGCCAATCTAGGAGCCAATTTAAAATCGTTAGTTTAGTATTGATTGTTGGTTGCATGTAGTATGACAACCTCTTTGTGGACTGTCACTTATAGCTCAATCTGAAGGCGACAGACGTTGGAATACTGTCATGAGGCGGTACTTTTAGTATGCCTGTTCTGTACAACATCTGGCTGCAGTTTCTTCTGTACGGAAACCCAGTTTTTCTTCATGTCTTCCTCAGATTTGACCTCCTTGGGATGCTTCCGTTGTGCCTGCTTCATAATAGCCCAGTAGGGGGAAGTGGGTTCATGTCCTTGGATACGAAAGTGATCCCGTTGGCTTCGTACCACTCCAGGACAACATTTGAATAGTGGCACGAAGCTAAATCCTGCCAGAAGATCGTAGGGCCCTCGTGTCGTTTCAACAGGGGAAGCAGCCACTTCTGTAGACGCTCCTTGCGTTAGATCTCCCCGTTTACAGTCCCGGTAGTCACGAACGGCGCAGTCCGTTTGCCACATGACTGCGCGATTCCGATTAGTTTTCCGATGTCCCTATGAGAGAGTTGAGGATTTTTCAGGTGCTTGCGCAAAATCAATTCGCGACGTTGCTTAACGCCATTTTTTCCAGTTTTCTAAAAACTGACAGCGATAAAAATACAGTTTTAACAATACACTCTAAACTACTTCTATCCAAATTATCAAGAATAAATATCCAATGGGTAATTTTCTACAGTGTTTTTACCGTGATGCAATTTGATCTGGGACGCCCCTTATTTGTTACTGAAGCTTAATCTACTCTGCACACCAAATTTAAATCGCTGAACATCAGCAAAATTTTGCTGATTTTAGACTTGATGAAAGATCAGCAAACGTTCCAGCAAAATAATGCTGCTGATTTTTTCAGCAATTCCGACTTCTGTCAAAAAGACAACTTTTTACTGAAAATCAGCAATATTTCTTTACTGATAATTCAGCAATTAAAAATTTTGACATTTGGCAGCATTTTGCTGATTAAACAATTAAATTCAGTAAATCGAATTTGTTTTCACTATATGAGCTTCAAGCTTCTGTAAATATACGAATAATAAAGATAAAATCGCCAGACTCGTTTTCAAGTATCGTTTATTAAATATAACCAGTGTCCGAGCCAGTGTCCTTACCTACACAATTTTATCTAGGGTAAATTATGGCTTCGGCACCCATTGACTGTTTTCGGCAACCGAAATTGAAACGTTTATTTCACTGTATTTTCCCATCAAAACTCTTCGCTGAATGTATTAAGCCGATTCCTTACCTTTTCAGCTTCAATCTGATTACATTTTTACGACTGTGAATTCCTGTTATACCATATTTTTCTTTAAATGAAATATACATACTACAAAATACGGCTGATTTCGAGTTGACGATAATAGAACAGCTGGTTAACACGCAGTTCAAATGGAAAGGGTGCCGAAGAAAAAGAGACTGCCGACAATAGTCACTCTCACCTGAGAAGTTTGGAGCGTTGTAAAAACATGTTCAACCCGTTTTGATCAATTCTGTCAATTGGAATTGGTAGAACAGCAAACAGCAGATAAATGTCAACAAACAAACCTGTCATGTATGTGTGTGACGCTGAGAAATCGCTAATAGAAGTTCGGACGCTGCTTAGATTGACGAGAATACGTAAATTCCCCTATTTGTTGTTTTTTTTTTAGCTCTTCCTCCTCCTGCGGTTTGAATGGTGGTGCACGAATGCAAAAATACTTGCGACTTAATGCTAACAGTTTGACAGCTCTTTTACTGTATAAGACACTTTTCGGCCCCGGAACCGCTAGGACCTGGAGAAGGACCTGCCAAAGCCCCAAGCTGCCGGTCTAAGCCTACGACAGCTCCCGGGGTGGGCACTCACGACCTCTGATAGTTCCGGGTCTCAAGGCGTACGGGCGTGGGAGAGTTTTCGGACAAGGGATCCTATCAAACGCTACGGTCAACGGTTAAATTATTTATTTATTGATGGTAAACAAACCTAACTGGGCTTTGGTGGTGACGGGTAGCGATCGGGTGATGGTCGGGTGGCATTGGCTCTAAACTTCACCAGCCTCCGTTATCTGCTCACTCTCCTCCATCGTGGGCTCCGTCACTCTCTCCAGGGAGAGTTTCCGCCCACACTCTCTTCGAGTTCAGTGGATGTCGCTACCACCCACCTGCACTCATCGTTTAGCTGTTCGATCGTCTGTCCACTTATGCCACCCACCAACGAGTTCAAATTGACCGTTGCCGATTAAATAATCTCCCTAATATAAATACAGCTATATCCCGTGTACTAAACATATGAAAACAATGTTACCCGCCGGTAACAACTGGGTGTTAGTTTATGTTAGCTGATGTTTTCAGTAAAATATCGTTTGCTGTTTTTCAGTAAAGCATTGGATTGCTGGTCATGATCCAGCAATCCGTTTTACTGAAACAGAAAACTTAAATTTGGTGTGTGGGTCTATAAAGTTCAAAGTGTGAATGAAAATAACGAGGAAAATTAAAATTTTTGGATTTCCTGAGACATCCAGCAAAGATATATAATTAACAAGATATCCCACTAATCAATTCAGTGCTAACATTTGAAAACGGCGCAAAACCCATTTGTAAACAAATGGTTTGTGGGCCCTTTACTCGCTACCCGAAGAACGCCCACGCAAACCAACATCATCGTCAGGAAGGGGAAAATTTCCCCTACCCGATGTTGCTGTTGTGTCGCGTGGGTGTACATCAAGTAGTGAGTAAAGGGCCCACAAACCATTTGTTTACAAATGGCTTTTGTGCCGTTTTCAAATGTTAGCACTGAATTCCTCATACAAGGCATATAATTACCACCCTTATGTGATCGCAGTGCCATCTGTTGAGCGCACATTTAAACTGTTGGGAGTTCCCCGCCAACTTCACCATTAGGGCTCAATAACTGACAGGTGTCAGCATGATAGATGTCAACGCGGACGTTGATGATCAGCCTAGGGAAGAGGACGATATCATCCTCGAAGTCATCATCATTATATTGCGAAAGCAAGATTCTTACTTGTTTGTGATTGCTCCGTATTTAATCATTACCACTTTATACGCAACAGAAACACTTGAGAAAACAATCACACATCCAAGCGCGCAATATGTTTTGCTTTCGAGCGAAAGAGTTTCCAATATACCACCGGTATCAGTAAGATGTAAATCTCTAATAGTAATTGATGATTTGCAAAGAAGTAAACATGGGAAAAACGTTCCCACGCTCTAAAGAATTATTCCAACACCCAAGCCACTGGAAATGCAACGTATCGAAATCATTGCTAAACGAAATAAAATATGCCGTCTTCTTTGGCCAACACAGCACGCATTCTATTCAAAAATTACGTTGGAATAATCATAACTTTCCTATTTTATAACGTAGGAAGTATTTTTCAACGCCGGTGAAAGCAAACGCAAACGGAAGTAGCCGAAGCTGAATGATGACGATGAGTGATTTAACCGCTTCGTGTTTTGATTTGCGCAGTACCGTCCGTTCAGTTGTGTGGGTTCGTGTATGGATGTTGGTGTGCGTGTTTTCTTCCAACGCTGCAGTTCAACCATAGAGGTAACTCTAAGACCACTGGGTCCCGAAGAAAATCATTATTATTTTTGGCTCACTCAGTACCAGAACAACGGTCCCAAGCAGTCCCAAGCTATTTCACTCACCCCTGCATGTTATGCATGAATCCACACACCCCTGATGTTATCTGTCAAACTTTCATAGCGAATCAAAACAAACATAGTGTAGTAATAGAATTTCAACTAGAATAGGGTACGTTAATCGTTTGCTTGGGACCAATAGGCTACTAAAGTGGTGAGCCAATTTAAAATCGTTAGTTTCGTATTGATTGTTGGTTCAACGTTGTCTCGTCACAAACCGTTTGGCGCTGTTATCTGTCTCTATAAATTCCAAAGAGTGCAGAGAGGTCTGCTTCCAGGCAGGGATTGAAACGGTTGACGTTTTTTACTACACTCGCTTCGTTGTCGTGCGCGATAGTCTGTTTGTATTCGTACACTTATGCTCTACCGTTGTCTCTCTCACACAACACAAACGGTAGAATAACACTCGAGCAAAAATAAAATTATCATATCACTATCATATGACATTTCGTTCTAATTCTTAAATTTAGTATAAATTAAACACTTTATGATCAGAAATGTTATAACCAACAAAAATAAATACGAAACTAACGATTTTAAATTGGCTCACTACTTGACTAGCCTATTGGTCCCAATCAAATCGATAAACGTACCCCATTCTAGTATAAATTCCAGTACTACACTATGTTTGTTTTGATTCACTATGAAAGTTTGACAGATAAAATGAGGGGTTCGTGGATTTTCATATGTTTCGAGGGGTGCATTGATTAGCTAGGGACCGAAGCTGAGCCAAAAAGTTGAGCTCGTTTCTTCGGGACCTACTAGTCTTAGAGTTACCTCTATGTTATTACTAGGACATCGTATGACAGAGACTGTCATATGACATTTTAGTTTGATACTGTACTATGATAGCTTGTTTTGCAAGTGTCGGAGGCAAAGGCAGTCAATTATCACAAAAAAAAAACTCGTCTACCGCGACCGCTTACAAGACTGCTTCTAGGTATTTTCAGGAAAAAATAAAATCCCCTGAAGATTCCTGGTTTTCCATGGTTTTCCATGTAGTCGGTTTGGTCATAAACTGTATATTGAATCTTTCGCTTTAAACGTTCATATCGAACATAAGTGTGAGATAATAATTGAATGAGTCTAGAACATCTACTAACATTTATTTGGAGTGCCTTCGGAACGACTACTTTTCTTCACTTTGGTCACTTTATAGTCATTTTTTCACAACTATAAGTCACTGTTTGATCACTTATTTCTTCAACATGGTCACTAAAATCACTGTTTTTGACAGCATTGATCGCAACCAGCCCTGTTTCCAGAGTTGGGGTGTCCGGTACACTACGGCAAAATATTTCTCTTATCCGTGGACGAAAGCCTATTGAAAATCAAGAACCAACCCCTTTCCAACAGCATCAAACAAAAACATCCCACCATCCAGACCCCCAGCCCGTAGAACAACATCAAAACATGATCGATGTCTACGGCCACTATTTCCAGATCGTTCTTGTCGCACTTGGGCTTATCGGTGAAATACATCTTCTGCTGGTAGCGTCCGATGCCCGTTTCCACCGTCTTCCTAAGTGTGATGCGGAACATTTCCTTGAACGGACTGCCCTTTCGCAGTGGAATGTGCATCGGTCGGATCGGATTCAGGAAAGTTTCCTGCAGGTCGCAAATTTCCTTATCGGTAAACGTCTGCTTCACCAGCGGGTAGGCGTAGGCTGTATCGCACTGAAACGCATAGCCTCCACGTTTGACCCAGGAGATGCCTTCGGTAACGTTCATGAAGTTGTTTTCTCCGTTCAGAATCTTCCTGTGGTATAGTTCGATGGCTACGGGATCTTTGGTTCTCTGAAATAAGAGTTCCATACAATAAGGAAAGGAATTCACACGAGGGGAATTACATTGAGATAGTCCGCATTGTAGGCCAGATCTTCGACGATCACTTTCAGGTTACTGTCCAGCAGATGCTGCAGCGTGGACATGGTCTTCCGAGGAACAATCAAGAGATAACCGACTATGTACGCTGAATAGAACTGCCAAATCAACACAGAGAACAGGAGCGAACTGATTAGAGCAATCCGGGTGGAACTGAGATGGGTTCTGCAGTGTGTGCCTGAAATGATCACTATTTGCCGAACGGTTCAACCAAATCATGCATAAACTAACCTTGCTGAAAGAGAATTCCGAATACGGTTAGCCACGCCAGCCCACGATTATCGACAATCTGCCGGTCGCCGTACAGCTTAATGCCTTCTCCGCAAAAGCTGCCAAACACGATGCCCACTGCCAGGAAGTTAATCACTAACACCGCAATCCACAGTTCCATGTGAAACGGTTGCAGAAAGAAGTAGCGACCTTGGAAAATTCGTGGATGACGGAATACTATGAGCATCCTGCTGGATCAAACTTCGATTAGTATCGACCGGAATGCTTCTGTTCTGACATTCAACCTTACCTAGACGAGCTAACTGTAACGGTATAGTCAAATATACCAATTCTTTCCTGGGTGTACGTCAGAACATTGATGGATAAATCGACATGCTTTGTGGCTACCTGACCAATGATTCCAAAGCTAGACCGTCCATCCGTATTCGACAAACCCCAGGAAGACGATCGAACGAATTTAATTCTGAAAGGAGTAAACTTTTCTGTAAGAATCCTACACATTCTGGAATAGTCGACATACGAGAAATTGTGTTTTAACATTACGAACTCCAGCATCCGGTATCCGAACCTATGAAGAGCGTACCTAGTAATTGGGTCATTACTAGTTAAATGTCCCAAAAGTGTAGTATGGTGAACTTGGTCCAGTGGCTGAAATTGATCACATTTGAAACAACTACACCATTGTTGACAAACCTTGCACTGACGGTTACAGCAGCCTTGAGTGGAATGCCTCCAAAATCGAACCTCCGTTCGTATTCGGTCTGATTGACGACGACATCGAATCCTCCCACCGTGCTCCAGGTACCCATGTTCGTGACATTGAGGGCAGCTCCGTGCCTTATCGAAGGACTGAAAATGTCGTACACATCGTAGATCACGTCCAAATATTTTCCACGTTCAACTACCAATGTAACTTTCGCATCTATATTTAAATTTTGCTCGTTCAAAAGACAGGAAGCCGTATCCACGGAGTCAGCACCAAACAACAGCCAGTGATACGAAGCGTTGAAGTATTCGTGGTTCGATACCACCTCGAATAGTTTCGTCGTTCCCGGACAACTCAAATCGATGGAAGCTCCCAACTTATGGTAGTCGTATCGCATCACGTGACTGTGGTTCCAGCGGGCCTCCGTAATGTTGGAAATGTTTTCAAAGTGTATTTTTCCCGGGTATGAACGGGTGATTTCCAGGGATAAACTGAGAATATCTACATCGGGAAATTAATTTGTGTTTGCTTCTACTCATGTACAGAGAAATCACCATCATTCTGATCCAAACAATGGAAAATTGTTGCAATCCTAAGATGTTGCCACTGCAAGTAATCCTTGAGTAGATTGGCATTAAATTCTGCATCGATGGAGTGCCTCAGAAGCAGTACAATAGCGAGCAATTTCATTTTGAACCAACTCTCCCAACCAAAACTGCACTGAGTTACAAATATGTAGGCTATCTAAATGGAAGAAAATTTTAAACCTGAGGCGAACATGATTTTTTAATGAATCGAACAAACCACAACCAGAGGTGATTCAAATTGACAGCAAAATTGAGCCGCAACGTTCCATTCCTTTGCACCGCAAATTGTCTCTAAGTGATTTTAAATATTCAACAAGCTACTATTTACTCATGGAAATCACTTAGTTGGACAGTAACAGTAACAACAGACAACTTTTTATAACTCGATATTGAAGGGACCATTTAGCTATAGAATTTTCGATTTATAGAATAAACAATTTTTTGGTCTATAATTTCAAGAATAATTCCGAATTACTCCATTTACTGGAATATCTGGCCTTATTTGCTCATATGAATTCGAAAAATGGTTCAAGGATCTATTTATTAAAGTTCTGAGTAGTTAAATTATAATATTAAGCCAATATACACAAAACATGCAATAGGGCTATCAAGTTCCTGAAATTTCATTTATCAAGATATCAAAGGCCATTTCTGGATGTGGTACTATCGCTCTGAGGGTGTTCGGCCATTAGGTCAAATGGTCATTAGCCCAGACTCAAATAAATGTTGACAAGCTTCCTTTCACAGTTATGTTTTTATGATTTTAAAAAATTAGATATTTGACACTATTTGGTCTGACTATTTGGACGTTCCAGAATCTTTGAATTTGAGTCTTGGAGATTATTCTTCATGCAGGATCTAAATTTATCATTTTTTTTTCAAATCCTGGATCTTGATCAGTGTTGTGAAAATATCAAAAGATCTAATCTCACCAATGTGCATAATCTCATTTGAGTATCGTAAACCAAAAACTCAACACGCAAACAACAGCCGATGATATTACAAGCTGTGATACGGTTGCTATGATATCATGCTAACAAAACTCCCCGACCACAATTTTCACCAAACTGTGTTGAGTTTGAGCTTCAAGATTTTTGCTGTACATCCGAACACGAAACGAAACTTCCATCACTGCTGGCAGCAGTAACTTCGTGTCTGCCATCTGTGAAGCGTAAAGAAAGATAGCAAACTATGCCTTCTCTTTCTAAGAAAACGATGTGCAAAGGAATCATTTTTGTGGTAAGTCAACTCGTGGCTGCAATTTTACATATTCTGAATAGTCTCGCAATATCAAATGAGCTTGTAAAAAAAATATCATGCTTGATATTTTATTCCAATATCATGCGTGATATTGGGAGCCCTTGAGAGCAAAACAAAATCATTTGAGTGAGGATTATGCCATCACTGATCTTGATTCTTTCTTTTTGTCCAAAATCTAAAAAAAATCTATGTTGGAATCATTCTGATACCCGGGGAAATCCTACCGTAACATAGGTATTAAAATCGGATTTCACACGTCTTGCCGTCTGTGACCGAAAGCCATCCACACAAGCTATCTCACCTGTATAAAACATTCCCAATCGATAGAACTCTGCTCGATCTGGCTCAGCAGTCCGATTGCGACATCATAGAATCAAATTGAATATGAAAAATCGACCCGGCAAAATGAAATTTGCTGATGTCTGTATGTGTGTCTGTGGACGCGTTTCATCTGGGCAAGCTTTTTTCGAGATGGCTTATCCGATCAATATGGTTGTTTTTTTTTCAAGTCAAGGGAAGGCTTATTGTTTAGTTCTCTGAAGAAGAAATCGTAAACAGTTCTAGATAAACTTTTCAAAAGGTCCTATCTGCATTGATCGATTCTCTTCATCGACTTTCTATTCTATTCTATTTCGACTATTTCATTTTTTTTTTCATCTTGTCAGTCCCAACTTTGTTGACTCAATTTTGGTGGATATGAGTAGATCCTACTCAAATTTGGGTGTTGCCCATACATCTATACATCTAAAGCGGACGTTATACATGTCAATATATTCACAAGGAGAATAGTGTAACTGGCAGACCAACAGCAGCGTTTGACAGTAGGCAGCGTGTCCCGGGCTCAAATCATTTATTTTGCTGTGCTGGGCCCGCTGTCACCGTATAACATGTTGCCTACGCACCTGCCACTGGACTGGTGACTGGCGCTTTAAATCTTGGTCTTTACATCGCCCTCATTCTTACAATCACTATTAGAACTGGCATATCGTGAAAGAAATTTGAAAACTGTCTGAGCGATCAGTCCCGTTGGCGTAGCTAATGGGAGTGCCTTAGGCAGTGATGCCACATTTTTTCGAATTTAAATCTGTATTTTCGTGTATCATTTGAAAATTGCCTATCCTCGTTGATCGATTCGCTTCATCGACTTTTTCTTTGGTTTACCACAGCAACATACACGAATTTCTCGCTAAGCTAGCAGGACAGTTCGACAGAAGATGATGTTAGCGGCTATAAGCTATATTCATAGTCTGGCGAAGAGAATCTCGGGAACCAATTAATCATTTTGTCTAGCTTCTGCATTCATGTTCCATCAGATGTAACTGCTGTTTTTTGCGGTGACATGTATCGGAAACTACGCATAAACTGTTTTCCGTTAATTATTCACATACTGCAGTGTAAAACATGTCTGGTACCTCTATATATGCATTTAGATTAATCCTCCTCCTCCACATTCTGCCCAAAAAATAGCTTACCCCTCACAGGATTTTCCGCCAATTTTTATGAATGGGGTGATTTTTCGGATCAATTCTTTGTCCACGAAAAAATCGCAAAAAATCGATTTTGTTTTTCGATCTTCAAAAAATATAGGTGTTCATTTTTTTAAGTGTATTTACATCGAAAAAACTATTTACTCTCACCCCAGACTGCGTGGTAATTTTAACGAACATAACATCAACATCAGCATAGCTCCAACCGGTGGAAACTAACGATTTAAAATTGGCTAACTACTTGACTAGCCTATTGGTCCCAAGCAAATCGATTAACGTACCCCATTCTAGCCGAAATTCTATTACTACACTCTGTTTGTTTTGATTCGCTATGCAAGTTTGACAGATAAAATGAGGGGTTCGTGGATTTTCCTATGTTTCGAGGGGTGCATCGATTAGCTCTGGTCTTAGAGTTACCTCTATGATAGCTCCCTATGTTATTAGATGGATTACAATGACGTCACTATTTGCGTTTCCAATTTTTACGAATACAACAACATTTGAAGGTTTACCCTACCTTCCTCCTGTGATTATTGCTCTTTGCTGTCACATTTTGTCTAGACGGAGAATCAGAATGATACATTTTGATTGATTAATCATTAATGATTCAAAACAACACAAAAATGATAAAAATTTATTCTTCACTATGAGTTGACCCGTTTTTCTAGAAAATGATTAAACTTAAATCATTAATGTGTCATTCTGTTTCTCCGTGTAATTGTAGGTAACCGAACTGCATTGACACACACATTGACAGTGAGCAAGTGTGACGTTCATTTCCTCTTTGTTCCTCTCGTTACCTTGCGCGCATTTTATTCAAAGAAAAATTTCTGGCCGTTGATTTAATTGAATATTATAAAGGAAAGAATTTATTGGGGTACCAACGTACCAGCGTATTAAAAAAATCATAAGATCGATCTTCCAAAGGTCGATTCTTTGGTACCGATTTAATCAGTGGATCGGTTATAGAGCCAAATATAAGATCGATCTTTCTCTAAAGATCGCCCAATCCTATACCAGACATGTCCCGACCAACCCTTTCGTTGATTTTCTTTAATTTTCTATACATCTTGAAGATACATCTCGAAGCCATTCATAAGAAAAATCGATAGCGATCGTCACCATTTCATAAATAATTGTAAAGATGCTAATAGTCTAATCGTGAATCGTTTATAAAGATCTTTCACAAAATATTTCTACCAATCGTTACCAATGTTAAAATATCGATTGTGTTGCCAGATCAAAATATCGATTTCTGTTGTAAAATCAAAATATCGATACTCAACTGCTGATTTTATTTGAGATTTTTTATCTGCATAATTTCTAGTTTCGATCCCATGCCATCTGGGGTGTACTGATTTCGTTGTTGGTTGCTAATCCTCGGGTCCACGGTTGCTGTTGATGAGCTTATCAACGACAGGCAAACACACTCTAGTATGTGGTGTATTGAAATTTCTGTAAATCTTTTCATACATGAATTCAACATTTATATAAATTTATTTGTCAGGGAAAGAATAATCAACGTTTGTTCATAAAACTTGATAGTACCTTTTCAATTGTTGGTCTACTGAATTGATGCCGCTTTTTGATAGATCGAAATAGTATCCGCCAGACTATAAATATAGTGACAATAGTTAGCTTGCGCCTGAATCAAAACACTAAATGGGAAATTCATTTCCAGTCGGGTTATTCGCGAAAGAGAATCGATCAAAAATGTTAGGCCCTTTTCTCGTGATGCGCGAGTATTTTCATCGCAAAAAATCTGTATCTGGCTGACAAAATCTGTAAAATTTCCGTATTATGGTCTCATTGCGGATTAACGATAATCTCCATTGAGCAAATTCATAGTTGAGAAGGAGTTTGTTCTAAGTTTAGAAAATTGAAAAATGACTAAAGTTTGCTTTTTAAAGAATTTGTCTATTTTAAAAATCTTGAAATCCTACAATCTTGATAGTGGCGCCGGTAGTGTAGTGGTAAGCGTGATTGCCTCTCACCCCAAAACCTGAGTTCAATCCCAGTCGGTGCCGCCTGGATGTTCTGAAGCATAAAATCTCTGATCACGCCTTCCGTCGGAAGGAAAGTAAAAGACGTTGGTCCCCGGTTTACGAGTTGATGGGTCGATAGCTAGGGTCCAGGTGGTGGGGGCTACCTCGCTGGCGTCGGTGGTCTTGGTGCTCAGCACGGAAAGCAAGATCGACGGAAAAAAAAATAAAGGAAAAAAAATAGGATTGTATATAATAAGATTGTGCTTAAAATATGTAGAGCACAATAAAGCAGATTAAGTATAAAGTCATAAAGCTCCAGTTGTGAGCCAAGAAGAAGAAAGTGATTTATATACACTTCGCCCTACGTAAATCTTATATCAGCTCCACATAGGTAGCCACAATTATATCTTTAAATTATTTTCATGTTGAGAAATAAACGACATAGGGGAAATGGCTCTAATGTTGGCCTATGGATCCCATTGCTAAAAATCTGCTATTTATCGATTTTATCTAGATGAACGCGTCATTGGGACGGTGCTAATGGATATTTTTGGTCGCTAATGAAAATTTAGTCGATTCAATCAATTGATTATTGAATTATGATTTGGACTCCAATTCAAACCAGCAATTGCTGTTCAACTGAGCAGTGCAGAAACTGGGACCAATAAAATAAAAATATGCATTAAGACGTCTATCTTTGGATCAAAAACGAGATTATGCCAACAATCAATACGAAACTAACGATTTTAAATTGGCTCACTACTTGACTAGCCTATTGGTCCCAAGCAAATCGATTAACGTACCCCATTCTAGTCGAAATTCTAGTACTACACTCTGTTTGTTTTGATTCGCTATGAATGTTTGACAGATAAAATGAGGGGTTCGTGGATTTTCCTATGTTTCGAGGGGTGAATCGATTACCTTGGGACCGAAGAGAGTACCAGAGCTGAGCCAAAAAGTTGAGCACGTTATTTCGGGACCTTCTAGTCTTAGAGTTACCTCTATGATTATACTGTGCAACAAAGGTTCTATTCCCCTGCCCGGTGAACCAATATGGGGTTTTCTGAAGAATTTGCTTGAATTATCTCATAATAACCTCAGTTAGATCTTAAGCGAACCCCACAATAATATTGGAGACGTGAATACAGAAATATTGTCAATATCGATGTATTGACGTTAATATAGAATGTATTGACAATACGATTATTATCAATAAAAGCAATCGTGTAGGGTCCACTTGAGACCTCTTTCTAGTGTTTTCTTAGAACTTGCTCTATAATGAGCTTGAAAAACTCTGTTTGAATTCAATCTGCAACGCACTTCAAATTATTTATAATTTATGCAGAATGACATAGGAATTTCCCGGAGGAATTTCCGGATAATTCACTTAGAGTTCACTTTCAGCATCCACTTTGTATTCTCCACAAATTCCCATTGAATGATTCAAGATTCCTTTTTAGTTTTGCTCAGGACTGCGATACATAGATTGAAATGCTCCTCACAATTTTGGAACTCTCATTTGAATTCTCCAAAAATTACCACCGGAACATGACTGCAAGTCCCGTTAAATGTTCCTTGAAATTTCGTCGGAATATTCCTTGGAAATAAATTCCAACGGAATTTCCCTCGGAATTACTTTGAAATACTTCTAGTATCCTTTGGAATTATTCTCAGAATTTTCAATGAATTCATCTCCGAATGCTCTTTGAATTTTACTCCTTCCCTTGGAATTCTACACACTTTGAATTTTCCCTAAGAATTGGCATGTAGTGAAGTAACAAATGTGATAGATTTATCATTAAAACCTATTTGGCATTCAAGTCAGAACCCAAGTAACCAAAACTTCTGATAAAGGGTTTTTTGTGGCTTAAGCAGCTTGGTTGAAGATGGTCTATAGAATTCTAAGCAGTCTCATTTTTAAGTCTTTATAAGAACTTTAAAGTTCCGGTACCATAATTGAAGATCATTCTAAGCAGCTTCTGGCAGAGCTTGAACGGAACTTTTTGGAAATAAATTAAAAAATGTTTTTGTCCTCTACACCAATTTTATATTTAGTTTGCACTTTTGTGAATGTTCAGGACGGTGCTCAACCGGCCGAATAATTAACAGCGGGGCAGATATTACCAACTGCGGAGTCTCAAAACGATCGACTCACGATCAGCAGTCGATCATCCACAAGTCCGTAGCCCACTCAGTACATGCAGATTGCTCACGAGATACACACGTTAAAATAATTACACTAGGCACAAGTTAATAATTGTTACACAGGACAAGTACATAAAAGGGACTAAAAATGTAAGATTTATATACTACATTAAAGCTAATTGTTCTTATACTAACGTAACTAGCTAAAACTAATCTAAACTAATGAATTACTATGCCTACGGGCTACCAATTGTGAGCATAACACTAATTGAATTAAAAATCAAATTGCAGCTAAAAGCAAACTCCACAAAAATCGAGTTTCGCTAACTGAATGGTCCGAAACCTCATCACCTGTCGCAACAGTGAAAGTTAATTCTAAAGTCAGGTATGAAGTGTATTGATTTATCAGTATTAGTAGTAGAGAATTGGAGCTGTTTGAAGAATTCTACCCAGTCCTTCTGCGTGAGAGCCCCGGCACGAACCGCTACATCATCTGAGATATATTAAAGTGAGCTGTAGTCCCGTCTTGTTGGAGTTTTCAGTGCCAGCTGACTGACTTGAATACGACTCACAACACCTTAATGAATTTTAAATTGGTGTTTGCCAGCAGGGTATTCCAACACACTTGTGGCGCAGTTATTAGCGTTCGTAGATTGCATGCCAAACACACGGGTTCGAATCCAGGAAATTGTTCTTTATTTTTTATGTTTGGATGGAATCTTTATGGACTGCATAAATGTAAGAAATATGATTTATTTGATGACCCACTGATCATTTCATATTTACGTACATTAATTTTTGTTCCTAAAAAAGACTTGTGCGGATTGCTTCATGTGGCCTATGACGGACCTTTTTAGAAACTTTCAAGTTACTAAGAAGTTCCGCAGGGAACTTTTAAAATACTTCAAAGTTGCTAAGAAGTTCCACTGGGAACTTTGTTGTGGCCATGTTTTCAGCTTTGCTTGAAGTTACTAAGAAGTACTTAGGGATGCTTTTTGGGGCTTCTTTGGAACTTCAAGAGCCTGAAGTTCCTCGTGTGCTTTCTATAGCTTCTAAATTAGCCAGAAAGTGGTGTTGGAACTTTATATACACTTTATGGAACTTGAAAGTGGGTTTTATCGTTGAATGTGGAACTTTTGATGGCTTGGGAAGAAAGTACTGTCGGAACTTTATTTGAACTTTATGGAACTTGAAAGATCTGTCGGAACTTTAATTGGACTTTATGGAACTTGAAAGTTCTGTCAGAGTTCCTTTGAAGTTTTCCTGGAATTATTTTCAGATTTATTTGTTAATACTCCTTTTAGTATACTTCCGAAGTATTCTCAAAAAATTCCCATGCAAATATGCTCTAGATTCTTTTTCTCCCTGAAACTTCTTGAAATTATCCCCAGAAATCCTTTGGAATTCTGCTTTCAATTTACTTGGAGTCCTCTTCAGAATTCCTTAGGAGTTAACTTCAGAAATTCGTATGAATTTGCATTCAAATTTCTTTCGAATATTATTCAGGGTGCTATGATTTTTGCCCAACAAAAGTACCCAGTGTGCGACAGTTTGATTGCGAGAGCCGGTGAGTGTGAAACAAAGTATGCTTCTCTATCTTGATAATAAACGGAAAACAATCTTTAATCACTGCCTTACCGTTTATCTTTCATAATTCAAGCATTCTGCTTTCCATTTACGACGACAGGATAATGTGACCATGTAATGGTCAACGAAGCACAATTGCACTATTTGCTTTGAAACTCGTACAACAGTTGCCCTTTCATCGCGTTCCAAAACATACCTACAATGAAACCGGCGGTGATATTTCTCCATCTTCTCATCCATGTGAATGTGACACATAGTTACTTCAACCATCGATTGATTCTTGATTTCACTACTCGAGAACGCATAAATGCAGTGATTTCATTCCAGTGCGATCCTTCGATGTCGATGTCCTGGCTAAAGGACCTGAACGCCAATTTGTCGGGTTCCTTCCACAGTTTCGACGTTGCTTCATCTAAATTCTATTCCGATCATCACCGATTCATGACCACAGGACACCACCGCTTTGGTTTGGTAGTGGACTGGAGTTGTCCAGAGGTCGTTGGTCTGCTGCAATTTTGCTCCCACCAATCGTACTTCAACGAATCTTACCGGTGGTTGTTGCTGGTTAGCGATGAGAAAGATGGGACTTTTACTTTCTTGGAGAGTCTGAACTTGAACATCGATACACATCTTACATTGGTGGTACCCGAACGGGATTTAGACGCACGCAGCTACGGGATTTATGAAGTATATGGTACAATTCGTAGACGAGGTGGAAAGAATCATGTGGTTAAGGTTGGTGAAGCAGATTCGGTTATGGAGGTCCATTGGACCGGTAGCAGTACCAATACTTATCAACAGCGGAAATGTTTGGATGGAGTGTATCTTCGAGCTGTTGTTGCGGTAAAATGTGTTATAATCTTATAATAATAATATCAATTCTAGTAATTCTTATGACAGGAACCTTCACGTAAGAAACATGTTCTGTGCCAACATCTGTTGAATTTAGATCCACCAAGAGCATACTCCTTCGATCGTATAGGCTATCAAATAGGCGTGTTGCTGAGTCAGCATCTCAACTTCAGGTATACGAATCCTTTGATCGGTAAAGCAACCACACAGTAACGGTCTACATTTTTACAATAGGATCCAACTCATTATAGCAGATGAGTGGCACTTTGACTTGCTGGGAAGTAACTCTTCGAAGGGAGTCTTTGGTCAACTGCAAAGAAAGATGGTGGATTTCTCCGTTGCGCCGCTATCGCTGGCGAAAGAGCGTTTGGTTGCTTATGATGTTACAGTACCGCTTGGCACAGCAAATTTTGTGACAATTTTCCGGCATCCGAAAAACAGCAATACCCGAAACATTTTCCTACTTCCATTTCAGAATGTCGTTTGGATAGCACTGCTAGTGATTTTGGTTCTCGCGTCTGTAGCTTTACTAGTGGCCTTTCGCGTTGAGCGTCGATCGGATGCCATCTGCAACTGCCAGTTTCTACTGGCCATTCTCGGATTCCTCTGTCAGCAGGCATACTCTGGACGGACATCTGCCATCTCGTCTCGAATCACTATCAAAGCGGTTATTGTGTTCTCCGTCATCATCTACCAATTCTACTCGACTTTCATCATCGGCTACCTATTGGTTTTACCACCGAAGAGTATCCGCACTACGAAACAGTTGCTAGGAAGCGATCTCAAGTACTCGATCGAAGATCTTACGTACAACCATGACTTCTTCAATGTATTTAGCTTTTACTATCCATGTGGGTTTGACTTATAGTCCAATGCACTTTTAGAGAACCAAAGATGCCACTGCGCTGGAGCTGTACAGTCGTAAGATCCTCCCGAATAAGTATGGCTTCACAAACATCAGCACTGGGCTTGGTTATGTTCGACAAGGCGGTCATGCCTTCCATTGTGATTCCTCCTATGCATATACGATGATTTTAGGTTGGAAAGTCAATTCAAATGTCACCCACATTTTTCACAGTTGCAGCCTTTCAGAATCCTTCGACGAGCACCAGATCTGTGAGCTTCAGGAAATATCGCTCTATCCGTCTCGTCCGCTGTATGTTCCGGTACCGAAGGGAAGCCCGTTGAAGGAGATCTTCCGAGTTTCACTCAGGCGGATGCTGGAAACAAGTGTAGCCGGGTACTTCAAGAGGATTTTTTTCCCAAGCAAGCCCCAATGCATGAAAAAGGATTTTGCATTTGTACAGGTGAGCTTTGGGGATATCGCTAGCTTGTATTGGCTACTGGCGGTTGGAGCGATTTTCGGGATAGCGGTTTTACTAGTGGAAGTGGTTGAGTTTCGAATCCGGAGGTACCTGGAGATGAGGCATTTCCTGCGGCAGTATCCCGTTTGGTTGGATTGACTTGCTTACACTGAGTGAGGTATAAAAAAAATATCTTACAATGACAGTTTTACACCTTTACACAAACAGTTTGAGTCACTCCTTTCGTATGCTTATCAATCATGAGTGTAGCTATATTGAGAGAAGCTACACTATCATCACAGACAAACAGACACTTACAAGTTGTTCATCGAAATTTAAATTTTTCTTAGTTGGTAGTAGGTACCGCCACCTGTGGCGCACATAGTCAATTCCCTTGCGTTTGACGTCTACACACTACCGCCATCTGTTGAGCGTACTGCCCATCACAGTGTACTCAACAGATGCTGATATTGTTTTACCGACGATGTTTTACAGTTAGAAATATTCGATGAGTTATTTCCGTTTATCCGTGGTATCATGCTAGGTTTGAAAGCACTTCACAATTAGCACTGTTCAGTCACAAAAAGCAGTTGCAGTTTAAATTTACAAGTCACGTGTTAACTGTTGTATTAAATGAAAAAATAAGACACTTAGGAATTTGAATAAAAAATTGCTGAATTGCTGGAATTACGGAATAGTTTTCGATATTTACTGCTTAGCTTTACTTTCCGATATTACGTCCAATATACTTTTTACGATCAATATTTCCTGATATACCTAGTTCGAGAAAATGTATTCAGTGTTGGCAAAATCATCAATCAAATGATATTTTGCCGTGTTCAAACGCTTTCAGTATCACGCGTGATATTGGATTAAAATATCATACATGATATTGATTTTACAAGCTCCTTTAATATTGTGAGACTATTCACAACATGTAAAAATGAAGTTGAGAGTTGACTCGGCACAAAAATGATTCCATTGCACATCGTTTTTTTAGAAAGAGAAAGTTTAATGTGCTATCTCTCTTTACTCTTCACCCAATCGGGGTCCGTTCCATAAAACCCGAGGACATTATCTGCCTCGTTTATTATTTTTTACCGTACACTGGAACAAATCGACATGTACCGTTTACTGGATCCATCTTATAACATAGCAATGTCAGCAGATTTATTCATTCTATGTGATGATTGATAGATTCCATTGTATTATCACTTTAAAACTATGACTGCGATATGGAATGATTTCTATCGTAATTTCACATACTTTGTACTTGATAATACTTTGCTTCGAACGTGGTTAGCGATAGGTAAAAAGTATATGAATATTGTCTGATATATTTCATGGTGAAAAATTGTTGATATGTCATGTTGATATATGTGGGAACAGACATCTAGAAAGTAATGGAAAATCATATAAGTTTGCATTATTAGATAATTCAGTACAATATACCTGTTTTCATGATGAATATTGCTCACTAAAAGATATATCTTATAAGATAATCATGTATATTTTATTGAAGTTGCTTTTAACGATTTTTGACGTTTGTTGATATGTCGCGTGTAAACAGACATGTAGAAACTATTGGACTGTCATTTAACTTTGCAGTATAGGAAAACATGTATATCTCATATCTCATTGGAATAGCTTCCTTTGATTTTTGAGGTTTAAAGATTGTAAACAGATTTATCCCAATCATTATATAGTCATATAGATTTGCCTTTTAAGAAATCCAACAGCAAACATTTGTTTTGGCATGTTTTTCTGGGATGAATATCGCTCAAAATAAAATACATCTTACATGATTGCTCTTCATAAATTATTGAAACAATTTTCAACGATGTTATCGTACACTCATTAAAATGATTAGTTGATATTGTTGATATTGTAAATATTGCTAACAACAATGATACTGTATTGAATAATATTTGTTTGTTATTGTTTCATAAGATAAGGGGTTCCGGAAAAGAATGTATTGAGATTGAAAAAAAATGATTCTACTGCAATATTTACTTTGCTGTGATTCTAATTGTAAGCCTTCTACACAGCTAATTCAGATTCCAGCCCTAGTACTCGAACTTCATGAACCAGTTCCATCAACTCATATAATTTAGTCGTTGTTTTATTGCACACAGGCGCATTAAGAAAGATTTGAACAAACGACACCACCGAAACGGAACATAAACTTGTCAGTGCTATTTGTCTTCACTCTAGCAAAACGAGCATAAAGTTGCACTACATTCCATGTCGGGAGAGCTGTTCTTACTTCATGCTAATTGAACGAGCTCAATCTTGAAGTCAGCCGTGGCCCAGTGGAATCGAGCGCAGAATCCGAAAGCATCACACCTCAACAGTTCTTGATCGAATCCCAAATCAGCTACAATAAAAAAAAGACACAACTGTGAAAGCTCCCACTGCCTGATGTTTATTTTTCGATTTATTTTTAGAAATCGATTAAGAAGAAGTAAATTTCATGTGATTTACACATAAACTTTACTTCGATTGATTTATGACACATATATTATATTGTGGTGAAACGTAAAGCTTATGCTTATGGGTTTCAAATCCATTTCAGTTAATTATTATAATTTGACTGATTTTCATTTATCATATGACGATCACATAAAAGTTACCAAATTATCAGCATCGTAAATGTATCAGATATTCATATAGAATTTACCTGACACATTTTCAATCATATCATTTTCAATGGATTATCTTATAGCGCAAATTTATTAGATTCCCACATAACAGGAATATGTCAAATTGGTTCAGTGTAAGCATAGGGTATTTTTTTGAAATCAAGTTGACGTTTGCTCCAGTGTAAAAAAAAGGAAATCTACCTAGGGTAAACGCTCCTATAGTTGCGGTACGTTAGAAGCGTAAGGTTCCTATAGTTGTGTATTGAGTCTCCATGCACAACTATAGGAACCTAACGCTTTTAACGTACCGGCACCATAGGAACGTTTCCCCTATGGTTGTTTGAAAATTCATTTACGGCAGAGTTGGTTTTACCCAGCTGGCTGGCATGCCGCCATGTTATTGAAACCAACATCTGAAACGTCACAATTCCAGTGTGAACTGCAAAAATGGCGTGACTGAATTGTCTTATTTTTATCAAATGAAATTATTTTCCCTTTTATGCCATATAAATGGTTGACTTCGTGGAAGAAAATCAGAAAATAATATTTTATGAGTCCTAAGTTTATTTTTCACAAAATGTAAGCAAAAATATTAAGAATATCCATAATATCAGTCACGCCTTTTTTGAAATTCTGGCTTGAATCTTCTATTTGTTTACAAATTATGAGCTGTCAGTGGGGCCCGCAATTCGCGGGTCCGCAGCGATGTTAGCTCTTTTCAAGGCAAGGCAAACAAGATAGGGATGCCAGCCAGCTGGTTTTACCTAAGAGGAAGAGGAGACAATACGGGGGCGAAAACGAACCACTTTTCTGTCATACGCGAACCAGCTCGTGATTGGCCGATTTGAAGTGCGTAAGATAGAGATAAAGATAGCACTGTACTGGCATCATAATACTCTTCATCTTGATAATAGCAATCATAGTAATCATAGTAATCATAATAATCTGGCTCTTATTGTACTGGGTGAGCAAAACGTTTGAAATTTTGAAATTGTTGCGACGGTGGATGTGGTCGCTTGAAATTTAATTGTGACCAATCGCCGTAATTAATATTTCCTGACCGGATGCTGGGATCAACACTTATGCCAGGATGATTCTTGGCATCATAAAGAAATAATTTTCTTTATTCCCTTAAAGGCAATTACATTTCACTTTTTACACTGAATCTGAATAACTCCTGTTCTCACCTAGAACCTAACATAAACTACCCTCGCTCCTGCCTCTGCAACTGGTTTTGTTTTTCGTTCCTGCTGTCTCAGCAAAACTCCTCTGGGTGGCAACCGATCGTCAATTGCTAAGTTGACAATTGCTGGTCGTCGAATTCTTCGGTTTCCAAAGTGCATTGTCGAGTAAGCATTGGCCTGTTTCCATCCATGTGGTGTGATATGCTGATTCCTATCGCCAGGTCCATAACTCAACATCCATCGGTTCTGGCTTGGGTTGATTTGTTTGGCCATATTGAGTAGGTCGATGTTGGTTGGCTGGCCTAAATGGCTGATTGGACCCTTGTGCTTGCATTATTGGATGCTGCCAGAATAGCGCATGGCTGTGAGCCTAGGACCATAGGAGGCCTTGCGACATGTTTGTTGTCTCATTCCTCAGTGCACCAGATCAAATGTCCATATTGTGATAATCAAGACAAAACTGGTACGCACTGCTAAGCGTTTTGCTTAGGGCTTTTTCTCTAAAATAATCAATGTACACCGAGCCTCGTCCTCTTGCGCTTTTAACTTGTGCAAGTGCTGTTATGATTTCAGATGCTTGTCGATTGAATTTTTCCTTAAATTGTCCACGTTGCAGCATGTACAAAATAGTTGTCCAACATATGCGTGTAAAACTCCCTTCGGGTATTGTTTAACACGGTCTCCGCACGATATATTCACTGCTTTTTCATGATTCGGCAGAACACGTCTTAACGCAATCATTCAAGGCAAAGAAGCGCAATCTGAACCATTTAGGCTCTGAACCATTTGGTGGATTATTTTAACTTTTGGTTAAAATTTGACAGATGAAAAGTTATCGATTAACCCTGCTATCCGAGCATGGTTACTTCTGATAGACAAGAAGTTAAATTTTGACAACCTTGGCTAAGTTCTGCTCGAAAACCAGTCGATCGGCAGCACAGGGATTTTCGAACATAGAAAATAACTTTCGAAATGTCACTTTTAACCACGAGTTAAATTTAACTCGGCAAATGGTTCACAGCCTAACATCGAGCGAGCAAGCTTAGTGCTGAACGGAACTTCCCACTAAGGCTCTGAACCATTTGGTGGATTATTTTAACTTTTGGTTAAAATTTGACAGATGGAAAGTTATCGATTAACCCTGCTATCCGAGCGTGGTTATTTCTGACAGACAAGAAGTTAAATTTTGACGACCGTGGCTCGAAAACCGGTCGATCGACAGCACGGGGATTTTCGAACATAAGAAATAACTTTCGAAATGTCACTTTTAACTACGAGTTAAATTTAACTCGGCAAATGGTTCACAGCCTAAATTGGAGAAGTGCAAGCAAGAGGCAAACAGATTAGGGAAAAACCATGATAGAGAAAGATGATTAAACGTCGAAAAGGTCGAATGATACTACAAACGTCAAACCACGTCGAAAGAAGGAAAACCTTTGCGTATTGCATTCAAGTCACATTAAAACAAAACGAAATATTTCATGGTCGAAAACACTTAGCACTGTATCATTTAAAAAAAAACACTTTTATTCAGAATTAAAATTATATACTTGCTACTTCAGTAACGTCCGAAAGGTAAAAGAGAGCTTCCATGCTTCCATTTATTAACGTCCTTTTAAACAAACCTTCTTGAAGAAATGGATATAGTTCATTCAGGATGGCCAAATCCTAACCAGCACCTAGCCGATTAGCATTCCCAGGTAGCGATAATCACGGGCTACTTAGAGTTGGCTAAAACCTATCTATTTGCTCTGTCATCATCATCACTGACACTAGCGACTTATGAACAATAGTGCATTAGTGACGACGATGATCCCCCGTTCTTGTTCGCATTACTGACGGCAAATATTACCGTCAGCAACCCCGTCGGGCATCGCGTGGAGGTAAGAATCGGAGTTCAGGTTACACAGAGGTCGCAAATCGACTGAAAAAGTGAAAAAGTGTCGTTCGCGGCACTTGGTTTCTTCGGGGTTTTGTCTTCAACTTCCTCGAGATCCGGCTCCTCTTTCCTGGGTTTCTGTTTACGTTTCCTCAGTTTAGATATTCTCTTGGCTACTCTGTCAATTGACCGTCTAAGATAGAGAAGGATGAGCATTATTAATATGATTTTTGTTACTGATAATCCTCCAAAAAGACTCCAAATTCGTATTTCGTTGTTGAACTGTCTTAGAGACACATGAAGAAGTAGCTCCCTGTTGCTTAACGTGCGGTTGTCTATCAGCGTAATGTTCAAGTCGTTCTGTAGCCAGCTGTTGATTGGGATGTTGTATAGAGCTGTCTGGATGAAGTAAAATGTAGATGTTACTTCTTTTGATGAAAATGTGACGTTTCGAGTCGCGTTCGGATGTTAAGCAAAAATCATAAAACTCAAACTCACCACGCTTTGGTTAGAATTGGACCTGGTGAGTTTTGTTAGCTGGATATTCGTAGCTACGATAATATAATAAATCAAGCGTGATCTTGGGCATTGGTGAGATTTAATTTTTTTTTATATTTTCCCAACACTGAAAATGTTAATTTTTTTTTTTATTTATTTGTTGACATCAGCATGCTTCAGCATTGCAAATGATGTTTCAAAAGATAACCTTATCCATAAAACAAACGTCAAATTTATTAAATATATTTCATAAAATATAGAATAAAAGTGCAAAGTATTGTGCCATGAAACGGAACTAAAATCCAAACGTATGTTAATGTTAACATTGATCTTGGAGCTGTTTATACAGTAACGAGCTTAACAATAATTTTGACGTTGGATAACGTCTTTCGGCAACATACGGGGGTACAAAATTGAAAACCGTCATTTTGGATGCGTTACGAAAAATTAAAAGATTTTGAACGATAATAACTCAACCGTCTCTCGATAGATTTACGAGATAATGGCATCAATCGATTGGAAATATTTCTAGCAATTTGCTGAATGTTTCAAAACTATTGATTTCATTCTGTAAACTATTGAAAAATGGTTAAAAGTAAACCATTGTCTAAAGATGGTGAAAATCGATTGATTTTTTTATATTCTTATACTTTCTCCAACCGAGACATCAGATGCGAGTATCTGACACCTCTGATATTTTCTGTTCTACTATATAAGCGTCTAACAAGGTCACCCGTTCCATCATTGTCTATCCGATCGTCGACCCAGCAGCAGAGCAGCAGAGCAGCGGAAGCAGAGCAACGGCAGCAGAGCAGCGGCAGCAGAGCCTGGGGGCGAAAGGGCAACTACGCCGAGTGCTAGTGCTCCGGTATACTGGGCCGCCGTCATGGAATGCCCAGCTGCTGCAGTTCTCAGTCGGTCGTATTCACCGTCTGCTCCGCAAGGGCAACTACGCCGAGCGCGTTGGAAAAATGGCCCTTTTCAGGGCCACAACATTATCAAGAAAGAGTTTAACGTACGTATGCGAGTATCTGACACCTCTGATATTTTCTGTTCTACTATATAAGCGTCCAACAAGGTCGCCCGTTCCATCATTGTCAACAACATCAGCCCAACAAAACGGCCCTTTTCAGGGCCACCAAACTTTCGCAAAAGAGTTATTAAGGAATATTCCTAAAATATAATATACACAATTAAGTACAACACATAACAGACGTTATCCAACGCCAACCCTGCGGTCGTATCTAGTATACAACCCTTCCAACTTTTTTACTTACACAAGGACGCCAGAATTGAAGCCATTTGAAATTTTGTGAGCATATTTTAATCCCGCAGACATTTTGAAGACAATCCATGTATTGTGAAGACATGATAAAATTGAAGAAGGCTTTTTGAATTTTTAGCAGACCAGTGTAGATTTTTTATACAGAACCAGATTCGAGGGGGCGACACATCTAAATCTCTAATTTAGATGCTCAAAAAATCTCACACTAGCGAATCAATCTTCGAAAAATCTTCTTGCATTTCTCGCATCTACTTGCATCGCGCATCATCTTTTTGTAGGAAATCTTCAGAATCGTCATCAATCTTCTTTCTATCTACTCAGCGTGCGAGCAGCTAGTTACAGCACAACACAATCTTTCCTGCAGCGTAGATAGAGTCGCCCCCCTCGGGTAGATTACCTTTTCGTGGTGACTGGTATAAGATCTACCTCCGAACCCTAGTGCTGACAACTTCAAATTGGGGGAGCATGATTTTTCGGGAATCAAAGGAACACATTTTAGTCCTTGTTACTTTATATACCAAGAGTCGGAGAAGTAGTCACAATGCCTGTTGAATTGTGAAGTTAATTTAAATCAAATTTAAAATTAAATTGGGTAAATTGCTCAGCGCTTATCTACTTTAGTGTAAGGTAAAAGTGGTTGTTGCTGACATTTTATAATGAACTCGGCGGCAAGTTGCGTATCAAATTGACTTGCGCCTAATTTTATTTTATAAAATGCTATGTACGCGTCCGGGAAGAAAAAGAAAAGTTGTTTCATAAATTTGATGCTGACAGATGTGAGATGTGTGTCAAAGAGTTCGATGGAGGTTTAATGGTGGTTGATTTTGTATTAGGAAGTGTCATGTTCCCTGTTAATGTGTTTTATGCGGTTGTGTACATTTTTCTCCCTTTTCTTTCTTTTCAAAATTTTTCAAAATTTGTTGAAGGTTGTGTTTTAATGGTGATTGGATTTGGTGCGCTTGTTCCTTCTCAGTTAAAGTTAAAAATAATCCGTTTGTTTCCTGCCATGATAATCTCGATCGTGCGTCATCTATTTTGCAGTTTTAGCAACCGGTGAAAACTAACGGTTTTAAATTGGGCTATTGGTCCCAAGCAAATCGATTAACGTACCCCATTCTAGTCACTATGAAAGTATGACGGATAAAATGAGGGGTTCGTGGATTTTCCTACATTTCGAGGGGTACATCGATTAGCTTGGGACCAAAGATAGTACCAGATCTGAGTTATCTCTATAGTTTTAGTTAGAACATAAGAAAAGCGATACTGCTTTCGAGAACGTAATATCATTTGAATAGCTTATTTAATCAGGGCTTAAACAATCGTCACGTCGGTCATAGCATGCTATGACAGCCTGAGCAATGCGTAAAGAGCAAATCGAAACATTGAACGTCGCGTGAAAGTGGAACTTAATGAAGGCCTTAGTACATTTTCGTAGCTTTTAGTTTTCGGATTTGAAAGATCGTCGGTTGCAGGTCCTTTCACATTAAAGAGATGATCAACGCCCGTTGAACTCGATTATCTACGGTTGGCCGGTTCCACCGGTTCGCCACAGGGTGCTTGTCTCAGTTTTGGCGTCCGCAAGGACACAAGTTCGCCCGACAGTTGCCCCCTGGTGCTGGTTGTTTGCTCCGGGTTTGAATGGTTACAACAACTCGAGTAACGGTATGATGTGAAGTGAGGGGCTCGGCGGCCTAAGAGCGACCATCATGAGTCTATTCTCAGGCCCATTCACATTCAAGGTTCGTCAATCGGTTTATTTATTACTATGACTACATCAAGACCAACAATTGAAATGGCCTTAACTCCATTTTGTAAACAAACCTTGTAAGACCATTTTCTCGCGAACCGAAACCTTCATTCCCCTACTTGTTCATTATGTTGGTTTGCCTTTGCGGACTTCGGTTCGCGAGAAAATGGCCTTTAGCTTTACCATTTCACGTAGCACAGATATAGCGATGGATAAAGTACAGATCTGACGATCGCAAGGTTCATGATACGAGTCCGGTCTGAAGCCTGTTTTTATTTTTTGTCATGTTTATTCCTTCCAATTATGAAGTTATTTTTACCCATCCTCACTAACACACTCCACATTTTTCGGTTTCCATATCCAACACTTGTGGCCCGCTGGTTGGGTGTAGCGATAGCGAGTGTGACAGTTCTAACGAAACTAGCTTCATACAATATACAAATCCATTTCGTTGCAGAAAACAACGAATAAATTCGTAGAACGAACGAGCGATTTCGTTGCATAAACGAAATTTTATTTTCAGTGTATCTATTCCTTTCTTGAGCTGCGATCGGGCCCGGCTGGCGCTGGTATTGCTTACTTTGAGATCACAAGTTTTTACACATTGAGGGTGATTGCTAGTCCCAAGCATCGTCTATTGGTTCTCTGTGTAATTACAGCTGATTTGGCAATATCAGAGTAGCAACCGTGGGCGGTTAATCATGCTCATGATGATGCTCATGTGTAGATTTTTTATATGTATTGTTGCAGGCACAATAATTAGACAGTGGACTGTCCACCTCGTACGACTTGATCAAGTACAACACCTGATTGTATTCAATTTACCATTGTATGAAGGGCCAAAAACGGAGGGCGAACCGCGGGATCAAAGAGAATATCCTTCCAACAATAAAATCCTACAACAGGGTAATGTACAAGCCATCGCACGAGGGGATGTCCCAATGTGTGGGGAAGAAGAGCCCGACTTCAATTCACGATCTGTTAACGACAGGAAGTTGACAATTCCACTCTCCCCATCCAAATCGCTTCAATCGGGTGCCCTGGTTGGACCGGCCCATACCCAGCATATAATGAGTCATATAATAATGGAATGAATGTTAAGGGACTAATAAAGGAGAGATCTCACCGATATGTTGCAAAGGAATCCATGACACTCGTAATAAGGGCCACAGAAATGTGTTTTGACATAATATTTTAATGTACTTCTAGAAAATCTTGATTATGAATAATGTAACTGTTGGAGATGCCAGTATTATGTCAGAGTGTCCCCACTTATAAGTGCACTCCCTGCGGCAACGGTTGCACTTCCCTGTGAACTTTTCATGCTTCTGTTTCGACCCGGAAAAGACTGTAGGTTTTTCTTGGCAAGATCGGTTTTCCAGAGTTCTTCACTAAGAAGGCGCACTTGGACAACATCCAGTTTCAGGTTTTCTTCTCCAAGATTTTCCAGGGCGGTAACGAGGGAATTGAACGAAGAGTCACAAAGAGCTGAGATACGACATCATTTTCTTCTACCTTCGCTCCGGCCAACTTTAGTTGTCGTACCAAGTCGTCGAAAGTCTTCAGGTGATTTCTCATCGACGAACCTTCAACCACTTTCAGCTTCACAAGCTGCTTCCTTACCAGAGTTTGAGATGAAATGAACTACTTCAAATGTCCTTCGATGTTTCCTTGTCCCTTACAAGATCCAGCAAATCGTCATGGATGAAAAAGATCAGCAGGTACCTACGCAGTTTTTCCATAGAGGTAACTCTAAGATTAGTAGGTCCCGAAGAAACTTTTTGACTCAGCTCTGGTACTATCTTCGGTCCCAAGCTAATCGATTCACCCCTCGAAACATAGGAAAATCCACTAACCCCTCATCTGTCAAATTTTCATCGCGAATCAAAACAAACATTGTGTAATACTAGAATTATTACTAGAATGGGATACGTTAATCGATTTGCTTGGGACCAATAGGCTAGTCAAGTAGTGAGCCAATTTAAAATCGTTAGTTTCGTATTGATTGTTGGTAATATTGGACACATATACACAAAACTTGATGCAGTTGAACAAAACTCTCTGAACTTCTATGAAGCTCACTGTAGTTCTACCAACAATCAATGCGAAACTATCGATTTGAAATTGGCTCACTACTTGACTAGCCTATTGGTCCCAAGCAAACAATTAACGTATCCCATTCTTGTCGAAATTCTAGTACTACACTATGTTTGTTTTGATTCGCTATGAAAGTTTGACAGATAAAATGAGGGGTTAATGGATTATTCTATGTTTCGAGGGGTGAATCGATTAGCTTGGGACCGAAGATAGTACCAGAGCTGAGCCAAAAAGTTGAGCACGTTTTTTTCGGGACCTTCTAGTCTTAGAGTTACCTCTATGGTTCTTTTTTCTAAATACACCTGTATCGCTTCTTATTATTTTTCTTTGGCTTTATTACGCCCCTACTGGGACTTTACGTCGGCTTTCTTTAGATAGAATAACAACTCAATTCACGTCCCAATCGAATTACTAATGCCTATGTCACTAAACTGTAGGCATCAATAACACGACTGTCCAACCAGTGACAACCGTGGCAAATCAACATTATCAACAAGTATGTTAGGACTAAGAGGAATGTTCCTAGATATTGCCAACGGCCTAAATGTATGTATTAACGTGGTGCAACATTGTCTTCACCAACGGGACTTCAAAACGGCACAACGTTGCGTGTCTGTGTCATTCACCGTCGTAATGGAGTGATAGATAGGTGAGTTTGACGCACCTACGGACTATTGCAGATTGGAATTGCTTTATGTACCTTATGCCGGGGAGTAACATATAAAGCAGTCTACTTCTTATAGGCTGTTTACGCTTCCTTTGCGAGCGTTTTGCCGTCTCTCAACTGAGTGATCTTTGAAGCACTTCCACGGTATGTTCTTTCAAACACTTTTGAATGTTGTATGAAAGGCTCAAAACTTAAGTAACATTGCAAGTTTTATCACGGTTTTAAAGCATGTTACAAGTCTAAATCATAGTCTGCAGAATCCTTATAAAATTCTACTTGGGAGATATCTATGTCCAAGGAGGCCGCAAAAATGTCTGACAAGACTATCTAAGGTCCCCATTTTACAAATTATATTACCCATAAATGTATCTTGCAGTTTGACCTGTTTTCAAATCATGACCATGTAATGACTGGATAATAAGACATAGCCATGTATTTCCAAAAAACTTACATGTTCAAATCATTAAGAGCTAACGCCTTTTTCACTCTTTTATATCTAATTACGCTTACAGCACGGAAACAGAAAACTATTCCAGACTCAATTAAGCTATAAAAGTTTTCAATTAATGTACACAACTGCTACCGTCAGATACATGCCGTTGTTTCTTTTACCATCTACACCGGTTCAACCAAAGCACAGTGGGCCAGGAATGCAATCTAGCAAGAATAATAATAACGCTCTTTAATTGCATCCAATTGAGTTGAGGCCTTGAGCAAAGCTCCTTGGCTTAGTTAGGATTATAATTTGTTGAATAAAGATAGTTCAAGTTTTTGCCGCAAAGATGGTGCAGCGATCCCAACTTTTTGACGTAGGACTACGTCTGTGATTTCTATATGGGCTTTGTGAAAACAGAAAATGGAACATGTAACAACATTATGAAAGATTTTGAACGTTAATAACTCCGCTGCCCCTGGACCAATTTCAATAATTTTATCACCATTCGATCAGAAATATTTCTACGCATCTGTTGAATTTAAGACTTTATCATTCATCAAAATGTCAATATTGAAAACTGCACGACTGTGAAACTGTTGCTATTATAATTAAAATTATCACCGATTGCCTGCGAAAAGCGAATTCCCTAACACAGATTTCAAAGTTGAATTCCATCCGGTCTTACCAAACGTCGTTTATTCAATCACAGCGTGGTGAGTGGTGATGTTCTCCAGTACACAACAATAGGCTCCCCGCAAGCAGCTGGCTATCAAGGCTGGCCACAACCGCTGATCGGATTCAGTTCCAATCACCGTGTGTGGTGGTGGCCGGTAGTCGGCATCAGCCCACATGAACATCCATAGAAGGAGGAAGAAGCAGCACCGCTGTTGATCGGAATCAGTAGCTCTTCGTGAATCGCTGTGGGCCATCTATGCCAAGCGCATCACCCTCATTCCAAAAAACATACAGCTCACCAGCCTCATCTGTGTTTAACACCCTAATAGTTCAGCATTACTCAACCATCACGGCAAAACGGCCCTTTTCAGGACCACCATACATTTGTAAAAGAGTATTTTTTGGACATTTGTCAAGGTCATTAATCGAATGTCAGTTCCCATATCAAGATAGAGCTGGAACTAGCGTGTAACAGCTTTTGTAAACAATGACTTCTTTCGATGGTGTCTTGAAAGTCAAGCCTTGCCCACGCAAATCAACATCAAAATCAAGTAGGATAAGACTTTCCCTACCCGGCGGTAATGTTGGTTTGCGTGGGCGTGCCTTGAATTCCTAAAAATCAACGAGAGAAGTCATTGTTTACAAAAGCTGTTAACGCCTTATTCCAGCTCTATCTAGATATGTTTAAATCTTACATACCATGTTCTTGAAGACAACATTGGGGGTGCAATTTCAAAAACCAAAGTCGGTCGCGGCATGAAAGTGGTCTGATTTTGATCCAGAGAGGATGAATTTTAATTCTTATTACGCCAATCGATAGGAATTTTTTCTACGAATCTGTTAAAATTAAGACTTTATCAATTTCAACATGTCACTATTGATCAGAATCAGTAGCTCTTCGTGAGTCGCTGCGGGCCATCTACGTCAAGCGCGTCATACTTAAGAGTATAAACAGAGAGAACCCCGCTCAAATTTCTATTCCTACACCAAACACAAGCTCTTGCTGCTGTTAACAAATAAAATTTATTATATAAGACCACGTAGTCCTACGTCACCATTGCGTACAACCACATAGGGCTGTCCTTTGTAGTTTTTTTTATTTCGCATGCTAGAGGTTTGCTGTCTTTGGCAAAGTTGTAGAAAGTAAAGTTTTATAAAGAGTTGCCCGAGACATAAAAGCTGTACATTTTCAAATTACTGAGGTATACGAAGATTTGTACTTATTTGAAATTTCATGTAATATATTTATTTTTAGTACTCTACAAATTAAAATATTGTTCTGGAAACGATTTGATTGACTAGAACGGATCGACTACAAATTATAATAGTATTAATTCGAACGAATTTACAAAACATAATACCAGGCTTGCAATTACTCATTACAGCTAAAATGTTATTCGAAATTAAGAAACTATTAGGTATTATACGATTTTTTTTGTAAGATGCTGGAAGATGAGGTAAAGTTTGTGTATGACACATAAACCCTGTTAATTTTGCTTCCAGAGTGTCACAATTAGCGATTTGCTATAACGATGAGCGTGCACTCATTACGATTGCTCATTACAGCTAAAATTGCTTATTGTGACCTGGTAAAAGCAAAAATTAACAGGTTTTATGTGTCGTACATAAACTTTACCACCTCTTCCTGCGTCTTACAAATAAAAAATATCGTTATACTATCTCATAGTTTCATAGTTCCGAATAATACAATTTTAGCTGTAATGAGCAATTGCAAGCCTTTAATACTCAAAACACAGACAAACATACATAACGCATTGAGTATCGTCACTAAACTACTACCGCCATCTGGTGAGTACACTGTCATAGGCAGTACGCTCAACAGATGGTGGTAGTGTGTAAACGCCAAACTCAAGGGAATTGACTATGCGCGTCCACAGGCGGCCGTACTACCAACTGAGATAAATTTAAGTTGAGCGTTAAATGCGTGTTCTATGAAAACATGCAGGTTTTATGTCGGCTGTGCTAAAAACATGAATTTCACAAAAAAAGAACAAAACTTGGTATATCTCAGTAATTTGAAGATGTGCAGCTTTAATGTCTTCGGCAACTCTTCATAAAATATAACGTTCTACCGTATGCGTGATAATGATTGCACCATTAAGCAATGTCAAAATTTAACAAAATCTCAAAATTTCGTTTTCGAGTTTTTTTATTTATTCAAAGGGGGGATGTTTTTCAGAGTCTTAAACTATGTTAATCATCGATTGAGTTTCCCCTTGCTGCAATTACGGCCTCCACACGCTTCCGGAATGCATGGCAGGTTCTAATAATGTAGTCTGGATCCATTTCTCTCCGTGGTCGGGTCAATGTTAGTCTGAGGCTTGCTGTACTCGGGTGGCGTTTAGAACAGGCCTTGGCATTCATGACGCGCCATATTAAGTAATCCAGCGGATTAAGATCGATGCTGGATGGCGGCCACATATCCTTCGCCCAGAACGGAAGATGTTACTGCAACCACTTCTGAGTGCGGTTCGAGGTGTGGCACGGAGCCCCATCTTGTTGAAATACATCATTTGGCTTCAAACCGTACTGTTCTTTGATCCATGGAAGAACATACTTACTTCGGAAGCCACCAATCCAAACACCATAACGCTAGCAGGATGCTTGGTCAGATACACGTTCTTGTGCTCGTCGGCCACGCCTTTTACCGGAAGAGAACTAATATACCGGTCGGTTCTGGAATTTGATACGGGATCGACGGTAAACATGCTCTCGCCGGTGAACAGGACTACCGGATTTTTTCGCTTAAGGAAGTTCAAGATTTTCTTGCATCGTTCGACTCGTAGCTAACGGATGCAGTTGGTAATCATGTGAGTTTTTTTTTTCCGTGCCCTTGACTTCGCCCCGCAATCTTCCTTTACGATCTTCCGTGCCGTAAAATCACTGATCCCGTGTTCCTTTACCATTTTCCTTATTGAACGCACTGGATTCACCCGAATCTTCATTTTGATAGCAGCGATAACCCTCGGAACCCGAGCTGACCACGGAGGACCTGTGGCCACCATCGCGGATAGTTGTCCTTTCTTTTCTCGGTCTAAAACCCTTTTGACGGTCCACCGGGACACGCACACGGCAATTGAAATGTATTTTTGCGACATTGACGCTTGGGACAAATCACGAATACACTGCCACTTCGTCATGGTGCAACTGTCAAACTAAGTAAATCATTTTCTTTTATACACAGCCTACTAGGTTACGTGCATACAACGAAATGTTTGCACAGATGAAACGGGAACCTTATTTGTACAATGGTGCAAACATTATCACGCATACAGTACATATTTGCCCAAGACAGCAAACCTCTAGCGTGCAAAATAAAAAAAGCTGGTACCGCTGCGCCATCTTTGAGGCAAAAACTGGAACTAGTTTTATCCATCAAATTATAGTCCTAACTAAGCCAAGAAAAGTTACTGGAGACGTCAACTCAATTGAATGAAAATCCAGAGCATTATTAATTTGTACCTGCTTGATTCCATTCCTGGCCCACTGTGCAATGTTGAAATGGAAAATCCTCGGGAAAATCCAATCAACAACAACAAGGTATTCCATAGATGAGGGCATTCCTGTACGTAGATGTGGTAGCGTGGTATGTGTCTAAAAACTTTCCGTCCAGTAAATAACAGCTTTCTAGCGTATGAGACACGAGAAGCTACCAGTCTCGTCATTAACCTTCCATACCTACTAACCATTGGAATACAGAGAAGAGCGAAAGCTACTTAACAGCAGAATCTACTTCCATTCATGATTTTGCAGTCAGTGGAGGTGTTGCTCTGATCAAAGCACAGTTTTACTGGCCCATTTACTTTTTGATGGATTATTGCCTTCGGAACGTTTCAGTCTGGGGTAACTGCTTGTGCTGCACACTTAACACCTTCCAACACATGTAAACCCAAAACATACACTGACGATATTTGATACACCTACCCTGAAACAAAAACAACTTTCACACATCACCTAGGCCGTTTCTCCACAATCCGACAAACTTACTTTATCGCACTCAGTGGCATGCATGTGCGATTAGGTACCGCCTTCATCGTTGAACCATTGAACTTTGGCCCGCACAAGCAGAAACCTTCAGACGAATAAATTAGCATTTGCCGCCGGGTACCCAGTAAAATCGCACTCATCTAAACACACCGCATGACTTACCGCGATGATGCCAAACACGTCCACTCCGCCCCCGCAGATGCTCTGGGGGAAAAGTTCACACACGGCTGACTCTGTAGTGCCTACGTTTTCAATTGCACCTTTTGCACTACTTCTTTCTGTTATGTACCGCAAACGCCGATCCAACCGATCCGAACGGCGATGTGGCGGTCTAGATTCCGCTGCTTCCCGTTCCTACCGGTCCTGTAGCAGACCGCCACAATTCAATTCACGAACGTTACGAACCTCGACATCTAATCAACTGCTGCAGCTCTGGCAGAACTACTACACACCTTCCTCTCCAAGGACCATCGATGGTAGTAGGTGGTTCTTAGAAATTGCATTGGATGAGCGGTTACTTTCCATCAGACCGTGATCTGTATCGGTTCACTGCGAGCGAAAAGGACTTCCTTTGGAATTTGGATTTTTCATTAATCTGCTGTGGTCATATTGGATTGGATAATTCGGACACAAAATGTTCAAGGAAGCATGCGATCCTCTGAAGCATACCAGCATGTACCAGAGGGCGGAAGAAGGTCGTTTTTGCGATACATATAGGAGAAACATTGTCTAATTATACGGTGGTGGGAAATAGTTTTCTAATTGAGTGTTGTATTCTGGTCTCGTTGCAGATAGTGAGGACAGCGATGGAGAAGGAGGACTTGGAAACGTTAGCCGAGTCATCATTCGACCACCAGGTAAGTTTGTACAGTGTTCAGCAATTAATCGCAATGGGAATTGAAATTTAGGAAACAATTGCAGATTGAAAAACAAAAGTTTTAAGGGAAGTGATATTAAAGTAATCGAGGGCCACATCAAATGAATTCTCTACCACGTTAACATAAAATGAAAATTATTCCAATAGTGTTATATTTTTCAAACCTTGAGTGTGATTACTTGGTGAGTTTTCATTCTGTGGAGGATTTGCATTTAACACGGATTTTGCCGCTAATATTTTTCATCAAAATCATTGATGAGCGGATAAAGTTGGTTGACTAGCAAAATTAAATTAGGTAACATATAAAAAATTAGCTTTTTTCGTAAACATTTAGAGGTGACGCAAGCGGTCTAAGTCCAAAATGTCGAATGATGAGCTTTTTCAAATAAAACACATTAAGTTTTCTGACGTTTATAACACGCACACTTGCGTAATCCCATTTTCAAGTGCGATCTTTGTTATCCTCACTTTCGCTCCAGCCAAAAATGTTGGTTTGTTATTGTTATCCTCATTTTTGGACCATCAAACTCGTGCACATAGAATGGACTATAATATATTATATAATATATTATAGGGTAGAGAACTACTTCGGCCTAATCGCCCATTTTGGGCCTATCGAGCAGAAAACTTCAAATAAATCCTTCATTTCAGAGTTAACAAGTCAATTGTGCGTTTGGTACGATACTTTAGTTTATAAGCTACGGAACGAAGTCAATGAGAACGCGTGATATGAAGGTTTGCACCCATTATTCCCAGAAACAAAAGAAGCGCTCCGACCGAATCAATTTTTATCTTCATCCGATAGGCCGAAGTGAATTCATTGCCGTTTCAATGGCGTTTCAATGCGTTAGGCCGAGTTTAGAATCCGTAGGCCGAGTTTGGCGTCAAGAAGCAGCGTTAGACTTTTGACAATATCTCAACGATTGGTTTCTCTTTATCAAATCTTACGGTACATACGGAAAGGTAAATAAATTTGGAAGCCATCAGTAATAATAACATTCCGTTTGGTGCTAAACTGCGCTAGATTAAGAAAGACTAAGTGCGGGTTGTGCTTAATAGGCCGGAAATGGGGTAGTTAACCCTATGGCTTCTATAAGTGAACCTGTTTTTTGACGTAGGACTTCGTCTGTGATTTCTATATGGGGGTACACTTTGTGAAAACCGAAAATGTAACGAAATTATGAAAGATTTTGAACGTTAATAATTCAGATGCCCCTGGACCAATTTCAATCATTTTATCACCAATCGATCAGAAATATTTCTACGCTTCGATAACAATGCTTCAACAAGAAACTATTAAAAAAGGGTTAGTGTCAAGCATTGTCCAAAAGCGTCGAAATAAGTAACAAATCCACCATGCTGCTTCCCCAACACTGTCATCAGAGAGTCGTTAGTAGACGAAACAAGTCGAAGTGGCATTCGCCTCCGATTTTCGGGAGGATGCAATTGCGTAACACTTTGCACACTCATCGCCATATTCCGAACCACACGCCCCCAACGACCACACAAAATGCTCTCCAGAGTTGTAATCTTGTAACCAAACTTAAAAGCAGGGATGCAAGTGAATTTGATCGATTCTCTTCATCGACTTTCTGTTTCGTTAATAACTCGACGGCAAACACATTCGTTGATACGTTTGTTGTTCTGGATGATAGAAGAGCATAGCAGAAATAGTGCAAAATAGACTTTCACCCCTCTGCTTCTAAGCCCCTTTATTCAGTCATCGTCATAGCAATGAAAACCAACTTCGCACCGCTTTTGGTTCTTGCTGGTTGCAATTCTTGGACATTTTCGAAGGACCACCAAAAAACATGAAATTGCACTATTTTCTAGGGATACCTAAAAGTCCAATTATTCGATTAACGATTAATCGTAAAGATTTTTCCAGCTATTCGATTAAATATTTATCAAATTTTCAACTGTTCGACCGCGTAACCGTCATCTCTTCTTATTTCTACTCTAGCGCAGTAGAGAAAATAAACAAAAGTACTAATTTATCTGAACAGGCATAGAGAAGAACCATGACGTGAAACAGGATCATAAATTTACCGAAAAAAGTGTTAAGCGTCTTTCTGCTAAAGGCTAAGATTTACCAACTTGTTGAGAGAAGTTTAAAGAGAAAAACTAAAACGGGCTGGGTAGACAGTGACAGTGACAGACTGATGCAAAATTTGAAAATTTTGCTCCACAGTTTTCAAACGGTTTCAAATCGGGTCCTGATTAGCCTCTGAAAGTTTAAATTCATTTGATAAGAAACTGACTTGGCACAAACCATTTGAAGTTTATATGGAAATGACTATGGGAAAACAAAACTTTTTGTTCATTGTGTTCTAGCCTTTTTCCATATTGTACTGTTAACAAATTCTATTACTATTCTTATGGGAATTTTTATCAGCTACAACTTTGCAGAGAATCGTTTTTCAGCCAAACGTCAAATTAAATAGTTATTAATTGTTTAAGAGATTGATAATCTTATGGCAAGATAAACAACTGTATTGTGGGCAACACTGCATTCTGCAGTGTGACATAGTAGCCATGATTTTTGTCCTCTATTCTACGTGCCATAAACACCAATGTTGCCTGCTGAACAGTTGATTGAGCATAATCATAAGACATCAGTGACTTGAATCATTAATAATTTTTGTTCCTTACATTTGATCGAAAAGTGGTCTTGAACAAAGTTGTAGCTGAGAAAATTTTTAACAAACTCAGCTATCATTTTCTAAAGTAGAGTGAACTGGTGAATTTTGAGATAGATATGAACCGAAATTATGGTTTCTCCATAGTAATTCCCATGTAAACTTCAAATGGTTTGTGCCAAGTCAGTTTCTCACTAAATGAGTTCAAATTTTGGGAGTGGAGTGTGGAGTGAAAATTTCAAATTTTGCTTCAGTCTAGTGGACACTGATATTCTGCGGCCTTCCCAACTTGTCGCAGACACCAGTTCAACCCCTGTCCAGCAGCAGACGGGCCGAGACTCACTACCTTGGTGCTCCAATTACTACACTAACTTACCAGCCTTAATTGTTATAATATATATATCAAAGTGTTATTACATTGTTCCTCCCTTGGCAATTCAGTATTTTAAACTGTTGCATGTCAATATAACAATTGACATCTTAAAACAAAAAACTAGAACTAAATCCTATCTAAGTATAAAGGAAATTAATGTCTGAAATTATTAATTATTACATTGAATATTTCTTCCAAATGTACCTCGGTAGTACTGTACCAGGGAGGCAACTTCAGAATCATCTTCAGAATTTTGTTCTGTATCCTTTGAAGTACTTTTTTCCTTGTATTGCAACAACTAGACCAGCGGCGCCGGCGGTGTAGCGGTATGCGTGTTTGCCTCTCGCTCCAAAAGGAACTGGGTTCAATCCCAGTCGGCACCGCCAGGATTTCCCCGGTCCATGAGTTGATGGGTCGATAGGTAGGGTCCAGGTGTGGGAGCTGCCTCCCTGGCGTTGGTAGCATTGGTACTCAGTACGGAAAACAAGATCGACGGAAAACATAACAAGATAATATTGGCACAGCGTAAAGCATAGCATGGCCGGTCTAAAAACTTGTTCAAATATTAGAAGTTCATTCTTCAGGCAAAGTTTGGATTTTTTGTTTATAAGAGGATACGAACATTTTAAATATTTATCACATTTGGCTTGAATGCCTGAAATGTGACTTTAAAAGGTTGCTGATCCTCACAGTCACAGCGAAGCACAATTCGTTATATATTCCTCTCGCTGTTGCTGAAGTAGTGGTGCAGGAGAGCGGCTCTCGCACTCTTCTCGTGCACGAAAATAGGTATATCTCCCACAGTCCTACATTCTCTCGTCGTTCGCTGAATTACGGCTTTAGGCAAACCAACAATCGTCACTCATCCGCTTATTCATTACTGAACAAGTTTAGTTGGGTCCATTCAATTCGATTGCTATTCATTTCTGGGTAATCTGCATAAAGAATTCAAGACCCCAGTCGCCATGAGCGTTCACGGCGATGCGATGTACTGAGTTGGACGCTTGAGTGGTAAACGGGAAAAAATCACCGACAAACCGACATGAAACTTAAACTTAACTCTTGATCGAAAATCCATAACGGCCGATTCAAATGTGCAGCGATCCCATCTGTCAAAACCATATAAATGTTTTATCTAAACAAAATAGATTAGACACGAACCAACTCATAAATTTTGAACGCGTGATTGTGGCTAAGATAAATATTTTCCGCGAACACGGCGGCAATTTATTTGTAATTTGTATGATCATTCATGTCGGTTTGTCGGTGCTCAAGTCCGAATTTCGGAACAAGTAAATTTTTCGTTTATGAATAACTTTTGGGTCTTGTCACCCTGTCCAAGTTTTAAAAAAGAACTCTTACTCGTTACACTGTTAACAATCAACTGAACTGTTTATTAATTATCAAATAAAACGAAACCTATCGCCCTAGCTAATTACTGCTGCGTAAGAACCTATAGGAATGCGGTCACTGCCCAAGTAGCAATTGGGGTTTTATGAGGGTTCTACAGACTATGATTTAGCCTTGTAGCATGCTTTAAAACCGTGATAAAACTTGCAATGTTACTTGGGTGTGTTGCTAATGCATGGGCAATGAAGTGCTGAGGTGGCTTCCGTCGCGTGGTCCTGGTCGGAGACATCGATGGTTACGTGAGAATCATGGTGGGTATATAAATGGTGATACAGCTTTGTCACTATATAGGCGAGGAGGTCGCGGGGGGAAAAGTGCGGTTTTAGAGCAAATTGTAAACAAACTCGGTCGCTGTCCCATACAAAAATCCAACATGGCTGAATCATGAATTTGACACATTAGAACACCTATATGTAGTCACCTTGGTGCGAATAACCGCATGTGCATCCGTGCTACTTAGTGTTGCTGGGTAGTGTGAATAACTGACCATCAGCTGGAAAGGAATCTGCCGGAATCTGCGCACGGTGGTTGGAGATTGAATGACACGAGAATGCAGTATCCAGTTCGTTGTCCTCGCAACGCTCATCATGGCTGACTACGAGTCCCTGCGATAGTGCTGAATGTTCAGCACACTGCACGGAGAAGCATTGGGTGCTCTTTGCATCCACACATATCTCCCCTTCACTCATAAAATAAAGAATAAGCTAATATTTTTTTCCATTAACCAAAGGCAGGGTGGTTTGTTGACCCATCAATATAGGTATTTTGACATAGGATTGCGTCTTTCGGCAACATATTGGGGGTACAATTTCAAAAAACCAAAATCAACCGCGTTATGAAAAATGCTCAGGATTTGACCACTTATAACTTTGTCAATAGCGGAAGGATATTAATTCTGCACGAATGTGCAACTGTTGCTATAATAATGAAAATTATCACCGATTGACTGCGAAAAGCGCTTTCCCTGACACTGATTTAAAAATCGAATTAACTCCGGTCTCACCGAATGTGTGGTGAGTGGTGGTGTCCAGTGGTCATCATCAGCAGCAGCAGCAGTGCTTTCGGTGCGTGACGTAGTAGATTGTTCTCTAGTACACGACGAGAGGCTGCCCGCAAGCGCGAGCTGCAGCCCACTGACCGGTCCATTCGTCCAAGAAAGAGCAAGGAGTTGCCCCGCTACTGATCGGATTTCAGTTGCTTGTTGTGTTGTGTCTCTTTTCTAAGCGCGTCACCGTTCCAAACAAAATACAGCTCGCCAGCCTTATCTGCGTAAAACACCTTAATAGCTCAGCATTAATCAACCATCACGACAAAACCATAAATTTGGTAAAGAGTATTTTTTTACGTAGGATTACGTATTACGGCAACATAAAACCAAAATCGACCGCATTAAGAAAAGAGGTCAGGTTGACCACATATAACTCTGTCAATAGCAGATGGATTTAATTCTAAACAAGCCAATTGATTAGAAATTTAGGTACGAATCTGCTAAATTGAACACTATATTAATTTTAAATAAGTAAATACTGAAAATTACATAACTGTTGTTGTTGTTGTTGTTGTTGTTGTTGTTGTTCGTTGTTCGTTGTTCGTTGTTCGTTGTTCGTTGTTCGTTGTTCGTTGTTCGTTGTTCGTTGTTCGTTGTTCGTTGTTCGTTGTTCGTTGTTCGTTGTTCGTTGTTCGTTGTTCGTTGTTCGTTGTTCGTTGTTCGTTGTTCGTTGTTCGTTGTTCGTTGTTCGTTGTTCGTTGTTCGTTGTTCGTTGTTCGTTGTTCGTTGTTCGTTGTTCGTTGTTCGTTGTTCGTTGTTCGTTGTTCGTTGTTCGTTGTTCGTTGTTCGTTGTTCGTTGTTCGTTGTTCGTTGTTCGTTGTTCGTTGTTCGTTGTTCGTTGTTCGTTGTTCGTTGTTCGTTGTTCGTTGTTCGTTGTTCGTTGTTCGTTGTTCGTTGTTCGTTGTTCGTTGTTCGTTGTTCGTTGTTCGTTGTTCGTTGTTCGTTGTTCGTTGTTCGTTGTTCGTTGTTCGTTGTTCGTTGTTCGTTGTTCGTTGTTCGTTGTTCGTTGTTCGTTGTTCGTTGTTCGTTGTTCGTTGTTCGTTGTTCGTTGTTCGTTGTTCGTTGTTCGTTGTTCGTTGTTCGTTGTTCGTTGTTCGTTGTTCGTTGTTCGTTGTTCGTTGTTCGTTGTTCGTTGTTCGTTGTTCGTTGTTCGTTGTTCGTTGTTCGTTGTTCGTTGTTCGTTGTTCGTTGTTCGTTGTTCGTTGTTCGTTGTTCGTTGTTCGTTGTTCGTTGTTCGTTGTTCGTTGTTCGTTGTTCGTTGTTCGTTGTTCGTTGTTCGTTGTTCGTTGTTCGTTGTTCGTTGTTCGTTGTTCGTTGTTCATTGTTCGTTGTTCGTTGTTCGTTGTTCGTTGTTCGTTGTTCGTTGTTCGTTGTTCGTTGTTCGTTGTTCGTTGTTCGTTGTTCGTTGTTCGTTGTTCGTTGTTCGTTGTTCATTGTTCGTTGTTCGTTGTTCGTTGTTCGTTGTTCGTTGTTCGTTGTTCGTTGTTCGTTGTTCGTTGTTCGTTGTTCGTTGTTCGTTGTTCGTTGTTCGTTGGGGATCCAGGAGGGTTCGATCTTAACTAACATACACCATGAATAAAAATCATGGATATACCATAGTGTACACTGTACACGGGAAAAAATCCGTTCCCAAATTTGTCAACCTTTGGTCACGAATTTCGGAACAAGTCCATTTTTTGTTTACGAAAGTACACCATGAACTAAACTTATGGAAACGTGAACCTTGTTCCGCAAAATAAAAATAACGCCTGCGTAATGGCGCTCCATGCACCAGCCCAGCCATCGTATGTCATGAAAACGTGAACTCTTCTCTTGAAAATCATGACTTGACGGAACAAAATGCACGAATTTAAACAACGAATCGCGAGAATTTCTTTCTTCGGGATCATCTCTTCAGTATTGAATTACACATGACGAATAGAAAAAGAAAGGCTCTACGTTTTTAATACGCACAAATGCGTACAGTACTTTATTTTATCATTACCGATATGAAATAAAAACGAATTTCTGAATTTCTGAAAACATTTGAGGTGTCAAAATGCCATGAACATTTTGAAGGATGCCTTGGTGATGTCCGACTCCTCTTGATGCAAGAAGTTCCTCCAATGAATTCCGTGGGTCACTTGTTGTATCTTGAATCAACTCATTGCAGTTTTCTTCGTCAAGAAGAACATATTGCACCCCGGTATCGTTTTTCACTGCGTTGGAGGCGCTTCGTTCAACAATAAGTGACCCCTCGGATTCAATTTACTGCTGCAACGTTTAGGTCGTAAAGTTGCTCAGTTCCGACGGTTCAAGGAGTACATGCTCGACTGTATCATCAAGTAGTCCATCTGATTTCCTCTTTTGTAGGCATTTCACAGATTTCACTTAACTTTTGCACACAACACTGAATGATGAATTCAAGATGAAAACCTTTTTCGCATGCGTTACACTAAATTGACAGTTGCCTGAACAACGTTCACGAAAGTAGAAACAAAAATCACGCTTAAAGGTTTATAAAGTCACGATATCATGATTATATTTCATGCTTTTTAATGCGTTACGAAATGGTTTGGGGTGCTGAACAGTCTTGAATTTTGTTCTTGGATTCGTGATTCTTTTCATGAAAGCTGGATTTTTTATACCACGTTTATGTGAACTAAGTCATGAATTTGAAGCAGTTGTTAGTTCACGTTGTCGTGATTTTTTGTTCTCGAAAATATGAACGTTTTTTTTTGCGTGTAGGACGAATTCAGTCCCGGAGGAAAAAATCAACACAACTCTTCTAATCAACTAGCGCCCAAATCACCTGCACTGGAGCCAGCTCCACTGTTCACTCCGAAGCTAGACGAAATTGCTTGATTGGTGAATTCAGCACTCGTTGGTTTACCAATTCTACTGCCACCGCTCGCTGCTGCTGCTACCGCCGAAATAGTCCATATCTCGCTGATATAAGTGAACTCGCGCCTTGCCTACTGGTCATAAACAACGATTGAAAATGACAGCAGCAGCTGTGGTCGTGATCCAAGTTCATGGTAGCAAGAACAAAATTTATGTATAAAATTCAAAATGAAATCATGATTTGGTGAACCATGAACCAATAAGCGTGATTTAATGGTTGCACTCAATAGGTGTGGGTCCCGAAGAAACGTGCTCAACTTTTTTGCTCAGCTCTGGTACTCTCTTCGGTCCCAAGCTAATCGATGCACCCCTCGAAACATAGGAAAATCCACGAACCCCTCATTTTATCTGTCAAACTTTCATAGCGAATCAAAACAAACATTGTGTAGTACTAGAATTTCGACTAGAATGGGGTACGTTCATCGATGTACTTGGGACCGATAGGCTAATCCACAGACACAGGTACAGGTACAGGTGTATGCGCGAGAACATAAGTTTAATAATAAAAAATACTTTATTATCCTTTGCTCCTACAGTTCCTGATTCAAAACATTGGGTGCCGTTGATCAAAATCTATAACGCAATTGTAACGAATTGTAAAACGAAGATTTATTCAATTTTAAGCAATCTAAAGGCAGTAGCATGTGGTCGGATGTGAGAGATCTATCTATATGGGTATCGGACAGGAGTTAGGATCTGCGAAGTTACATATACCGGTTACAGTAATGACCAGAATTTGTCTTTCTCTCCACGCATCAGACTAGAGGTGGGCAAAACAGCTCATCTGGCCGAGTGGATAAAATCCATCCAGCTCGCTAAAGGGAGCTCTTCAGCTCACATTGAAATTATAGAAATTATGACACAAATTCGAAATCGGAAAATTAATTAGTGGTTTTAGTGCTTAAAACTGCATAAAATCGTAAAAGTAGTCTAAACCAATAAATCCGTACCTTACAATATATGGCACTACTTTTCAATGGAAAACGCCACTAACGCAACAACTGGTCAACCATGCGCGCAAAATGTGCCAACAACATATCAGTAAAAGCAAAACATGTATGCGAAAGAGCTACACCTATGTCACACGCGATGATATTATTGAAATCGTGGCACACGATGTTACGCCTTTTCTCAAGCTATGCAATCCAGTCTACATACAGATTTTATTTGTGATGTTAATTCTCCAGCAGAATTTCTCTCACTATTCTCGGCATCAGCTCAAGATCATCAGCTCAGATTCGGATCCGGAGCTGAATCGTGAAGAATGGAGAGAGAAAAAAAGATCCGAAGAGCTGGCCGGTTCCAAGAGTTGTCATCCTAAGCAGCTCCCAGTGAATCATTCGAGTCGATGATTCGGATCCGGAGCTGAGCTGATAAGCTGGAGAGATGCATTTCGCTTTTCAATTATTTGCTTTTGTGCGGATCTTCCGCTCCCCCAGAGAATTATGGGAGGAGAGGTGAGAGCACATATGCTGGAGGAATAACATCAGCAATAAGAGCCGGGTAGGTACATAAATAAATTGGATAATACCAGTAGAAAATTAAGATCGTGTAGACATGTACATATTTCTCTCTTTCCCAAACAGGTGCTTGGAAGTTTGCTTTTACCGTTGGTGCTGTCGATCAGTAGGCACATGTTGTATTACGCGGTAGCTGTTCAATGCGTAAGTGGAGTAATGTGTCCTTTTTTAAAAGTTCCGCTATGAGTGATGGAATGTATGGTTTAGACTTGTGATATCAGTGAGCTGATGAGCTGCGGTTCCTAAAAAATGAACCGCGGGTCATCAGTTCACTTTAGAGAATCGGGTCTATAGAACAGCTCGGGAGCGGATCGCCCATCTCTACATCAGACTTATCGGTAAATCATTTTAATTTTAGCCGCAATTCCAAATCTTTCTCATGTCATTCTTTCTGTGCAATAAGACCACTGAAAAAGAGCATGGATTTCAAAGTGTATTCGAAAATATTTTCAGAAAGAGAGCTGCCAAAACCAGGTTCATTACTACATTACTAATCCAGGAAAATATTGGCAGTGCATTTGCAATGCAAATTTTTTCTCTGGATTAGAAATATTGTACATGAAGAGTAAATAAATAAAATGTCTTAAGAAACAAGTTTCACAAAATAAGAAATTGAGCGGCCGGGATCCACCTAGTGACATAAAAAATAAACTTCTTTCAGCTTTAATCTTTTTGACGCTCTAATTGGGTGGGGTTCGTCGTTCAATTGCCAAGTCACCACACTCTCCATGCAACTCGCTCATCTAATGGAGACGCATGGCTTAAAGTTGCAGTTGAAACTACGTTATAAAGTGCTTCAACAAAAATTCTAAAGAACCACAAATGCCTTTTCATTTCAGGTCACAGCGGCAAAGCCAAACGAGGTCACCTATGCTTCGATGCTGCCTTCGAAACGGGCAACCTTGGCCGTGTGGACCTGGTGGGCGAGTTCGAGTACGATCTGTTTCTCCGGCCGGACACGTGCAATCCCCGGTACCGGTTCTGGTTCAACTTCACCGTCGACAACGTCAAACAGGACCAACGGGTGATATTCAACATTGTAAATATCAACAAAAATCGTAACCTGTTCAAGGATGGCATGACACCGCTCGTCAAGTCGAGCAGCCGTCCCAAGTGGCAACGTATCCCTAGGTGCGAAGTTTTCTACTACAAATCGGCCATCCATCAGAACCATTATGTGCTGAGCTTTGCTTTTGGATTCGACAAGGAGGACGAGGTGTACCAATTTGCACTGACGTTTCCGTATTCGTACTCGAAACTGCAGGCCTATCTAAACGCGTTGGAGACCAAGTTTCCGGAATCGTTCGAGCGGACCACACTGGGGATGACGATTGTGAGTTTTCTGTCTAAATTACACCTCTGTTTCTTATTGAACTTTTCATGTCGATTGCAGCAAAACCGCAAACTGGAGGTAGTCACCTTCGACGACGTGAAGAAACCGGACAAAGTCGATCAGAAGAACGTCATCCATATGGTGGTAATCCTGGCGAGGATTCATCCTGGTGAATCGCCAGCTTCGTACGTTGTGCAGGGATTGATCGAATACCTGGCGGCAGCGAATCAACCGATATCGAAAGCCTTGCGGGATAATGTGGTGTTCAAAATCATTCCAATGCTGAATCCAGATGGGGTGTTCTTGGGAAACAACCGGTGCAACGTGATCGGACACGATTTGAACCGATCGTGGAACAAGATGTCCCAGTATACGCATCCGACGCTGGGTGCGGCCATGAAGATGCTGAAGGAGTACGACAACTCGAGTGTCAGTTGGGTGAATCTTAGCTGTGATGCTAATTGTCTAGAGAATTTTTTTCTTTCTTTATTTCAGTGCTACCAGGTGGATTTTGTGATCGACATCCACGCCCATTCGAGTCTGACGGGGACGTTCATCTACGGTAGTACGTATGACAATGTGTATCGGTACGAACGGCATCTAGTGTTTCCCAAGCTGTTTGCAGCCAAGTGCGAAGACTTCTGCCAAGAGCATATGATGTTCAACGCGGACGATAGGAAATCCGGAACTGCCCGGCGGTTCTTTGTGGAGGCGTTGAGTGATAATGTCAATACCTATACGCTGGAGGTTTCCATGTGTGGGTACTACCTGAACGATAGCAACTTACTGACGCAGTACACTGAAGATGGGTGTAAGTAATAGAGCACTGCGCGAAACCTAACCCAAATCTCCCCGTTCCTTTTCCTCACCAGCGAGTTTTGACAGTTCTGCCGGGTTTGTTTTGGCTCCCGTTCGTTGCTATCTCTTTTACTGTCATGGCAAAAATTGAGGTTAGATTTTGCGTGCAGTGCTCTAATGGGTCGTGTGGATATAGTAAAAAGGCTATTAGGGGTTGTTCATTAACTACGTAAACAGTTTTCTGGGATTATTGAACCCCCCTTCCCCCTGCGTAGACAATTGTCCATTTTTTTTTTAAATTTGTATGGGTCGTGGATAATTGCCATTCTAAACTGTCTACGTAATTTATGAACAGCCCCGTAAAAGGCCTTTCGTTACCATTTTGAAACCTTTTATGGGGATTCAATCAAAATAGTGGATCTCAGCAATTAAGAGGTTGTATACAAGACACAACCATAGATTTGACGTAGGATTACGTGCTCGGTATCAATATTCGGCGACTGTGTTAGGAAAAGCGCCTTTTGCAGGCAATCGGTGATAATTTTGATGAACAGTTGGACATTCGTGTAATTTTCAATAGTAACCTGATGAAAATTGATAAAGTGTTTATTTCAGCAGATTTGTAGAAAATTTGTCAATCGATTGGCTTGTTTAGAATTAAAACCCATCCGTTTTTGACAGAGTTATAAGTGGACAAAACCTGACCACTTTTCGTAACGTGGTCGATTTTGGTTTTTTGAAATTGCACCCCCAATATGTTGCTGAAAGACGTAATCCTACGTCAAAAATATACGAAAGCCACTACTATTAAAGTTCTCTTTACATATACATGAAGCCTTTTTCGTATGTTCTTCTGGAATGGTCATGCTCTTGAGTTCCTCTGGATATGAAATTCAATTTGCGTTTCCATTAAAGATCTATGAACTCCCAGCCAAGCGTTTTTAATTAATCATAATTGCCTTTCATTATCCGCCATCTTTGCTTACAAAATGGCGCAGGTATACGGCACCTAGACCATATTCTGAAGAATACTTGAACAAGTAGATGTCTATTCAGTGGACCAGGATTCTAAATTAAAGTTGAAAATGGCGTCCATACTGCATTTGAAATCAATTAAAGATATTGACGAGAATATACCGGAATCCGGATTAGACTGTCCAAAAACGCAATTCTAATCCCAACACTCATTTCAGATATGCGAATCGGTCGCAACCTGGCGCGATCCTTCCTGGAGTACTACCGCTTCACCAACATCCTGCCAATCCCACCGGTGGATGAGCTGCGACCGCGCAAGGGTCGACCCCGAACGCACCGGCCCCGGGCACGATCCCGAACCCGCAGCGAAGTTCGCTTGCGACCCAAAACCGTCCGCACCTACGCTCCCATTAGCTATACGGATCTCTCGATCTGCTACGACAGTTCGACCTCGAACGAGGGCTCGCCGATACGCTACATGTACTCACACTACGGTGGCTTCCGGATGCGTGCCCTTGGGCCACCGGATCAGTACTCGCTGTCCAACATCCAGGCGGCTCGGTTCAGCAATCTGGATTTTAGCAGCGACTACCGGTTCAAGGTTACCCCGAAGCCCAAAACGGCTCCGGAGCAGCACAAGATGCCCCCGATCGAGATCCTGAACGTTCCGCCAAAACCCTGCCTTACCATTATAGACTTCAATCAGCTTACGCGCGGAGGCCTCGAGGAAGCCACCTCCGGACGGAAGCTCGAACGGGAAAAGGAGAAAATCCGTCGCCACACGCTCAAAAGCAGTTCAAGAAAAGCGTAGTCTAGATTGATAAAACATCGATTTTTTTATTATTAAAATTTGTAATAATCTCTTATATTCAAATCTACTAAACAACTCTCTACAAGCGTCGCGAAGGATTCCGTTCCACAGATTAGGACCTGGAGCGAATCCTGAGCATACCGAAGCAATAAAGTCTCTATGTCAATTTTCTCCAGTCTGTGATTCAAGACCCGCTCGTTGTATTTCTTCTTCGATGACAGGCACGCACAACTCCTGGACGACTTTGCGCCACAGAAACAGCTTTCCCTAGAGAGATAAATCGTAGCTTCGAAGTTCCAGAACGCTCCCAGCTTCAACAGCTCATCTCTCATCAAAATTCCTTCCACATCTTTACAACAGTAGACCAGCTTCAGTCTTGTTTCATCCGCCTCATCTTCCAAAATGGCCGCCACGATGGAGTAAATCGGTGCCAATCCGACTCCCTGCGCTAAGCAGATCAAGTTCTTCCGAGCATTTCTTTCCCACACGAAACCGGTGTAAACCCCCTTCCACTCCGTCACGTCACCAACGTTCAAAGTCTGCAAATACTCAGACATCTCCCCTGCCGTTTCCATCCTTATCAGAACTTCAAACTCGTTCGCATCTCGATCAACCTGGATCGGTGTGTACGGTCGACTAAAGTACAAATCACGCTCGCTTCGATCGTACTTTTCAACCGACTTCCTGTCGCCACCATGAGCAACACGCGCTTCCGCTGAAGCCGTTTCGTTCCGCCATGTTGAAAACATAGCATTGAGCCCACGCTCCGTCTGTCTCCAACCTCTCGGTGCTCGCAGCATCAGATGGCTACCGGGAGGGATCTGTAGCTCGTAGCCGGCACAATCGTTGTCTTCTGTTCGGGGATGGTATCGGAACCGGAAATGGAAAGTATTTGGTGTGCGCTGCGTGATGGCGACGCATTGGAATGGTTTGTAGCTGCTGTCCAGAAGACTTGGTCGGTTGGAGGTAGACGGATGTTTTCGGAATTTCACTTTACGATCGAGTACACAATTTGTGCAGCCGGAACCACAACACTCGGGTAGGTAGTCTTCTTCGGAGGCCATTAAAAAAATACCTAATGGTTTTGATGAAGAAAAAAAATCCTAGTTTAGAATTTGTTTTGTTTACAAATTTCATTGCTAACGGCTCGTAACGCCTCGATGTATCTGATTCGATGACAGCGTTCACTAAACGAGCCTCCGTAGTATTTGCATTGTTATTTGGTTACCGAGCTGGTTTATGTTCACCTGAAGTAAAATTCGATTCATGAGCTACTAAAATTGAATTTGAATTCGTGGAAAATTTAATGATAAACATTCGCAATGACCGAATCAGTGGTGGCGAGCCGGCATAAGGATTGCCTTACATGCCGAATCGTCAGCGGAACGGGCGTGCTCGGAATGGGAGTCTACATTTGGATGCAGGCACAGAAGAGACCTCAGGCAGTTGGTAGATACGCCATATACGGCGTGGCGGCAGGTAAATATTAAATCTGACCTAAGAATAAACATAGAGCAGAGAAGAGTAGAACATGTTTCGTGGAATGGCTATTCAATCAAAAAGACATGTCTTCAAACCTATCATCTCTGTGGCATTTATCAGAGATCAGAGGTGCCAGGTTTGATAACATGTCTACATTTTTTAAATCATTTGAAATTGTGGGACTTCCCTTGGCATAGAGTATGATTGTACTTGTCACAAATGTACTAAAGCAATAATGGTACATCCTTAGAAAGCTCTCAATTATCAACTGTGGATGTGCTTAAAAACACTAAGTTCAGAGCCGAAGTAATGTCTCCCAGTGAGGGCGTAATAAAGCCAAAGAAGAAGACGCATTGTGGGGACATTTCAAATTTTCAGTAACCCTGTAACAAGTTCCAACAATTTGCAACTTACAGTGGCCGGCGGAATCGGAATAACGCGACTCCTAGATGTCTACCCTTTCGGAAAATCACGGGAAGCCCCAAAGAACTAAATCCACCGTCTTGTTTGTTGATGTTACATGTATGTAGATTACTAGTATGATTTATTTGACCAAATGAAAAATTACACATAAATTAAGACCTGGAATACACTCCACGAGCGACGCGTGGGAAATTACTTCCTTGATCCGAACGCCCCCTTACTTTTGACCAACCTTTCCCAGCGAAGTATCGGTCCTCGGATCGGCGGTGATGTTCTGCACGGAAACGATCGTCTCATTGATGGCGGTTTGCAGCTTCCGCAGACTTTGAATCTGCAACAATCGCAGGATTCGCGCTGCCCGCTCCAGATCGGGTTCCTTCTGGAATCCCATCCCTGTGCCTTCGCCGATCGGGAATGGTTTTCCGGTGATGATCGGTTCCTTGAGAGCTTCTTTGTTGAACATAGTTGAGATCACCCGTCCGGCCGATCTCACCGAAACCAAATGATCCGGGTGATAGGCGATTCCCAGCTTTTCCGCTAACTTTTTGGAACCCTCCTCAAATTCAGGGCTTGTGACTGAAAATTAAAGAAATATTACGAACTTCCTCGAATCTAAAAAAACACAACCAACTCACAATCGATATTATCAAACGGATTGGTCGATTTGATCTCCGGCGCCGCTGTGGCCTTCTTATCCTCTTCCAGCTTCCGAGCTGCGGTAACGGGCCGATACCGGTCGGCATTGTCGGAGTATTCCAGCTTTATCGCATACAGAAACAGCCACGTTAACTCTTCGGCTTTCGATTTCAGATCGGTGGGATATTTCAAATCCATCTTGTATTTATCATAGGCGGGATCCCAGTCGGCAGCGGCGCCCACCTTCCGTAGATTCGCCCGGTCTTCGATGGTGTAGTGGCGAATCTTTTGATCCTCCAGCCACAGGACGATATTGCGGAACTCTTTAGGATCTGCGGTAATGAAATGATAATTACCATTCGACGAACAAATCAAATAGAATATTCTTACCGTCAATATTGATCCCACCCTGGGCGGGGTATTCCAACGCGGCCAAGTATCGCTCAAACATTGCAATTTTCGTGAAATATATTGCAGTATACTTCTTGCCGGACTGCCGGGTGCGGATGAAGACTTTTGTTTTGATACAAATGTCAAGCGCTGTTGTTACCCTAAAATGACAGCTCGTTTAAAAATTGATGTGTGTGTTTGGTAACGTAAATAACGGGAGATAACGTTTTCGAGGGGGCTGGGTGCACCGCACTGCATTTGGCTGGTTCAAAAAATCATTGTTCTTTTTTAAATTAAATCAAAATATTAACACGTTCCAACATTAATAAAAAATGAAGTGTCCGTAATATGAATCATCATTTTTCACTGTTAAAAAATGTGATTCGTATTTCAGACAAGACAGGTTCATAAGATTAAACGACATTAAACATGAATTCAAATATAACGTCGGTGTTATACCGATTATAATAGTAAACGAATAAAATTAGATTATACAGTGATTTCTAGCGTATGTAGTTTGAAAATAATATATGTACAACATTTTAATGTTTTCTGTTCGAAATGTAAAACTCCTCAAAGACAAGTATCCTAAGTTTGAATCTTTGTAGCCCTAGTTAAATAACGCTTTTTTCGAAAAGTTTTATATTTACTTTAAAATATCATCTCAGATAGCTCAATCTAAGGATACTTCAGCTATATATATAATAATCGAGCTCCTCAATTTTAATTCCAATTCTGTTTAAAATGTTTACTTAGGCGAGTTTTCATTCTATAGAAATTCGAGGAATGAGTCATTGTTTACGTTTGTGACATTGCGCGTTACGAAAGGAAACCAGCGATTCCTTCATTGGTCGATGATATGTGGGAGCGTCGTCACTTGAGTGCTCAGTAATGTTTACAATATTGTTGCTACTAACATTAGCAAGCTCAAAGATCTGATCTCATTGCCGATAGACGTTTGTTCACGCGCGGCGCTGTTTTTTCGGTTGCTTTTGATAGCTGTCACATTACGGTGAACTGTCGAGTGTAATTGCAGTGACGAATACCATTGCTTTCGTATTACCGGATAATGCTGCCCAGCCAACTCTGCCGGAGATGGTCCGTTTCATGCAAGGCCTCACCGGTGACCAGGAAAAAAGGGATACGGCGTAAAAGAATGCAGAGGAGAGGATGGTATTGATTAAATACAAGTCCGAGGAAAGCATGAGGGAAGCCTTCTCTCGTAACGATAAAAAGCAAACGTTCCATTATTCTAATGGAACACAAGTGGAGGTTTGCATATCGGTAACGGGTTGTGGGTATGGGTATCCGATCATGATCTTGCTGCTTGTAACGGTGCAGTAGGCAATGCCATTTCGATGTTTTGTAGTGAGGCAAACCAGACCGTTACCTTCGAATGGATGAGATCGACAGTCGAGAGGTTGGAGAGTTACCTCTATGGTAAAAGAGCGTATAGCTCGGGTCCCGACTCAAGTGAAGTGATGTAAAAGAATAGGTGAAATAAACCGATCAGAAGTAGTTTGACTGAAGACGAAACCAGTTGTATTTTTATATTACTGTCACCGGCTTAATACTGAAATTGTGTCTCCTGAGCTGGACAAATTTGAGAAGATTAAGCGCTGTGTCCGGGAAAAGTATTCACCCGAATATCAACTGAATTTATTCACTAGTTTCCGCGGAATTTACATGGATGTGGAGAAAGAAATTCCGCCAGCGCTCTACCATAGAGGTAACTCTAAGACCAGAAGGTCCCGAAGAAACGAGCTCAACTTTTTGGCTCAGCTCTGGTACTATCTTCGGTCCCAAGCTAATCGATGCACCCCTCGAAACATAGGAAAAATCCACGAACCCCTCATTTTATCTGTCAAACTTTCATTGCGAATAAAAACAAACATAGTGTAGTAGTGGAATTTATACTAGAATGATTTTGCGGATTTTGTCGTCTCTTTCGTTCTCCCACTGTTTGAATGGTTGATGGAGTGATGGAGAAACAGTCACATTGCCTCTCCTGTTTACATCACATTAGTGGTCGTATGGGGGAAGAAACCAAAGCTGTAGCTCTTTACTTCTATGGTAAAATCTACAAGCAAACGGCAGACTGTGCGTGAAACATGGCGGCCGTCGTACCAACAATCAATACGAAACTAACGATTTTAAATTGGCTCACTACTTGACTAGCCTATTGGTCCCAAGGAAACGATTAACGTACCCCATTCTAGTCGAAATTCTAGTACTACGCAATGTTTGTTTTGATTCGCTATGAAAGTTTGACAGATAAAATGAGGGGTTATTGGTTTTTACTATGTTTCGAGGGGTGAATCGATTAGCTTGGGACCGAAGAGAGTACCAGAGCTGAGCCAAAAAGTTGAGCACGTTATTTCGGGACCTTCTAGTCTTAGAGTTACCTCTATGGTACTATCATTTGGCTCCACTGAAAATTCCCATAAGCAATATTTGCTAGAAGAGACGATTATTTCTCGACGGCGCCGTCATGGCCAATAGAGAGGAAGTTAACAGTTAAAAAAGGATGCAAGACAATCGACAACGAAAAGATCAGGACGAAGATATTGCCACGGTTTGGAGGTGTTCCAAGTCAAAGGCGAAAGTGGTTGCGAAAGCAAACGAATTTCGGCTGAATGCTGGACTTCAGAAGTATTCGGTGAAGACTGGAGGATTAGATCCTATGATAGAAATTCGTTGGTTGGGACCTTCATACGAAAAGCTTCGGAGTGTGCTTCTGCTGTAGATGGTTGGGTGAATGTAGAATTTGCGTGGGTTAATGTTATTTCCGCACAACTTTTTGAAAATATGAGCTATGAGTGGTCCGAGGTGCGATAATGAAAGTGACAGACCGTCAAACCATAATACACACTAAAAATTAAATGCGAGAACAGTTGGATAATTCTGACTCATTCAAGATTACCGATGAATAGCGAATAAAATCGGATGATATCGGCAAGCGCGTGTTCTTTACGAATCGAAGAAATCCACTAAAATCGAATTTATGAAATCCGTTAAATTTAATGTAGAATGGACTACTTTCGTCCCCCTCGAAAATACCTGGAGTTCTAAGAAGTTTACTGAACTTCTACGATATTCTTGGAGCTTTTACGAAGTACCATTAACTTCTACGCTGAGCTTTTTTCCCTTGATTTGGATTCGTTTTCCGTCGACCTTGTTTTCCGTACCGAGTACCAATGCTACCGACGCCGGGGAGGCAGCTCTCCCGCCTGGACCCTACCTATAGACTCATCAACTCATGGACCAGGGACAAACCCGAGGGAAGGCGTGATCAGAGATTTTATGCCTCACAAAATCCCGACGGCGCCGACTGGGTTTGAGCCCACCCCCTTTGGAGTGAGAAGCTGTTAAGCTTACCACTACACCACCGGCGCCGCTGATTGCTGAGCTTCTACTAAATTTGATGAGCTGCTATGAAGTTCCGAGAGCTTTTACAAAATTCCCAGCATTTCTATGAAGTTTTACAATGTTCCGAGAATTGCTACGTAATTCCCCTAACATCTACAAAGTTTTCTGAATTTCTATGAAGTTCACTTCACTTTTACGGGGTTCCCTGAGCTTATATCTACTACTACTTGTACACAGTTCCCACTTCGAAGTATTCCCGACTTTTTTCTAAAGTTCCCTCAATGTCTACGTTAAGCTCTAAGAAGTTCCATAAGTATTCTACTAAGTTTCCTGAATTTCTACGATGTTCCATGAACATCTATGAAGTCTCTTAAGTTTAACATAGTTCTCAGAAGATAAAAGAAAACCCTGAAATTAAATGAAGTATAGACACTGTATATAGACTGGACAACGTTTGTCTTATGCAGCCAAACGAACTGTCAAAAAGTGTGACAAAACGGACTGTCATCCTTTGGTTTGCTTCAAAGGAGCAAGTATTGTGATCTAGTGTTGTTTTGACAAAAAGCATAATATAAACAAAGACGCGAACTCCTAGTAAAATTTTGTTTCTCTCAATGTAAGTTTTTCCAAAATATTATTTGTACGCGGCTGGATTTGTGATAGTGAAAAGGTTCCTCTCTCTCTCAACAGGATTACAATTTCAAAATCCACTACGGTTTGCGTTTACTCTTCCCAGCTATATGTTTTAAAACAACATCCGGCCACTGGCATTTGAATCTCTGCTCTCGATTCATCAATAAGTTTCTAGAATTGTTTTTTTTTTTTTTACAATTCCCATGGGAAACGTTCCCAACCACCTGGCTAAATGGGCCGATCTGCCAGAAGCAAACATTTTATGGGAGTGTCAACAGTACGGTAGGTATGATTTCAAATTAGTATGAGCCTCTATTTTATCTTTCATAATTTTCCAGCTGATGATGTACGACGACGACTGAAAAACGTACGGTAGAGCACGGTAGAGACGACTGAAAAACGAGTGGGGGAGACATTACTGGAGTACCGGAAACCCACTGGAAACTATGCACAGCTTCTATGCACGAATGGAATCAAAACAAAAGCAAAGGAAAAACAAGAACAAAAATCTTTTTCTTGGCTTATTGAGCTTCCTTTTTGGTTTGTTTTTTTCCGTCGATCTTGTTTTCCGTGCTGAGCACCAATGCTACCGACGTGCCAGGAAGGCAGCTCTCCCACACCTGGACCCTACCTATCGACCCATCAACTCATGAACCGGGGACCAACGGCTTTACTTCCCATCCGAAGGAATGCGTGATCAGAGATGTTATGCCTCAGAACATCCCGACGGCGCCGACTGGGATTGAACCAAGGCCTGCTGGGGTGAGAGGTAATCACGCTTACCACTACACCACCGGCGCCGTTGGCTTATTGAGCTGCTCCCTGAAAGTTTGAACTTATTCAAGTGATGCCAGATTTATTTTTCAAATTAATGACATTTATCAGGGGCTACCAGATTGCATGATTTTACATTGTCCGGTCTATATACAGTATCTATAAAATGAAGTTGCCCCAATATTGCTGAATTTATCTTACGTTCGTTTAATGTTAACAAAGTTCTTTGAACTTCTACATAATGTGCTGAATTTTGCAAAAATCCCTGCTTTCCAATGAAGTTACCTGAAACTCTATGAAGTTCTTTGAAGTTCGTTGAACTTCTATAAGGTTGGGTGCGCTGTTCTTCTACGCAGCTCCCTGAAGTTCTACGAAGTTTTATAATATTCTACGAGCTTTCCTGAAGATCTTACTAATTCTTTCTACAACGATACCATTACTTTTACGAAGTTCTCACAACTTCACGGAACTTCCCTAAACTTCTGAAGATATTCAGCGTTATAAATTTGAAATAATGACCACCCTCTCTACTGCTTGCAAATTTGAAAAGTAGTGGTGAGACATGTGAAGACAATTCGTTGATCTCGTTGAAGATTTTTTTTCTAAATACATCTAGCATGGTGTGTCATTATTATCGAATACACCCTTTGTACATATATTCGTTTGTTTCTTATATCAACAGACAAATTCATACTCACCTCAAATAACAGGAGCTGATTTGCCTAACAGAATTTAATGATATTGATGTTGCTTCTCCCGGCCGTTAGGTAACCGCATCCTGTCATAATTTATTCATTAGTTGAATCCAGAAACGTCTCGTAAAATCCTTTATTTTACGCAGCAGTTCTCAGAAGAACAATTGACACTGCTCAACAAGGGATTAGGATATGCAATCCCCTCAAAACCTGACGTGGAAGAGGCCATCGTTAACATGGAGACTGTAATCACTCACACACTTCCTATTAAATTACACGAGGCTGCCAGGAATATTATTTCAGAAACAATACAAAACGGAAAGGGACATTCACTTAGTAAATCCGAAAAAGAGGAAATTCGAATTCTCAAAGAACTAAAAACAAAGCCGGTATTCTATACAAAAGCGGACAAAGGTAATGCAGTAGTGATTGTGGAGAGGATGACAGAAAAAAATACTAATGGCCCATACAGACAGTTGAGGATTGACCCCCTCCCATCTATGGTTAAACATGTGGATAAAACGTTGAAAGAGTGCAAGGCGTTTATTGGCAACACTACGAATCAATTAAAAGTTTCAAACCCTATTCAACCTAGGATCAAAGGTTAACCAAAGATTCACAAACCAGGAAACGAAATGAGGGAGATTATCTCGGCTGAAGGATTCCCCACTCATAAGCTTGCCAAATGAGTAAAGGAATTTCAAAATATGCCTAAACCCTTTACCACTCGCTCAGTTAACAGCACACAGGAATTCGCAGATCTACTTCAGGCATCAGGATAGATTCGGGCAGATGAAGTCATGGTTTCATTTGATGTCACAGCACTTTTTCCGGGTGTACCAGCTAAGGAAGCCATTAGCCTTTTAGAGGACTGGCTTCTGAAGCAACGTGAGGATTCTACTTGGAAAAACAAACTTCGGTCATATCTCAAGCTTACTCGTCTTTGTATTTTCAGAGGAAATTTTTATAAACAATGTAAAGGTGCTCCTATGGGCAATCCGCTTTTTTTCATTTTTATGTGAATTGTTCATGGCTAACCTAGAAAATACTCTGGAGGATAGGAATTTGTTGCCCAAGTGTTGGTATAGGTACGTGGGTGACATTTTTAGTTGACAATGGGGGAAGATTTATCAAAAACTTTGGAGGCCATAAGCAACGTTCACAAGGACATCAAATTTACTCACGAAGAAGAGAGAGAGAGGCAAACAAAAGAAGGGATTCTTAGATCTTCTCATCGTCAGGAAAACGTCTTCGCTCAATTTTGAAATCTATAGGAAACCAACAAATACAAAGAGAGTAATACCATAGAGGTAACTCTAAGACTAGAAGGTCCCGCAGAAACGTGCTCAACTTTTTGGCACAGCTCTGGTACTTTCTTCGGTCCCAAGCTAATCGATTCACCCCTCGAAACATAGGAAAAACCAATAACCCCTCATTTTATCTGTAAACTTTCATAGCGAATCAAAACAAACATTGCGTAGTACTAGAATTTCGACTAGAATAGGGTACGTTAATCGTTTGCTTGGGACCAATAGGCTACTAAAGTGGTGAGCCAATTTAAAATCGTTAGTTTCGTATTGATTGTTGGTAATACCAAGCACTTCAAACCATTCTCATCAACACAAAATGGCCGCTTTTCATCACATGGTTCACAGGATGCAAACTCTTCCTCTTAGCGATACAGGAAAATTAAAGGAAATAGCTCACATTTTTGAAATCTCTAGACTGAATAGGTATCAAGAAAAAACAATTCAAGCAGTAACCGATTAAAGAACAAGGGATCATTTTAGGCGTATTTCGACAACTCTTACACCAGTAACTGAGGGTTTAAAACGGGTAGTGGTGAATTTCGACAAAAACATCACCAAACCATTTTTTTTCGATGTTTAGAAGTTTTGGCCTAGATTTAGTATTCAACAGCAGGACAAATCAGCTGAAGTCACTGTTAGCATCAACAAAAGATTCAATAAATGTCTTAGGGAAAGCCAAAATCTCTTGTCCAGTTTGCAATAAAATCTACATTGGCTTCCACACCTGGACCCTACCTATCGGTCCATCAAACTCATGGACCGGGGACCAACGGCTTTACTTCCCTTCCGAAGGAAGGCGTGATCAGAGATTTTATGCATCAGAAAATCCCGGCGTCGCCGACTAGGATTGAACCCATGCCGTCTGGGGTGAGAAACAATCATGCTTACCACCACACCACCGGCACCGCTAAAAATGGTTTATAGCGGCAGCATAGGAACAGGAAGCAGCTTAGTCGCGAAAGTATAATCCATACCGTGCCTGTGAGCAATCATCAACTAGCCTGTCACAATAAAGAGCAATAAAGTTTTGTTTATAGTTCTACTTTCAAGTACTTATACAGTCGCGAATCACAGCCATCAATCCGTTAAACCATAACAACTACTTTCGATTGCAAATGCTTACTATCCCGAAGAACAACGCATTCCCCGTGGATACCAACCATAATAATGTAAATGTTGCACTCCATGGCCGCCTTGATTTTATGATTCGATAAACCCTAACCTTGTCTCCATTTCCATCTGAAAAATAAAAACGTACTTCCTCAATAAAACAAACCAAAATGTTCCTATCAAATTGTTTTCTTCATTGTCATAACGACGAAAATATTCCGCACTGTAGCGTAACTGTCCCACAATTGCATATTTTCCTATCCATATGAGACAATTAAGCTTTTATGGACACTGTGTGGCACAGTGATAACAGCACTTTCTCATCTGATTTTGGTAAATCTCTGCGCATAAAGTAAAAAAAAAACCCTGCACGTTTAATCATTTGTTTGCTCAGAAATAAAAATTCGCAAACCGCACGGTACTTCGACGGGCTTAGAAACTCTGTGCAAACAAACCAACCACACACCCCCGAACAAGAACCAACCAACCCGTCGACGACACCCACTTGAGGAGTTGGCGCGCGAAAAGGAAAACAGATGATCCGACCAGCCAAAGCGTGACTCGCCAACTGATAGTGATTCCGACGCGTTCGAGTGTGTCCGTATATAAAACTGTCCTGGCATTATCACTGGCAGTTCCACTCTGGCACCGATTGCCTCTCATACCAGTTAATTTCCCATACCGAGTTCAAGATGTGTCAAATCGTAACCTTATTAGTGCTAAGCATCGCAGCTGCTCTAGTGCCATCAATCCGCGGTCACGGTATGCTACTGGATCCGATAGCACGTGGTTCTCGGTGGCGATGCAATTCGGGCGCACCGGCCAACTACGACGATAATGGTCTTTACTGCGGTGGGTACTTTGTTCAGTGGGAGCAAAATGGAGGAAAGTGTGGCTTCTGTGGGGACAACTATGCCGATGCGCGGCCAAGGATGCACGAAATCGGAGGTCCCTTCGGGCAAGGTGAAATAGTTCGAAACTACTCGAAGGGCGCTGTCATTGAGGTGAAGGCAATGATCACCGCGAACCATATGGGGCACTTGGAGTTCAATGTATGTGACTTGAGCCGGTCTAGTGCTGGCGAAACGGAAGAGTGCTACCAACAGTACAAGTTGTCAGACGTGAAAGGACGAAGAGAGTGGTATCTGAATTCGACGGCAGCCACACAGTACACCGTTATGCTGCAGTTGCCTGCCGATCTCGTGTGCGAACATTGTGTTCTGCAGTGGACGTACGTTGCCGGTGAGTAATGGGCATTTGGTTGGCGTTGGGAAAGTGAACGCAAAATAGGTGGGATGTTGTTCGTGTGAATCAGTTTCCGGTAGGCTTCGATTATCATAATTCAATCAAATGACACAAGCTGTGACAAATAATGAAACACGATGCGATGGACTAGCAAACTATTAGCTCGACAACATGGTGAAGTCAACCACATCTTTCAGAATCTTATTTGGAAACTCTTTATTCAATAGCGTTCTATGGGGCTTGAAACGTTAAAACTATCAAATGACACCAAGTTTGTTTAACCCAGTGCCCTTAAAAACAATCCAATAAAATACAAGGATTTTAATTGTCATTGTAACCATTACATTTACTTTCTGACTTTATACATTTTTGTCGATTGCCATACAACGAGATTCATGGTTCACAACAAATAAAATCATGATATTTGAGAATTGTACAGTAAAAAGAGGGGGTTGTTAAGCATCTTAACACAATCACAATCGAAATATATTTTTTCTCTGGTACAACAATCTAACAATAAATACAATGTACTCGAAATTCAACACTAAAGTTGAATTTTGCGTATTTCCCAATCGTTCTGGCCATACATTCGTAATGCAAAAAAGAATTTCAAGCTGACGTTGTTGCATCATAGAGATACAAGCACCACAGACCGAACTTTGGTCATCACTGGTTTAACCATTTACCGACCGCACAACGGTTTTAGTCATTCCGAACATTGTGTACCTTCTTTGGGCAGGCGAATTTGTGCAAATAAGAGGCAAGGCAGTTAGTGACTCTCAAAAATAGTTTATCCCACCTCTGGTGTCATCGTACAGTCATATCTTTATTTTGATTTGCGCAACCCAACAAACATATTTGCTGCCTAAGAGCACTAAGGCTCTGAACCATTTGGTGGATTATTTTAACTTTTGGTTAAAATTTGACAGACGGAAAGTTATCGATTAACCCTGCTATCCGAGCGTCGTTACTTCTGACAGACAAGAAGTTAAATTTTAACAACCGTGGCTGAGTTCTTCTCGAAAACCGGTCGATCGACAGCACGGGGATTTTCGAACATAGAAAATAACTTTCGGAATGTCACTTTTAACTACGAGATAAATTTAACTCGGCAATTTTTTCACTTAAATTTGATTTTTTCACTTAAATTTGACAGATGGAAAATTTTCAAATAAACCTGCTATTCCAGCAGACTGACAGACAATGAATCAATTTTGACAGACGCTTTCTCGAAAATCGGCCGATCAACAACAGAGGGATTTTCGAACATCTTAATTTATTTTCGAAGTGTCAAATCTAAGTGAAAATTTTCCAAATGCTGTGTTCCATTTGGTGAATTTTCACTTAAATTTGACACTTCGAAAATAAATTATAATGTTCGAAGATCCCTCTATTGTTCACTAATAGAATTCCACACATTTTTATTGACGAATTTTCATGTAAAATTCCACATGATCTTCATGTGACCACACATAAACAGAATCCACCCAGAAGCACACATGAAATTTATGAGTCAAATGAATAGTATGTGTGGTTACAGATGGCTTTTATGTGTACACATATTAAGTATATGTCCGACACATAGATATCATTTGTTGATCACATTGCAAAAATTCATGTGTGGGACACATAAAAACAATCTTTGAAATTTTATCAGTGTTGATCTTCCGATTTTCGAAAAGGTGTTTGTCAAATTTGATTCCTTGTCCTTATCGTCCTTTATCTAAGGCTCGACGCTTGGCTGTTTGGTATTCATTGCTGCTTTAGGATCTGCCGTCGATGGTCGAAGCCGTCTTCGAATACCGAAGCCGGTTAAATTTGAACCAATGCATTCCAGGATGATTATGCTATCCAGGAGACATAAAACTCTACACACTAATCCAGTCAGTAAGGTTTTACTGGGTTTTTGAATTGCGGAACTGTTCGGTAAAAGTTTAAAAATCTGTGTAAAATTCAAGAATTAGAAAATTTATTCCAATCTTGTACAGGCTTAGCTCTGTTAATCTCATTTAATGATAGAAAATAAAATTTGTAGATTTCATTGATTCCTTACGGATAACGGCCTAATGCAATGTTCACCTTTAATTGTATGGCTAGTAAAATGCACTCAAAATAATCTACACGTTGAAGCTAGGTGAAAAATCACGTAAGCTCTCACTTTTTCCTCTCCTCTCAGTTTTACGGCGTTCACGTAGAATGTATGTGATGTTCCTTGAATTTCACAGGGAGTTCCTTTTTAACACACCTACATAATTAATGAAATGTACGTGATTTTCCCATAACACTGAGTGTATGTGCGTTTCACGTAAAGCTTATGTGATTTCCACATCTAAAAAAAGAGTGGTACGTAGGTACACTCAGAGTGTTGTAAATCATGGCGGCATAACGATATAATTTGTTCGATATTTTTGAAAGATAGTGGCAAGATGTAAGTATAAAATTATGGATTATTTTTTTCTCTTTGAAAAAAAACAAACTGACTGTTTCATCGTGCTCAACAGAATGTTATCAAACTGTCCAACAGTTTCTTCCTCTAAGGAAAAAAGAACCTCGGCCCATCCCAATGATTATCCAGATTGTTTGTGCTGCGTATCAAAAATAAAAAATAAAAAATCTGATGTGGTGTATTTTGTATATATGAATAAATTAAAGGAATATTATTACATTTCACTACTATGAATACAGTAAAGATTTTATCTACATAGGGGAAATGACGGCTTCGGCATGACAGACTATTGTCGGCAACCCAAATTGAAACACTATTTTCACTGGATTTTCTTACGAAAACACTTCGCAGAATGCATGCAAACGATTCTTTATGCTTTCAGCTTCAATTTGACTATATTTTTACCACTGAGAAAAAGCAATCTAGCAGGGTTTTCTTGAAATGAAACACACGCACTACAAATTGTAGCTGATTTCGAGTTGCCGATAATAGAACAGCAGATTTACATGCAGTTCAAATGGAACGGTTGCCGAAGAAAAACTGGTTGCCGACAATACTCGCTCTCACTAGAGAAGATTGGAGCTTTGTAAAAGCGTTTCAAAACAGTTTTTGACAATTCTTTCGACTGAAATTGTTAGAGCAGCTGGCAGCAAAAGATTGTAAACAAACCAATACTGCATATGTGTGCGTTCTATAGAGAAAAAGGCTATAGAAAGAAGGTCGCTGCTTAGGTTGCCGAGAATACGTAAATTCCCCTATTAAGGAAATATTTATATATTATTTATTCTATGTATAAAGGAAATATTTGTGTATTATAACAGTGCAAAATATTGATACTAGAATCCTCAAATGAATGTTACCGGCCAAATCACGTAACTTCTATGTGATAATCCTGTGACAGTTAAGTTTCATGAAATTAGTGCCCCTACATGAGAATCACGTAGCTCTTATGTGAAAAGTACTATGGAAAAAATCTACGTATGTTTTCACGTAGCATTGACGTGAAAATTATTCTGAGTGTGATGCTGTATGCCTAGAGAAGTCGAGAATTTTTTCAGGAATCGAACTCAGCCACCTCCAACATGGTCTTGCTTTGTAGCTGCACCTTTACTAACTGAGCTAAGATAGGTTCCATAGCATACGGAGAAGCTTAAATTAGTGCTGACTAATTAATGGTAGATCGACAAACATGAGATCTGCCCATCATAGACGTTAGATGGGCGCAGGCTGTGCGACTGCCTGCCCTTAACTCAGCAACATTCAAGCGTTCGACCTAATGACATTCGTCCAAATCCTCCATAATAAAAAAAAAACGCACTAGTTTGAAACCCGGCTACGCCCTTGCCGCACATAAAAGCACAACTGTCCCATATGAATAGGAAATCAAGCAGGCAAATATGCTTTCATGGGCAGAGAAGTATCGAAAACTTGTGGATCACCTGTACTATTATGTACTGATGGTTTCCTGCTCATATGACTCTTTATTAGATACTAGTTCCATCCAGTGAAAATTGGCTGTCTCCAACCGGCGTGATCCTTTCTGACTGCTTACTCCTGCCGATGCATGTCTTAATTAATTCTTCTTTTCTTGCTTGATCTCAGGTAGTGAATATTAGTACATGAGAGGAAGAAAGAAATAGAACAAGTTAAGTGTGAGCCGCATGCGTTGGTTAGTCGTTTCGGTCATGGTATTGTGTGCCTCTATTTCGCTCTCAGATAGGAACGTTTGACTCGCCCCTACCCCCAAACTATTATGGATGAAAAAGAGAACTCATATTTGGTAACCTCTCGCGAGCCTTAATGTAAAAGATATTAATAACAAACTGAAGCGTGTCCGGAAATAAATTTCGTATCACCACTCGAACGTTATAGGTTTAACAAATCTTTTTCTCAACATTTATTTTCCTCAAGTATGTTCCATTCCATTACACTTTTGCAATAATAAATTTAAGTTTCACCCTCACGCCCAAACTTTCAAACCTTTGACTTGACTCCTACCATCAAGGTTTGGGTCAGCTTCTATCAACCGGTGGAAACTTACGATTTTAAATTGGCTCACTACTTGACTAGCCTATTGCTCCCAAGCAAACGATTAACCTACCCCATTCTATTCAAAATTCTAGTACTACAGTATGTTTGTTTTGATTTACTATGAGAGTTTGACAGATAAAATGAGGGGTTCGTAGATTTTCCTATGTTTCGATAGGGGCATAGATTAGCTGGGGACCGAAGAGAGTACCAGAGCTGAGCCAAAAAGTTGAGCACGTTATTTCGGGACCTTCTAGTCTTAGAGTTACCTCTATGGTAATACCACCAATTTGAAAGTTCATCTCCAGAAGCATCCGCAGAAGGACAAAACGTTACGGTCGCAAAATGTATCCAAGTGTCAGGATCAGGAACAATATTTGGCTCAACCTCCTACTCCCAGTACAAGCAACCGGTGGAAACTAACGATTTCAAATTGGCTCACTACTTGACTAGCCTATTGGTCCCAAGCAAATCGATTAACGTAGCCCATTCTAGTCAATATTCTAGTACTACGCAATGTTTGTTTTGATTTGCTATGAAAATTTGACAGATAAAATGAGGGGTTAGTGGATTTTCCTATGTTTCGAGGGGTGAATCGATTAGCTTGGGACCGAAGATAGTACTAGAGCTGAGCCAAAAAGTTGAGCACGTTTCTTCGGGACCTACTAGTCTTAGAGTTACCTCGGCACATCGGCATCCACAATAGATCTAATGTTTAAAGAAACGCAACTTTGAACGGGTATTTTATGTTATTTTTTTGTTTTAAATTCAGTTTGAGGTTAGAAATTCACTCGTTTTTAAATATTGACTATGGGTAAAGCGAATTTGGAATTATATTATGGAGGTTTCCAGTCAAACTCCGTTCAAAAGCTTCCGCAAAAACTAGATAACTGGTTCCGAAAAGTCCGTTAAACTTCCAAGAAGTTTGTCAAACTATTATTATTATTATTAATAGTCAGTAAAATATTTGAAAGGACCGTAGATCTTCCAACTCCGTAGAATATCCAAGAAGTCGTGTTGTGTATTGTATGGTTTGTTGTAGTAGTTTGACAGATTATTTTCTGATACCAAACATTTTTCCCACTATGCCAGGTTTTTCGGTATGCATGATAATATAAGATGATATGGATGAAACTGGTCTCCAAGAGATATTATACGCCGTTGTTCAGGGGGATAAAAGGGGTGATCGTGTATATGGATAATTTGCTTGTTCATGGTACTACAGGGGAAGAACACGACTCTACGTTGAAGCCCGTCTTACAAATATTCTTGTCTAATAAGTCTTGGATCGCTTTTTCCAGCTCTTAATGGTAATATGCTCCTTCTATATATATGACGCAGAACCAGTTATCAAATAATATATATTATAGCACGATTATTAAGCTCGTGTTATTTTATTAATAATGGGAAATTAATTGTAACATTCTAGATGATGGACTAGAATGGATTCATGATTGTGAAAAATTATCAACCGTTCTCGATTGTGGAAGACGAAGGTTCTGTTAATTTATTGAAAATTCTGGCACCTAAATACAAAATTCCCAACCGTACAACTCATGGCAAAGCTAGTTGACGACAAGTATTCGAAAGTGGTCGAGTGTGTCAAAACAAAAATTCAAGATAAAGACTTGACCATTACCCAGACAACCAGAAGTCGTATAAAAATGTACAGACAGTATCGTAAATTGCTACAGTTTAAGTCAAAATCGCATTTAAGAATGGCATACATCGCATTATGTTTAAGTTAAATCGAATAGAATGCATATTTCCGACTTATATGCGATGACTCATTTTTCCGTCGTACTGTATCACAAATTAAATCAGACTACATCGTAAGACTTTTCAAAATGAATTTGTTATTACATATTAAATCGTATATGATGTTAAATCAATTCGTTTAAAATTAAATTAAAATATGCACGTATATGGCCTCCACTTTTGTACGTATAAGCCATTTCTTTGCATTCTATACGAATTGTTTGTTTGTTTATATGTTTGTATATCCCGAAAACAACTTTGAATATACGTGCATTCTGGTTGTCTGGGTACTGCTAAACACCTGGACCGATAGCCATACTACTAGGAGCTATTTGGGAGTAACTTGTCACTTTTTGAGCCCTCAAATTTCTACAAGTCTCCAAACGATTGACTTGGTCGTTTATATCATGAATGAACGGAACAATAGTGCATACATTTCAACTTGCTTTGAGGAAGTTCTGTTTAATTGGGCAATTCCCAAAGATATGTGGGCATGATATGTTAAAATCTGTTGCGGATACATTCTCTGAAGATGAACATATTGGCTGTGTAGCCCATGCTATCAATCTCGTTGCGAAAAAATCCTTTGTAACTACAAACGCTCTATCAGAACTGATAGATAAAGTAAAGAAAATAGTTGCCTTTTTCCGGAGATCAACAATCGCAACAGATAAACTGCACAAGCTACAGATTGAAGATGATGCCAAAAGAACACCTCTGAAAATTACTTCATTTGTGCCTAGCAGATGGAACTCGGAGTTTATCATGGTTAAACGGTTTCTAGAGCTGTACAACTTCATACAGATCATTATGTCGGACCAAGATCGCTCCTCAGAAATGGTTAATTTGGAGGGAAAAAGAAATCTGGAGGAAGTCGTCAAGCTACTAAACTGCCCTTTTCAGCATAGTTTTGTTATTTTTCGCGACATTTTCTGAACAAAGTATGAATTTTTTCGTGTACATTGTAAAGTGATGGTACTTGACAATCGATTCCAATGTATAACTCATAATCGCCAAAAATGCTAATGGGACTGTTATGCCGCACAGGGCAGTAAAGCCCCTTAACGAAGTAACTGAAGATTTGAGCGGTCAAGATTATGCGACAGTAAGTCGGGTGCTGCCTATCATAAACTGCCTGGCCAATTGCATCACTGCTATGAAGTCAGTATCATCGGTTAGAAGAAACCTCCAAGCATCCTTGTTAAGAGAAATCCAATCCCGATTTGAAAACTACCGAGCCTCGCCTGTTTATGGACCAAGTATGTTTCTGGATCCTCGATTTAAAGATGTTCATTTCAAGAGTGAACGCAACGCTGCTACGGAAATAATCATCCACATGGTCCTACCGCAAGATGAAGGATCTGATGAAGAAGATTTTGTTGACGAGGAGCCGCCGAGGAAGATCCCTACCGATAATGGGATTTGGAGTTACCACGAAGGCATGGTTAAACGTTACAACAAGCGAAGGGTAACAATGCGAACGCCAGACTCCATTCGCAAGGAAATTGACATGTATATGAGGAGTGGAATCGAATCAATGACGTATGACATTTTTCGGTACTGAGAGCAGCAACAGAGCAGATTTCCATTTTTATACCAGGCAGCACTGAAGCTTTTCCCAAGGATTGTAACCTCGGTGCCATCAGAGCGTTTGTTTTCAAAAACAGGGCGAATTTTGATTGAGTCTCGAAGCAGTCTCGATCCTGAAAGAGTTAATCAAATAATTTTTCTCCTTTCTCTCTTTCTTTTGATGCTTCTGGTTTTAAAAATGCAAAATAAACGCCGGAAAGCAACAGAGTACTTTTAAAGTGTATTTTTAATTATTATCGGATATTGGACCCTACACTACACTCTACACTCCAAGTTCCCGTTGTTTCAAATTGATCTGAAATTTCAGACTTTACCCATTATTGATTAATCACAATACAAATTGTGACCGAATGCGGACTTGAGATTACTAGACTACCACCTGTCTAGAAGCGTCTTTTAGAAGCTTCAGAAGATTCTTTCAGATAAGGCCTGAATCGCGTGTTTGAAAGTATTTTGAATATTTATTTTGATTACTGAAAACATTAATTGCCTGTCGAAATCGTCATTTCCCCTAGTTTCAATGGCATTTCTTTCAAATATTAAATAAAAATTTAAAATAATACGAAGTCTCAAATCTCCACACTCATCTCTAACAGATCCCAGTCTCATTTCGAACCATTTAATTATTTGAGCAATTACTCGTAACACAGTAAAATGACCATTTTCTCTTTCCACCTTCTCACCCACCGGCAGGCAACAACTGGGGCTGGTGCGGTGACGGTACAGGCAAAATGGGCTGTGGCCCGCAGGAACACTTCCGCACCTGTTCCGACATCGGAATCTACGAAGTCAACGACGTACGGTTGGCCAGGTCGTACGAATATTGCAACGCCAGTCCACGGTCGCTGGATTGGATCTTCGACAACATCCCGGAAGAAGAGAACCTCATCGATACGGATTGATGATGATAAGCTTGGCGAAACATTATTTTGCAGTTAGTTTTGTTTTCTTTTACTCGTATGTCAAGTGGTAAGGCGAAATGCAGAGTTTGTGTACGTACTAGGTAGTTATCTTTAAATAAACATTGTTGAATGGTATTAATGACGGCTTACTAAAGAAAAGAAAATACTTCGAACACGTGACGATGCGGTCGGTTGATAAAGTCCAAGGGCACTTATCCATATCAATCACATTGCTTCTAATAGAAAGGAGTGGTCATCGCATAAATTTTACCCGAAATGATTTCATTCAAAAGCTGTATTCTAAGATTGTTAACCGTAGTGGATAATTAATTTCAATTATATTTTCGGTAATAATTTATCATGGGAAAGAGCAATACTTGAAAACTACCAAGTTTAAGGGAATAACAGAGAATTGTACGCATCTGGAAGAATTTGAACAGAGATGAAAGGATAGACAATGGATTGAAAGGGGAAAGCTTACATCAATCTTAGTTCAGCGCTACTTAAACGAAAAATCTAAAAACTAAAGTAGAGCTTCAACGCTCCAATTCCAATCGTTCTTACCGACTAAGCAAAAAGCATATCATTTCTCACAACACACTCACTCGGGGACTAGTTTTTCTTCAGTCCTTCCAAGAATTGGGACAGATCGTACTCCTCATGGTACTGGTTGTCGTCCCACAATTCCGGTAAATTTTCCAGTACGTTCTTCATCGTGGACCCGTTGGCACCATTAGCGTCGCTTCCGGCAGCCGCCGTGGAACCAGCGCTCGTGGAACCCTTGTCAACCTTGTCCGCCCTCCGGCCGCCATCGCTCAGCGCAAATAAATCCAGCAGCTGATCCGTGCCCATCGTTTCCATCGAGGCATTTTCGTCGCTCACCACCGTATTGGCCGTTAGAATTTTAAACTTTTGCAGTCCCATGATCTTCTCCTCGAGAGACTTTCGGGTGATGAGACGATAGACATTTACCACCTTCTTCTGACCGATTCGGTGAGCTCGGTCCATGGCCTGGAGATCCTTCATCGGGTTCCAATCGTGCTCGACAAAGATGACCGTATCCGCTCCGGTTAGATTCAACCCCAAACCGCCGACCTGAATGAAGAGAGTACGGCAATTTTAGTTTTGTACTAACTAACTCCATCGTATGATGAGATATCATGGAGGCGCATGGTAGATTTCAAAGAACGAACGAAGCTCAAATTTAAAAAAAAAATCACGTGGTTACGCATGGTGACTGTGACCAGCCAATCTCGACTTGCAATTTCCCGTTTTTTTTTTCGATATACCTACGCGCCACAAAAAAAAAATCTGCTGTGTATATTATAATCCACTTAACCGAGTGATTCTATTTGGCTCAATATATGGCTTCTATGTTTTAACTACCTTGAAAAAGTTCGCTCAGAACTCTTTACATGATTTTTATAAAATGTTCTCAACGTTCCTTTAAAAAAATTTCTTAACAAAACTCTTTTCAGAGTTTCTCTAAAATTAAGTTGAGGTTCTCTCTGCAAGTCCTTTCAAAATGTCTTTATAGCATTTCAGAAAACTAAAAAAAATCGAGTATTTCATCCTAAGATTCGCTTCAAAAGAATTCACTGAAGTTTCTTTCCATACCTCTATTTATAATATATCTGAATTCTCCATAGAATGTCCATGCAATTAACCTCAGAATTGTCTTACAATTCTGCTCATAATTATCTTGGAGCTCTCCTCTAAATTCTTCTGACAATTTTCATGGCATTCTCCTTAGGATTCTCTAGAATTATTATCGGAATTCTCATAAAATTCTTTTCAGAATTACTTTGGAATTGTCCCCTCAAAACTCGATCCCCTTGGTATTTATCGCGAGATTTCCTTGTAATTCACTTGAAATTATCTTTAAATTTTCTAGGAACTCAATACCCTCAGCATTTCATTGGAATTTTCATCACAACCCTCATAAAATTCTTCTCAGAACTTATTTTTAATATTCAATAGAAATGAACCTGGGATCCTCTTCACAACCATCATGAACTTTCCAAAAGAACTACCTATAGATTCTACTCTGATCTCACACAAATCAGTTCTAGTGAAATCTCTCTTAGTCTCTTGGTATTTTTCTCTGAAATACATTGTTGCTATCTTCAGAATTGATTCTAAAATCTCTTCAAAATTCTCTAAACATCAAGTTCATCAAAGCGAATGTATCCTGAAAATCTTGTCCAGTTCAAGAGTCCTAATCCAGTGTTCACTCGGCTGTCGACAAAAGCAGACCACTCTTGATGTGTGCTACGCGATCGGCTATTTTCTCGGCAGCAACCATTGTGTGGTCCTCCTCATTGTTCTTCATCAGCAGTTCTTTCGGTCGATGCGTCGTCGACTTTGGAAAGCAACCGTTTCGTGATGAGTGTGTGAGTGCTGACCACGTTTTGCGTCCATTGCTGCAATGGACGCGCTCTGACCCTCGTTGGCGTACAACAATTTGCCATACAATGAAACTACTGGAAGCGCCTCCAGTTCTGATAGCGGAAGATAAAGTGTTTATTGTGTTGTACCTTTTGACTATATTTTTAAGATGTATTGTATAGTATACCATGAATCCTCGGCTCTGTAAAGTTAATTCGGTTGAGCCTTACCAAATAAATTAATAAACAAAACAAAGAGTCCTAATCCCTGAGTTACGTGATAGCATACACACTTCAATTATATTTTCCTGAAGTCACGAAACAACCTACCTGAGTTGTCAGCAGCAGCACATCGATGCTGGGATCACCGTTGAACTTGGTCACGATTTGGTGACGCGAACTAGGTGGGACACCTCCGTCCAACCGCAGATAGGACACTGCCGGCAGGTGCTTCTTCAGCAGATCGTTCTCGATGATATCCAGCATGGCCTTCAGTTGACAGAAAATCAAAGCCCGGTGCTGATTGACCGACATGTCCTCGTTGGTTCCGATGCCACAGTCGAGCAGCAGTTGCCTGAAAAAAAAAATCATCCGTTGAGCATGTTTGAAATCGATATAAAAATGAGCCCCCTTACTTCAAAGCCGGCAGCTTGGCAGAGTGCTCGATGTCATCCAGCGAGCTTCCGCTACGACTAATTTCCGATGTAATAGTTTGGTACTCGGGATGCGATGCCTGCAGGACTAGTTTTGGATGGTTGCAAACATTTTGCAGATACCTGTAAGAATTGAATATTAGAACCACTCATCTCGTAACCGCACAACACCAAATAACTCACCTCAATGCCTGGAACACGTGCGTCTTCTTGCTCACGATCTGCCCGTCGATATTTTCCAGACACTCCCGTATGTCCGAATTGAGGTGCGTCCGGCTAAAGTCCTCGTACAGCCGTTCCTGCAGTGGACTCAGCTCGCACAGCAAATCCTGTGTAATCTTCGGAGGCAGATCCGTTAGCACATCTTCCTTCACACGCCTCAACAAAAACGGAAGCACCTGCCGATGAAGGGCTTCCATGGCCAGTGCTCCAGCTTCCTGCTCCTTTGGAGAGCTCTTTGGATCGCGACTCGCCAGAATCGGACGGGAAAACCGGGTACTGAATTGCTTCTCCGTTCCCAAGAAACCCGGCATCAGGAAGTCAAACAACGACCACAGTTCCAGCACGTTGTTCTGGATGGGCGTTCCCGACAGGATCAACCGATGGTTCGCAACCAATTGTTTGATAGCTTTGGAACTCTTCGTTCGACCGTTCTTGATTATGTGACCTTCGTCAAGTACGCAATAATTCCAGTGAACGGAACTGAAGAACTCAATGTCCTTGCGAACGATCTCGTAGGACGCAATGATCAGATTGTACGTTCCCAGTTTGTGACGAAGTCGTTCACGATCCACCGGTAAGCCAACATAGTGCAGCGGTCGCAGGAAGCGAGTTGGCAAGAACTTTTCCACCTCGTACACCCAATGACCAGTTAAGGTCGGTGGACAAATCACCAAACTCGGCAGCTTAGCACACTTCGGATCGACACTGCGCTGGTAGTGATCCCCAGCAAGAATGCAGATCGCCTGCAAGGTTTTTCCGAGACCCATATCATCACACAGAATCCCATGTAATTTGTACTTGTTCAAGAACCATAACCAGTTGACTCCCGACTGCTGATAGCTGCGCAGATCGGCATTGATCTTGACCGGTATCTTAAAGTCCGGAATCGTCTTGGGCGTGAAGAGATACTCGAGGAATTCCTTGTCTTTGAGTTTGCGATTCTTGAGATCTTCGGAAAGTCCCCGCACATCGGGAGTGATCCCATCCAGGGGCATCAGCTGAATTAGTGTGGCAAAGCAATGGGTCGATACGAGTCGAACCGATTGATCGGGATCGCTCATACGGCCCAGTAGAGGGACAACCAGTAGCACCACGTACGGAACAATTTCCATCTGTAGCTTGCTGACGATACAGGCTATGGCTTCTGCAGCCCCTTGTCGCTTGATCACGTTCTCGATTGACGAAAGCATGGGCACGATATCGTTGATGACCATGGTCATGACGACCTGGGAATCAACTACGGCAAGCGTACCCAAACACCGACCGACCATATGACGAATCGCCTTCAACGGATGCCGTAGCAGCAGGCAGAGCTTCGGTAGCAACTGGAACAGTTGATCGTGTAGGGCCTGATCAATATGCCGCGAGGCAACTTCGATCAGCTGCAGCGACGTCATGAAGTCATTGGTATCTTCTTGGTTCACGATCTCCCTACTGAGTCGATCGACGTAAACTTCATCTACTTTGGTTATGATCTTCTCCGTCATCAGCTGCCACAGGACGGGAAGTTTTTGTGGCAGGGTTTCCTTGAAGTACGAGCAGATTGTGGTTATGGCATGCGTGGCACCAAGCCGCTGAGTACGGGCGTGCTTGCGACTAGTTTCTTCGTTTTCGTTGAGGATATCTTCGGCCGTTGGAGTATCCGAGGTAACCGAAGCTGGCCTGCCGGGGCCTCGAGAAGCAGTACCGTTGTTACCTTCCTTGGACTTCTGTTGATTCATGAGTGTTATTATTCCATGGTACAAATTGGTGTCAGCCGTATTGGCCGGATCAAAGTGGCGCATTTCCCGCTCCGGAATAACCAACTTCGGTGTGAATTCCAGGTCGCTTTTCAGCAAGGTACAGAGGTTGGAAACAATCTTGCTGTTCGGACAGGGATTGCGAACCGTAATTTGTCCAAGCAGATCGGCCAAATATTTGGCAGACAGTTTCTGCAGGAGTTCACATTCTTCACGTTTGATGGATTCCATCAGTGGTTTAACAACCGGATTCAACTTCTCCGGCAGGCAGTGCAAACTGACTACAGCTCCCGAAAGCGATGCTTGGGTACTGATGTGAAGGGTGTTCTGCTCCAAAGACGTGCTGGCATGTGAGTTGAGCAGTCCCCGTCGCCGTTCCTCCATCATCTCGGCAATCTTCGTCTTCAAGCCGTACTTGTTTTTTGTGTTATCCGACATCACCGTGCAAAGCTGGAAGATCTGATCCAAGCTCAACACCTTTAAATTCTCAAACTCCACGAACTGGATCTTGTGCTGCTTCAGCGTGGCCAGGTAGTCTCGACTTTCCTGCAGCAGTCTGGTGAAAAGAATACCCACTTCATCGTAGTAAACGTACTCATTTAGGCAGACCTTCAATCGGTCCTGGAGCGATACGGGTCCCGGTTTGATGGTGTCATCGCACGAACACCAAAATGCAATCACAAGGCTGGCGATCAAGCGTTGCAGTGCCGAACGGGACTGCAGATAACCGAGCAATACTTTGGTATAACAATCGATGGGACTTTCAATTTCCGAGGTGTACACGACGCCCGGAGCCGGCAGGACCAAATACCGGGACAACAATCCAATCATTTTCGACGCCTTAATACGGGCTCGAATGACGTTCCTCTCTCGATGGTCGATCGGAATGGTTTCCGATCCACCGAGGAACAGTTTCTGACGCGACGGGATACCACTGTCGAAGGAGTCGAACTGACGGCGACGTTCCCGTATCTGGGAGGGTTGAGTCGGTTTAGCGTAAATCAAAGAGGACGGATCGAATGCCAATCGGACCGGTTGCATAGCCAGACAGAGCCAGCTGGCTACGTACGGACAGGAAGCGTGGAGGAGGGCCGACAATTCCGCATTCGTAACGAGGTTGTTCCAGACGTCTTCGGCTGATGATTGAATATCTTCGACGTGCTCCACCAGCACCCGCTGGAAGATATGGCGTAGAGCTTCCTGCAGCAAAGCGGGCGGCCACTCCTGTACTCCGAAGTTCAGAACCAGGTTTTCCGAAGGATCTACCTGAAGAATTGTGTTTGTTTCAGTAGCCGCCTTGGCCAAGGCCTCCGCTGTACTGACAATAACGGACGTGGCTTTGCCGTTCATTCCGTTGCTTCCGGTTGGCGTGGATGGCTCGCTTTGGGCCGCTAGTTTACTATTGGTGAGGGTTTTCAGCGTTTGTAGAGTAGATCTTCGAACGGAAGAAGTGCAGTGGCTGAGAAATGGCCATAAACGTGGCACTAGAATGGACATTGGCTCCATTTGGATCCAGTTGGAGGCATTCGGAAGACAGAGAATAGATGCCAGGAGTCCCATGAAGCTGTTGCACGCGGAAGCCAGTTCGTCTTGATCCAGCAGAAGATCCCACAGAAGTTTGACAATGTGAGAGACTTGTGTTTTAGTAAGCAACTTTGGTAGCCAGGAAGCAATGGGAATGAGAGTAGCTGCCGCTACAGCTCCTACGTCGTCTACGGAGTCGAACAGCCCCGTCAGAACATCGTTGATGATCACCGGTAGGAAGGTTTGAACTAGGTCTTCCCGAACGACTAGCATATACTTGATGCCCAGCAGGCCACCGTGACGAACTTCCCAGTCCTTCTGTTTGATGAATGTTAGGAGAATGTTAACTGTTTTGTGGACATTTATCAAGGGCAGTTGCTTCAAAACCGTACCGAGAACTTGGGCGCATGTTTCCCGCACGGGGGCGACAACCTGATCGGACACAAAGTCTCCAAAACGATCCAAGGCCAACACGCAAAGTAATCGCAGTGTAGCATCCTCCAACCAGAGCTGGTGTTGCTCGTCCATCTGTTTCTTTGTCATGAAAATACTTTTCCCAGCTCCTTGCGAATGGCTTTTGAGTAACTCCCGCAGAGCCGTCGCTGAACCGTGGCGTGTTTCCCATCGCGGGCTAAACAAGTCCATGTAAAGCTTGGAGCAGAATGACTCCAAAGGCCATTCCGTTGCATCCACCCACGCACCAGTTAAATCCGGAACGGGCTCCGAAAATGCAACAAGATCCGGTTTACCATCGGTTTTTACCCGTTTCCGATCCGGTTCGCCATCGCCTCCGGAACCATTGACAACGGTGCCGGAGTTTCCTCCCGTGACGGCATTGATGGGATTGGGAAATGCCTTCTGCTGCTCGCGTGCCTTCCTTCGGGCACGATTCTTCTCCCGACAGCTCAGCTCCTGACTAGACCTATCAGTCTCCAGCTTTAAAATCTCCTGAACTGGCATCAGTCTTTCACCTTCCTGTCTGGCCTGTTGCACCTGTACGCTTCGATTCTGCATATCGTCGATCGATACAATATCATCCAAATTTACACCCGTACTCAAACCCAACTTTTCATTCAAAAGAGCCCTTTGACGGGCCCACTTCTCCCGTGGGTCACCCCCGTCATTATCGTCGATCGCATCGAACTCCGTACCCTCGGAGCCCATCAGCCGGGCTCCCCGGTGCAACACCGCATTCAAGTCGAACTTATCGAACGACAGCCGGGAGCTGCCAGCTCCGGCCTGAGTATTGAATTCACTTCCATCGTCACCTTCCTCTCCTTCCACTCCTTTCGGGCTCCACTGGGGAACATTTTCCAGGATCGCCTGGACGGCCTGGGATGCCGCAATTCGCGTCTCCCAGTTGTTACTGTGCAGGTAGGTCAAAAGCCGACCGAGCAGATTGTGCAGCTCGTGCGGATGCAGCTTCTGCACCTCTCCGATCTGTTTGGCCGCCGCTTTCCGGGTCACGGCTGCCGAACCGGACTCCAGCAGGATGAACAGTCGGTCCAAACTGAAAAAAGGTGGGGACGGCGATTATTGGGATGCCACTATGGGAGCGCTGTAAATGGGGAGATACGATGCGGGTACGTACCGTGAAGTCATTCTTTGGTCTGCGGATGATACTTCTGAGTTGGTCCTACGCGATGACCACGATCACATCCAACGATCTGCAACAATGGGATAGGAGAAATTTGATTAGTGAACTTCTATGTGTTGCTGGGCAATTTGCCAGCTCGATAATTTGACGAATATTGCTTATTACTTAAGTAGGGTAAATGTCGACCTCGTTAATACCTTTACCGTTCATCATCAAATTTATATGGGAGGATATTTTCTATTTTTTCAACGAGGTATCAAACTATCAGCTCATTTGGTTGTATCACGAGCTGGTGCTTTTGGTTCGAAGTTATTATGGGGTTTTAAGTCAAAATGCATGAGAAAATGACAACCGGATGTCTACTCATTAAGCTAAATAAATTTTCAGCTTATGTTTTCCAGGTTTTTTCAGGACTTCAGCGGAATATTGACATGTTATCCATGAAACCTTTATTTAATATGCTATTTGAATATTTCTGTTTGTATTAAATCTTGTTTTTGTCCAGAATAGTGGCGTCTCCCTAACCTCAATGTATCTGTTCAACAAGTCTCGAAACGTTAAAAATAAAAATATATTGCTTTTGGGATCGATTTGAGTAAAGATACGGCTTTATCTTTACATTTTATCTCTTGAAATTCTACTGTCAAGCACCTTGGAGTTCTCCTTACAAATCCCTTAGTTAGAACTCTCTTGGAATTCTCTTTGGAATTACCTTGGAATCCTCTTCAGAATTCTGTTGGAAATTTCCTTTTTCATGGGTTGAAATCATTTCGATTTGCGGGTCAAAGTAGGCAGATACTTGTTCACCCACTTCTTCCAGAAGTTATCGGCGTACAGCTGGGCCATTGTCCACGATCGCTTCAGTACAGTAGGTCTATCGTCGAAGGTGATCGGGGGCCCTTTCCCATTCGAAGACCCTAGCAAGAAGTGGTTTTAGTGGGGTTTAACCATAGAGGTAACTCTAAGACTAGTAGGTCCCGAAGAAACATGCTCAAATTTTTGGCTCAGCTCTGGTACTATCTTCGGTCCCAAGCTAATCGATGCACCCCTCGAAACATAGGAAAATCCACGAACCCCTCATTTGATCTGTCGTTTGACGTTCATAGCAAATCAAAACAAACATTGTGTAGTACTAAAATTTCAACTAGAATGGGGTACGTTAATCGATTTGCTTGGGACCAATAGGCTAGTCAAGTAGTGAGCCAATTTAAAATCGTTAGTTTCCATCGGTTGGTTTAACCAACAATCAATACGAAACTAACGATTTTAAATTGGCTCACTACTTGACCAGCCTATTGGTCCCAAGCAAACGGTTAACGTATCCCATTCTAGTCGAAATTCTAGTACTACGCAATGTTTGTTTTGATTCGCTATGAAAGTTTGACAGATAAAATGAGGGGTTATTGGTTTTTCCTATGTTTCGAGGGGTGAATCGATTAGCTTGGGACCGAAGAGAGTACCAGAGCTGAGCCAAAAAGTTGAGCACGTTATTTCGGGACCTTCTAGTCTTAGAGTTACCTCTATGGTTTAACTTCGTTATCCAGCGGTATGTCAGTGAGCGGTCTTGAGTTCATGATCATTTCGATCTCCATCAGCATGGAGCACAGTATTTCAACAGAGGCCAAGCGTGGGGGGGTCGAAGTCATTCATGTTCTTCTTGACAGATTGGATCAGACGCTCGCAGCATCCACCAAAATGTGTTGGTGTTTGGACTAACGAATTCGAACATTAGTTTGTCTTGGTCGATGTGGTTCAGGGCTTCTCGCTGCTCTCGTGATGCTCCGAGGAAGTTCGTTCATCGGTCGCTAATGATCTCCAACGGCGATCCTTCTTGCAATGAAATTGCGTAAGGCTAGGATGCACGAATCTGTCGTCAGTCAGTCAATTAGTACTGGCATCGGTCCAAAATAGTCGAACCCGGTGTATGAGAACGGTCGCTGAAACACTGCCAACCGGTCAGGTTACATAAAATCCGGCCCACGGAACCAACGACTGTCCGGCTGAAAGTCTGGCAACCTTGTCCACTTCGTCCCGTCGTCGGCCTCGTTCTTTCTGGTCGGTAGCCATCTCCACTCGCCGACTTGTGTTGTATCTAGCAGCTCGCTAATCCTGAATGCCACGAATGGGCTGTAGCGCCGGTGATCAGATCGGAGCCAGCATACAACGTCACGAGAGTCAGCCCAGAAGACGCGACGTGAGATTTGCATTCGGTGTGAGCTAGCGATGCACTTAGCTAGACGTGCTCCTATTACGGCGGCCTGCAATTCAAGGCGCGGAATCGAAAGGAATTTCAAAGGGCCAACTTTTATTTTCCAACCAACCAGTGCGCACTCCGTGTTTCCTCCTCCTTCGAACCTGAAGTAAGCAACGGCAGCCATATCGTTCTCGCTCGCATTTGAAAATATGTAGTTCCACAGTATTCGTTAACTTGGCGGACGTTACGTGGCGGTAAAAACGAGGAACGCTCACTTGTCGGACGTTCGACAATGCCTCTATCCAGGTCATCCACCTTTCAGATGGCTTCCGGTTGATTTCTTGAAGCAGATTTTTCAGGCAAACCAGGCAGTTGAAGATGAGACGGTTGAAGAATTCGACAGTCCGTTACGTATTTCGAACCCTCCCTGTGAGTGAATGGATCGAACTTCGCTTGCCAACTTCACTGCTTCTTCTTCAGTCTCAACGCTAATCAGCATGTCATCTACGTAGTGTTCATGTTTGATCCACTCGACTGCCCTTGGATAACTCTCTATGAATCGGTCTGCATTCTGGTTCGTGACCTAGTGGGCGCAACTCGGAGTTACGGACCAATGCTCCCCTGTTATACAATTCGTAACCCCAGAACCAGTTACTATGAAAACCACAATCACAGCACCTCCCATAGGACAGCATAAACATCTTCAGAATCATACCATCCCAGCATCAGTCATCGTTTGTCCATCTTTATCACCCACAAAACCAAACATTGTTCCCACGGAAGTGCAATGCTAAGCAACAGAATCATAAAACACTCAACCATCATTACTACAACCAATCATCTATGCTACAATGTAACTATCCGCTTAAATCCAAACATTTCATCATGCTGAAGTTGCATTCCTGGTAACCGTTTCTAGAACACATCATCCAACGTCAGTGATCGCCGTTCCCAGGAGATCGCACTGCAGCTTAGAGTAGGAACGTGACATTTAGGTAAATAGATAATTATGAATAATAGGACAGACACCCTGCCACCCCTGTACTTTTTCATTCATGGAATGATTCATTATACTCGATTTAGTTCAGAATTTAAGGGCTTGTAGCTTAAACAATAAGGCTAAGCCAAAATTGAGCGGTGGTAACATTCACACGGCTCAGGGCACAGGACACAGCGAATGGACTACAACAAGCAGCTAATGTCTTCTTTGAAGTGCATAACCAAGCAGTTTATTGCCTTTCTGCTGGATTTCCTTTGCAATCCTACACTTGGTGCGCTCTTTGTGCCGGTGCGGTGGCTACACTTTGCATTTTCGTTATTTCTGGGTGTGTGTGGCTTTCTTCTCTTCTCGACTGCTTTACTCTTACGCAGGAAACTAAAGGCCTCTAAGAGCAACCGTAACGGTACGCTGCTAAACTTATTTTAGCAGCCCTCATCATAGCGCAGCTACCGTATCGGGGGTTGCCATACGAGTAACTAAAATAGCAGTCGGCTTCTCGGTGAGAAGCGCGTTACCAAATTTAGCAGCGCGATAGCAGCGCGGGAGAAAGGTTGCAATTCGTAGAAATGTCGAAATGCTCACTACCGGTACGGACTACAGCGAGTAAATTGATAACCGCGATAGCAGCGACCGATGTGGAGAAGAGTGACTAATAGCGAATTCGTTTATTATCGGGGTTAACACCAGTTCCAACCCAGTGCGAAACCGAACTTTTTGTCAGTGTGAACCTCAACCTGAGCTAGGTTTTAAAAACAAACGAGCAAACTGACGTTTGTCAGAAAACAAGCAGACCCAATCTTGATACAACGACCGTTACGGTTGCTCTAAGGCTGTGAACTATTTGCCGAGTTAAATTTAACTCGTGGTTAAAAGTGACATTTCGAAAGTTATTTCTTATGTTCGAAAATCCCTGTTACCGATCGATCGGTTTTCGAGCAGAACTCAGCCACGGTTGTCAAAATTTAACTTCTTGTCTGTCAGAAGTAACCACGCTCGGATCAATGACGTTTTTATAAGGTCTGGGCCAAAGGGCTCATTGGTGTCAGTGAAATGTGCAAATGTTTAGTGGTGTTCGTATTTCATTGCAATGTTTATCTTTTTACACGAAACAGCTGTTGGCAGTGACGTATTTCTATCTGTTCTCAGTATGTTGGCAGTGACGTATTTCTATCTGTTCGCAGATGTTCAGCAATGTTTACAACATTTTTGCTTCTAACACCAGCAAGCTGCCTGTTGGCCCAGACCTTATATAAATGTCATTGCGCTCGGATAGCAGGGTTTATCGATAACTTTCCATCTGTCAAATTTTAACCAAAAGTTAAAATAATCCACCAAATGGTTCAGAGCCTAAGCAAAAGTATGAACGTCTGTCAAAAGTTGTTAAGGCCCACCCCCATTAGATCCGTTTGCATTGCGTTGACGTAAATTTGACAGTTAGACAATAGATTTAGCTGTCACTTTGCCGTAATGCGTCCGATCCGGATCTAATGTGCGTGGGCCTTTACAATCGAACTGTCAAAATGCGCTGCTTTACTCGATCGGAACCCGGGGCGGATGTTGACAATCGAGCTTCTCACTCTTCTTAATGTTTTTGAAGAATGCCCTTGGGAAAGTTGTGCGTGGTATTTGACGGAGTTGACCAATGATGTCAGGAAGGTAAAATATTTTTTCTATTTTAATTTGGATTTTATTCGGAGTTTCTACCGCAGTTTCGCATCTTGTACATCTTTTTTGCTCAACACAATAAAAACAACCATAAACACACAATATCCATCGCTTAAAACACGCAGATCAATCAATTTTTCAACTTTCCTGTCACAAATATAAACAATTCACAACGCCACTGACGTCAACATTGATTCCGGCATCACTGCTAGCCAGATTGATGCGATCCCTCTGTCCTTTTTGTTCCACGATTGCTACTGTCAAATCGACCAATCAGTAACTGACTCGGATTTGACAGCAAATTGGTTCGAAATCGCTACCCGATTGTCAAGTGCCGTCCCAGATCGGAACATCTTTTTTCAGTTTTGTGGTGACAGTCGTCCATACTTTTACTACAGTGCTTCAACGCGAACCCCACACGAATCAATATATTGACGCGAAGGGGAATTATTGACAATAATATTGATTATGTGAATACAGAATTATTGTCAATACCGATGTATTGACGTCAATATAGAATGTATTGACAATACGATTATTGTCAATAAAAGCAAACGTATAGGGTCCACTTAAGAAAGGCTGACAAGCTTTGTGTTTGACTGTTTTTCGTATTATGGATTCCAGAAAACTCAGCCCTCATTCTGTGATCAAATGACAGCCCTGCTCTCCACTTTCAGTTTGATCCGTTTTATTCTATATAATAGAGTGAAATGTTCTAAAAAAAAGGCACACCGTTAATTTGGGATGCAACTATAAGGGGCTGTTCATAAACTACGTAGACAGTTTAGGGGGGGGGGGGGGGTTGACAATTATCCACGGCCCATACAAATTAAAAAAAATTTGTATGGACAATTGTCTACGCAGGTGGGGGGGGTCAAGAATCCCAAAAAAAAACTGTCTACGTAGTTTATGAACAGGCCCTAAATCAAATTCTGTACGATTTTTTTTTCATGTAGAATACACAAGTTTGAATAACACCGTATTTTAGTTAGATTTTACCAGATTTTTCAAACGCGTTGGTCCAAATTTGTTTGCAATTCGGGGTGACACGATCAAAACTACGTGCGGAATAAACGCATGAAAATTAATGGACTGAAATTTACTTAATTCATCAAGTGAAACTAAGTTCAAGCTACATGAAAATACAATTTCATCAAACGCAGCGTTTCTAACAGCAACCACCTAATATGTTAGTTCAAATATTTACCCAAATGCATCACAAACCATACGTGATAAATTACCGACAATCATCACCAATTTAATATGAAACGGAGATCCCAGAGAATGAAGCGCAATCACGTTCGACCAGAAATTTCCCAAAAAAAAAAAACATTCCCATCACACTTGATACGAACAAGTACCTACCTGATATAATGATTCGTATACAATGTAGGAACAGCGCTCGACAACACTCACATAAATGCTATGCAAACAAATGATACATCCATAATAGACCTGTCCCTGCTGATAAATTATTTATTTATGATATCTCAATGTTCATACCTCTTTGATGCTATTACAGTTTTATCACCAAGTCCGGCATCAATTTTGAACGATTTTTATTGTTTCCATTGTTACATTTATGCGGATTGTACAGCCTGTTGTATATCGAAAGCTAAATGCCGTTAGTTTTATAATTATTTACACTGAATGAAAACAACTAGTGAAATTCGATGCAACAGGTCTATTTAGCACCACTACGCACAAATGATAAAATGTAAATTTTAATCTGTTTTAAAATGTAAATAAGTAGAATACAAACAACGGAAGAATCATTCACAAGTGGACCTTGTGGCATTTTGTAGGCATGATGTATCACATCATTTGTACGCAGCGGTTTGTCTGTTGCCCGTATGTTGGTTATAAAACAAAACATGCGTTCTGAATGACAGATGGTTGAGATATTACAGACGCAAAATGTGTGTGATAGGGTAGAGAACTACTTCGGCATAAGCGCCCATTTTGGGCCTATCAAGCAGAAAATATCAAATAAATCCATGATTTTTGCGTTAACAGGTAAATTATGCTTTTGGTACGATACTTTAGTTCAAATGCTACCGAACGAAGTCGATAAGAACGCATGATATGAATGTTTGCACCGTTGCGTGCGATTGCGTCAACTTTAGTCAAAAGAATGACCGACAAGCTCTAGCAAGCGTTGCCAACCTTCCAGATTTATCTGGATTCTTCCAGTTTTTTAGGCATCATCCAGATATACAGATAAATTTTTGACTGGTCCAGATTTTAGAGAATTTGTCCAGATTTGTCCAGACAATTTGAAAAATTAAACTATTGTAATATTGAATGAACTAAAATACTTCTTAACCGCTTCATATATTATATATAACTGACAACACTGATCCAGTATGTTAAGCTAATAGCGAATTTGTTTTGATCGTTTTGATTCAGTGCCAACCTGGATCGGGTATCAAGATTGGGTCTGCTTGTTATCTGTCAAACGTCAGTGTGAACGTTTGTTTTTGTAACCTGGCTCGGGTTGAGGTTCGCATTGACAATAAGCTCGGGTTCGCACGGGTTGGAACTGGTTCCAACCTGGATAATAAACAAATTCGCTATAAGTATGAAGCATCAAGCATGGGAAAAATCGTTCCATTTTGCATTTACTACTCACACGCACACTACATCAGAAACGAACAGCAGCTTGTACGAGCCGCACTGATTTCGTTCGTATAGACGAGTGCACGGATGGATTTGAGTTCACTCACTCGACAAAAAGTGACACAACAGCGGGGCCGTTTACTAAAAATGAACACATATATGTTCATTTCTAGTAAACAGGACCCCGCTGTTGTGTCACTTTTTGTCGAGTGAGTGAACTCAAATCCATCCGTGCACTCGTCTATTCGCATAGCTTCTATTTTCTTCGATGAACGCAGAATTGATTATTTTAGTGGTCAAGTTTTGAACCCACCACAGCATGCTTTTGGCGCTACTGTATATGGACGATCAAATGTAAAATACTGTGGTAGCCACAGCACAGTTCTGTCAAAACCTCAGCATTTGCATTGATCCATTGAGCAAAACAGACAGCTGAGCGTAACATGAATGATTCTGAGTTTAGTAGTGTGGATGATTCCTCTCAACCTCAAGATTATTATTTTTTCCATGCTGAGCCTTTTTCGATTGCATTTTCTGCTGAGTGAGCTGAATGAGAATTTTGTAGAATCACTTTTTATTTTCTAGCTTTAAACATACATTGACACATTTAAATCGCTATTAATATCGAGAAAACTGTTATACTGTAACACATAAACATAAGCGTCACGCAAATAACATAACACTGCCGTGGCCAATTCAACTGATTTAAATCAGTGAGCCAAAAAGTATCTGACTCGGCTATTTAAATCGTTAGAATTCGGATTTTACGCATTCAATCTGGTTCTCCCTCGCTAGAGAAAATTATTCGGCTGCCTTTCAGTTTATCCTTCTTTCTTCCTACTGCTGTCAGTTCTGAGCCGAGCTGCAGAGCAGAGCTGCCAGGTGGTTTTATAAAAAATCTGTATCCACTCTATTAAAAAATCTGTATTTTCTGTATTGACGATTTTTTTTTAATTAATCATGTTTTGTTGTTTTACAAATACAGTGCATACAAAATAACCATAAAAAGTGCTTAACCACCTATTCGGGCTATCGTACTAACCATACTGGATATAATTGCGCCATTTGTGATATCGTCCGTACATATTTATAAGAGTGATATGAAGCCGTTTGAAAATGTATGGAGATTTTAGTTTCTATTCATTATCTTCCTAATAAGCAGTTTTAAATGCAAAAAAGTGCACGAGTTTATTACTATTTGATATTTTTAATATAGATGAATACAATTAATTACATCATTTGTGTGGTAGTTACACCGAAAAGTCGAGAGATGTCGCCCCGCCAGTGCTGGTAAAATCATTTTTGCAGTATGGAGAATATCAGAAAATCCGCAATTTCTTACGAAATACATTTTCAATGCAAGTAAAATGTTTACGAGTACTTGTATTTGTACCATTTTAATGTGCTCGGGCACTTTTCTTGTATTTAACATACATGCTTATATTGGAAATATTCAATTAATACTGTAAATCCCCATACAATCTCAAATCGTTTACTACCAGCTCCATATGCATCCGAAAGCGGTTGGTCCTCTGGTTGTGAATGCTGTCAAAAACACCATAACATGATTAATTGTCGATGGAAATTTGATAGGTTCCCGAGCAGAGGGTGAGAACAAAATGAAAACAAAAATTATGTTGTTTTCATTATTCCTGATAACTCAAATTGATTTCATTTTGATGGAGTTGATGGCTAACAGAACAAAAATGAGAGCTAAAAGATATCCGAAGAATACCAAAATTATAACATATATTGATATTAGTGAGAGCTGCTTGATAACTTATTTTGATATGGATATTTTATTTAGATTACAAATTTAGTTATCAACATGTTATTGCATGCATGCTGAAAAAACAAAATAAAAATACCTCAAATTTTGATGTCATCATGAGTTATTAAAAGGCAGCTATATAAACGCACAGTGGAATCGATTAAATGTTCCATAAACTTTTTAATTTTTGTTTTATGTTAGAGGAGCATAGCGACGAGTAAGCTTCTTCTAGTCTTTTGAGCCAAATTGGATTTCGTTTTCTTTCATGTTCGCCTTTTTCCTTCTGTGAAGTTATATTTAGTAGAGAGTCGCGAATTTTGTGATATTCTCCATACTGCAAAAACAGTTTTCCAACCACTGGAGGGGCAAAAACTCTCGGATATTTGATAAAACTACCACTCAACCAAATATGGTTTTTAGCACAACAATTAATTTAGGAGAGAAGGGGGTACGCTGATAAAATCGAGCAAGTTATTTTGTTTTTATAAATTTTGAATTTTTTTTTCTCAAGCATTTTATAAAAATCTGTATAAATCTGTATTGTAATTTAAAAATCTGTGATAAATCTGTATTCTGTATCGGGTCTGTATTAAGATTAAAAATCTGTATAATACAGATAAATCTGTATAAATGGCAGCGCTGCTGCAGAGTCACTTGGTTGGAAGAATTTACACTCGTTCGGCAATCTGTTTGTAGGTGAGGATGGCTATTTTGATTCTGTGGTGCTCGCGCGAGTGAATGAATTTTCCCATGCTTGTGAAGCAGTCGAGTCGAAACCAAAACATAGACCTTTTTGTCTTTTAATCGTCTTTCGTAGAGAAAGACATGGCATGAATCCGATCGACTTTGTTCATTTGTCAACTTGTCACTCCCAACATAGTTTACCCATTTTTGGGTAGGTTCAGTTTTGACCGATCTGGGGGGATTCTATCTAATTTTTTGTAGTTTTGAAATAGCGTGTATCAAACATTAGGTTTTGCACCGTCGGGGTTAACCTCAATCTGATGACAGTTCAGTGCTACTGTTTACTTGGACTTAGTCGATTTTTACTCTGGTGGGTGAGAGGTGACTGTTAAATACGAACAATTGTCGCCTACCTCGCATCACTGGTTCCAATCGACAACAAAGCCATAAGCTACGATGGTTTGTTGATATTTGGAACCAAATTCACATATGGCAAATCAATGAGCGTAAACAGGTGGGGCCCAGTAAATTTATCGTCTCTTTCGTAATCCGGCTAATTATATGGATTGGAGTTTGTCGTCACACTCCTTCAACCGTTTAAACAGCGGGAAAACGAAAGAGATGGCAAACTCAATGAGCCTTACACATTTACATCTCATTGATGGATTTTCAGTAGGCCGATTTGACAGCACATCCCGCCCCTGTTTTTTCATGGGTAGATTTTCTCGATAATTTTTCAGACTGCAGTGAGATGTAAACCGCACTTCTGCATTGTCCACGAGCAACATCCTTTCACCATAGAGGTAACTCTAAGACCAGAAGGTCCCGAAGAAACGAGCTCTACTTTTTGGCTCAGCTCTGGTACTATCTTCGGTCCCAAGCTAATCGATTCACCCCTCGAAACATAGGAAAATCCACTAACCCCTCATTTTATCTGTCAAACTTTCATAGCTAAACAAACATAGAGTAGTGCTGGAATTTATACTAGAAGGGGGTACGTTAATCGATTTGCTTGGGACCAATAGGCTAGTCAAGTAGTGAGCCAGTTTGAAATCGTTAGTTTCGTATTGATTGTTGCTTTCAACAACAATTTTCAAGTTAAATTCGGAAATTTTAGAATATTTTTTTTCGAAAAAACGACTAAGTGCTTGTAAACAGTACCACTGAACTGTCGAAAAGGTTCAGCCGATTAACACTGAGTTCATTTGTGACGTCACGCTGCAGTACCTAATTAACCAATGCACGGAATGAATTCACGAAAAAAATTGACGTTTGAGCGGTGCCGTGTTTACTAAAAAAGGACACATGACGTAATGCTCGCATAACTTTATAAAAGGGCCCTCCATCTTTGACATTTTAGCCATACAGACTGTTGAAAGTGACTTAATCCTATTCTTAAAAACTGGTCTACTTATATTAAAATCAAAAACATCACACACATCATTAAACAGTCTGCAACATCTATCGAGAGATTGTTATAACCGTAAGCAGTACGATGTCCGGGAGTCCACAGAAAGTAATAGTTGCGGAGACGGCGAGCTGGAGTGTGGAAATTGATGTTCCCGAGCAAACAACTGCAGTCAATATGATTACTAATCATGTCAAATATGAACATCCTCTGGAGAAAGACTCGGCGATTTGTTAGTGTTTGCAGTCCAATAAGCGCACATCTATGCTCGTACGGAGGTAAGCGATCTGGATTTGTCCATGGCAGACGTCGTAATGCAAACTTTATAAACTGTTTCTGGATTCTCTCAATGCGCAGTACATGAACAGCATGATATGGAGCCCAAATTTGTACTCCATATTCAAGAACACTGCGGACCATAGAGTAGTACAACGCTTTCAGGGCGTACACGTCGTCGAATTGTGCAGTATTGCGGCGCAAAAATCCTAGCATGGAGTTGGCCTTTGCAACTGTCATGGATATGTGCTCGTTAAACCGTAGTTTGCTGTCCAAGATGAGCCCATGATCCTTAATGGCATTAACCCTTTCCAGCGGCGATTGATTCATAGAGTAATCAAAAATGATCGGAGAGTGAGAGCGGGTAAGGGTAATCACTTTGCATTTGGCAGCATTGGCTTGCATTCCATTCATCTGACACCAGGATGACAATCGCTCTATATCAGCTTGTAGTGCGCAACAATCCACGATCGATTTGATCACACATCACACACGCATATAGCAACTTACAGGAACTTAGCTTATCACACACGTCGTTAATAAACAGAACGAAAATGAGAGGTCCTAGGCGACTCCCTTGTGGAACCATCGATGGTATATGGAATACTTCGGATCTGGAACCAAGCAGCCTTCCTGGACGATAAGTATGATTTCAACCAACAAACGATCCACGGTGGAAGATCAAGGTGGTTTAGCTTCATAATGGCTAGGTCGTGAGGGACTTTGTCAAAAGCCTTAGATAAGTCGATATAAACGGAGTCCACTTGCTGACGCTTCTCGATGCTACCTATAAGAGTGTTCGTGTAAGTCATCAAGTTAGAGACTGTCGAGCGCTTTTTCATGACTCCATGCTGAAACTCTGAGATTATGGGTTGAACAGCTGGATACAACTTCTCATGCAGAAGACTTTCGAGAACTTTGGCCAAGCAGTTCGGGATCGAGATAGGTCGGTAATTTTCCACTTTGTGCATGTTACCGGACTTGAAGATTGGTGTAATTGAGGCGAGCTTCCAGGCATCCGGAAAAACGCCATCCTTAAGCGATCGATTGAAAATAGACATAACGGGAGTGGCCAACGATGCTGCACAGTTCTTGACGAAAGACGGTGGAATACGGTCCGGGCCTGGACCTTTTTGATGGATCGACTGAGCAAAGGGCTTTGAGAATAGCGTCTTGACTGAAGATGAGCTGCTGCAGGTGAATGTCGTATCTTGGTAGCTAATCAATGTATTGCTGCGGTGGAGAAGTTTGATCGGGTTCGAAAACACTTCGGAAAAAGTCAGCGAAAAGGTCAGCAGAAGCGGTGTCGGTGGTGGAGCTTCTACTACCGTAGGTGACGTCCACGGGAATACCAGCTGATCTTTTCCGAGAGTTGATAAAAGACCAGAACGACGATGGATTTTCCTTGAAACCCCTCTGGAGGTTGTCGACGTACTCACGAAAGCGAGCTTCCTGCAAACTATTATACTCTGCTTCTACTAGCTGCACCGTATACTTGTTTGCTGCGGTCCGGGAATGAAAGTAACGTTTTCGAGCTTTACGCAGACGGTTACGCAGATTACGCAATTGCGGATTCCACCAAGGTTGTTGGAATTGCAAACAAGATTTTCGTGTCTTCACCGGAACAGTATCTTGGATTACTTTATAGATGTTGCCGTAGAATACGGAGAGGGCGGCATCAATAAAGTAGATAGAAAGAAGATTAATGAAGATTCTTAAGACTTCCTGCAAAAAGATGATGTGCAATGTGAGAAATGAAAGCTAGTGTGTGATTTGTTGAGCATCGAGAATCATAGTTTACCCGGTTTTATATAAATAGCTACTCATAGCAAATAGGAATACTCCAGAAGGCTCCGAGATTGCATCAAATTGACAAATTTTGAATCATATTTTAAATAAATTAGCATACATAAGACAGAAATTTTAAAAGTTTTTAAGTGTATCGGTATTTTGAAATTTATTTTGATTACTTGAAATTTTTTCGAAGGCTGAGTGGGTCATTTGAATTTGGAAATTTATTTAGAAAAAAAAAGATACGTGTCATAGCATTAGAATGTCGGACTGTAAAATTTGTCGAAATCACATAAGAAAATTTAGAGATTTCGAGACTAGGTCAATTTTTCAACTTTTCGATATATTAAAATTTAAAATTTATAACACACCGTAATTGTAAAGATCTCAGATTTCAAATAAATCATCGCTTGGGTAAAATTTTAAGACATTCTAGAGATAATTCTAAAGAAATTCTGAGGAGAAGTTCGAGGTATTTTTCAAATGTATTTCAAGAAATTTGTAAGGAGGAATAAAGGTAAACTCCAAGGTACTTCTGAAGAGGCAGGGATTGTGAGGAGAATTCCAGGGAAATCTAGAACAATTCAAAGAGATTTTTGAGCAAATTTCCAATGAATTCCGAGTAGAATTCCAGGAAGATTCAGACGTATGTTCCAAGAGAATTTTGAGCATAATTCCAAGGGAATCGAATTCTCAGAATAGTTTTAAGGATATTCTAAAAGATTCTATCAAGGGATTTTAAGAAGAGTTTCAAGAGAATTCTGATGTGAATTCCAAGATAATTTAGGGACAATACTTTTGGAAACCTCGGGTGAATTGCATGAGCAGGAGAATCCTGAGAATAGTTCCAAGATAATTATGATAAGAATTTCAAGAAAACTTTTATGGAGTTCTGAGGAGAATTCCGAGGTAAGGAATGGAGAAGTATTCTAGAAGTATTCTGTGGCATTAAAAGATCTCAGGGTTCTAGAAGTTATAAATTTATTTAAACTGTTAAGTTAACCAAAACTTTGGTCTGACATTTGGTATTTTTTTTCAGGATCTGCAATCATTTAGAAAAAAAAAATGACAAGGTTTTTTTCTTGACAAATTTATGAAACTCTGGGACATTTGTTTTGTTTGGGTCTCAGACTTAATGTTTGGTATCTACTAAGAAAAAGTTAAGAATTTCGAGATTGAACGAATATTATATTGGATGAGTGTACCAGTTACGGCCACACGTTACTATTAACTATGGTGTGTTCCAATTATGACCTATGGAATTCCCATTGAACATAATTGGAACACACCAAAAGTCCCAAATTGTGCATAAAAGGTGTATCTACCTCAATATTTAGGAATTCATTGATGAAAAAATCACCTGTCTCTTTAGTGTCTCTTTAGATTAACTTCGTCAAAAGGTGGACATGGGCAGTAAAAGCTAATTTTATAGATCAACAGCGAGATTGATGAAATTTTAGTAAATGAGTTAATTAATGATTAAATCGATGAAGACAACTGACAGAGACAAACAGACGTAACTGTTTGAACCACATTAACTTAACAACACATCGTCACGGAACTTAATAACGACATTGGTTGAGTTCGTCTCATTAATATTAAAGTAGAAAAACTTATCAAGTTCACCCATATTTGTAAAACTTAGATTTACGATGGCGATGATTCAGCATGAAGAGTTACGTGCATCTGTCTGCGGAATAGCACAACACGATAAATCATCTATGGCTTTTATTAAGCACTCTCTGAATTATTAAACAAAACTCAAGCACCAAATTCGTCGAAGAACCTCACATCCCGAACAGTCCATCACGATGCGCTGGTTCAACGCATCCAACTACCTAGACTCGTTCCGTCCGGTTTATCTAGCGACCAAAATTTGTCACATTCACTTCGAGACAATCAACTTTCAACAGCAAACGACCAGCCGTAAACTGCAGGACCAATTCCGATTCGTTTTAACCATATTGCTAGATATTTACCTACTGTACTCCAGTTTTAAAAGCAGTGATGTCTTCTTAGAAGCAACTGATTCCACTCTAATCAATGTTGGCTGGTACTGCACCGTACTTGCGTTACACTTGTTTTCCTTTCAGTTGCCTTTGTGGAATCGCTACAAGTATCGGGAAATGTTTCAAATTTTCGAAAACGTTGTCCACTGTGATCGAGAGCTGCTGAAGTTGGGAGTGTACGTGAATCATCGTAAGCATCACTTCATCAGTACAGTTTACATTTGTACTATACTGTTCTTCGTGTCATGGTTTACAATCGGGTTTGGACTAATACGAATCACCGGTTGCTGTCAATACTATCACGATATAATATCTTATGATCTAATGATCGTAGCTTTGGGACGGACAATGGCCAATATACAAATATTTATCTGCTACAGCAATTTGATGCTACTTTCGATAAGGGAACGATTCGTCAAGCTTCAGGAAGCTATCAGGTAATAATTGAATTCCTTGAATGTTCTGAATATTATGATTAATACGGTTTATCCTGACAGAAGACACCATCGCATGTTTATGCAACCTGCATCGATCAATTCCGAACAAACTTGTGTTATTCGAAAATTTGCCGAAATGCATGATCAACTAAGCGATACAGTTCAGCTGTTCAACTGTTGCTACTCCGATCACATAGCATACATCCTTACCGTGTTATTGGCATTCATAATTGTCGCCATCTTTGGACTGATTCATTCGTTTGCATCCAGCGCAAACCAGGTTACAGTTTTCATGTCGTGGAATAACTTGTTCTACGCCTCGTTGTACTCTCAATTGATTGTGCAAATGATTTTGTTTTCCAGTCGTGTATACAGAGAAGTAAGAGCATATTTAGAATTTAGACTAAACATTCCTTGAGATGAAGTATCCTCGATTAAACTTTCAGAGCAAGCGGACTGCAGTCGAGATTCACAAGGTCAGCTGCTATAAGACGTACGACAGGCGGGTTCTCGAAGAACTACGCTGTTTATCGCAACAGATGTGGCATCGTGATCCCAAAATTTCCTGCAGCTTCTTCGACTTGGATTGGACCCTTCTCTATGCGGTTTGATTTGGAAATTCTGTCATAAACGCATTTGTCAATTGTTTCTTTTTTCCCATAGATGGCTGGATCGTTTACTACATATATCGTTATCCTGCTGCAGTTTGATTTGGTCAACTTCACTTAGCTATATGAATACAAGTAATAAATTATAAGCATTCCCGAGCCTAATAAGTAATTCAAACCACGTAGAAACGGCTCCAGGAAATTATTACTGCAATCAATGAAAATAATGTATGTACATAAACGCACCCCTTCCGTGCCGTAGCTACTCTTTACTCGCCATGCGTTGGTTCAAGGTGCACAGTTATTTCGACTCCATCCGGCCGCTCTATCTAGCGACAAAGCTCCTCCACTTTGACTTTGAATCTATCGATTTCGAGAACCGAATACACCACCGGACCCTTCCCGATCAGTTCCGGTTCATCCTGACGCTTTTAGCAGATGTCTACCTCACTGTCCAAGGTGTCCAAAGCAGTTTGGCTTATCTCCGTCTCACGGATTCAGTGCTCGTTAACGTAGGATGCTACTCGGCAATTGTGTCAACCTACTTCTTCGCTCTGGCCCTGGCTCCGAAGATGCGACTCGCAGCGAAAGCTAAATTCCAGATATTCACGAACATTGAAGAGCTCGATGTCGAACTGCAAACACTGGGTGTGAATGTCAACCATCAAAAGCATCACTTCATATGTACCGTGAACTCGTGTTTATGGATGAACATGGGACTGTTCGTTCTGATTGTAGCATGTACTTGCCGCTCCAGCGATGACTGGCTCGATTTATCCGAGATGTTTCCGGATTGGACGGCGATACTGGTCATGTTCAGGTCATCTACTAGTCTTGGAATGTTTACATGTCTCTACTGTTTGACGTTGCTGTCGGTCAAAAATGTTTTCGATAAGCTGCATGAAGCTACCGAGTGAGTATCATCCGATTAACTTAAATGCCAGAGTTACGATTTCACTACTTCCCAGAAAATGCCTTACAACAACAACTCCAGCTAAACCAGAACACACTTGTCATCTAATTCGGAAGCTCGCCGGTATGCACGATCTTCTGAGCGATACGGTTGACCTGTTCAATCACTGCTACGGCATTCAAGCACTTCACGCTCTGACATCTGCCTTCAGTTTCACAGTGTTCACCTGGTTCAGTTTGATACATGCTTATGCCGGCAATGTGGACGACACTAACCTTCGAATCGCGTGGGCCAACGTAATGTACGATGGGTTCTTCCTCGTCCTCGCTTTGCAGATGATCGTAATGGCCGGCATCGTCAACGATAAGGTATGTAAGGCGTTATTGTCAATCTTTGTGTAAGCATTTAGCTTGAATCTTGGTCAATACAGTGCAAACGGACGTCGACCCTAGTCCACAAGGCAATCTCCTATGGATCTTACCATCGAAGAATAGCGAAGGAATTGAGGATCTTCTCGCTTCAGCTGCGGCATCACACACCGAAGGTCTCGTGTGTTTTGTTCGATCTGGATTGGATTATGCTGTATACGGTTCGAAACTAGAACTGTAGTTCGAGAAACTCTCTAGATAATTTCTGTTTTCCTGTTTCCGCAGATGACCGGGTCGTTTGCTACGTATTTGGTAATGCTGCTCCAGTTTGACCTGGAAAATCTCAGCTACGGGTAGAGCGGTTGTGCAATTGTGGACCTTTATGTTTTTTCCCTTGATTTTGTTTTCCGTGTTGAGCACCAATGCTACCGACGCCACGGCGGCAGCTCCAACACCTAGACCCTACCTATCGACCCATCAATTCATGAACCGGGGACCAACGGCTTTACTTCCCTTCCGAAGGAAGGCGTGATTAGAGATGTTATGTATGTTTTGAAGTTGTTGAGATTGACTATGAAACCGTGCCATACTTATGAAGTATTTCTCACAGTACAAAATAAAGTTTACTAAATATTCGCTTTACCATCTGTAAATTTGTTCATATGACTTATTTCAGCTAAGGCAACCTTAAATAATATGACAACCAAAAATTATTGACCATGAGTATGAGCATTGATGACCAGTGCTGTCATGCAGTCCACGTTTCCCTAATAAAAAATAACCATAAACGAACGATAACCCAAATCATTGAACTATTCCACAAATTGTTTGGATGATACCCAGAACACGTCGTTAAGCAAATTAACCATACAATTTTTATTAGGGTTGGCTTTCAACGTTAGCAGTTCAGCTAGTGCCATGCTCTGTGTGTGTGTGTGTGTGTGTGTGTGTGTGTGTGTGTGTGTGTGTGTGTGTGAGTGTGTGTGAGTGTGTGTGTGTGTGTGTGTGTGTGTGTGTGTGTGTGTGTGTGTGTGTGTGTGTGTGTGTGTGTGTGTGTGTGTGTGTGTGTGTGTGTGTGTGTGTGTGTGTGTGTGTGTGTGTGTGTGTGTGTGTGTGTGTGTGTGTGTGTGTGTGTGTGTGTGTGTGTGTGTGTGTGTGTGTGTGTGTGTGTGTGTGTGTGTGTGTGGTGTGTGGTGTGTGGTGTGTGGTGTGTGGTGTGTGGTGTGTGTGTGTGTGTGTGTGTGTGTGTGTGTGTGTGTGTGTGTGTGTGTGTGTGTGTGTGTGTGTGTGTGTGTGTGTGTGTATTTTTTTTGCCTCTCTTTGCTTGCTGCTTGTTGGCGTTCCGCCTCCCGGCCGAAAGTAGCTTGTCGAATGTTTTCGTCGTCGTGTTTGAGCGTAGATTGTGTTTCAGACATGCAATCGAAGTGTGCCGTGGCCACTATAGAGATTAGTGACGTTAAACGGCCGCACATTAGCGGCTGCATCGCCGTGTAGAGTTGTTTATTATTTTCCTCAGACTAACCTAAAAATATATGAAATTAGATTTGCCAAAATGAGTTTGACAGCGATTTCCTTTTCCTCGGATTTTCACTAACATGCTCTTACATATCGCACCAATACAACCGGACGTGAAAATCTCTATAAGACGCGTTTGTTTTCGGTCGCTGGAGTTGTCGGTTCTGATTTAGGCGTTGGTCGCGGGATGATTCGGCCGGTGAGGGGCTAGCGCTGCGTCTTCCAGACTGTGTACTGGTGAACTGAAGCCGTTGCGTCACGAGTGATTGTTGACGCAAAGTGGTCGCAGTCCTTTTTTCTTTGCTGAGATCCCTCTAGTCGGAGCAGCTAGAGTGTGTTTCGTGGTTGTTGGAGGTTACTGTGTGAGGAAAGCAAGGCGAGAGTGCTGTTTTCAACATTGGTTGAAAAAGTAGCGGCAGCATATCTATGGAAGCTTTTCGAAATCACCGGATCTTTCCTTTATTTTTCTCTTAACTTTCATTGGATTATTATATGAAACATTATATGCTGGGTACGGGAGGGTCCACCAGGGCATCCGATTGAAGCGAAATGGATGGGGAGAGTGGAAATGCCAATTCCATGTCTTTAACATTTCGTGAATTGAGGGTGGGTTCTTCTCCCCACAACTTGTTTTTTGAACGATTGTATGATCCTGATGTTGGAAGAAGATTCTCATTTATCCCGTGGATGAACGTGGGCGATGTTGCCCACGGATTCACCCAAACCGTTTTTGGCCCTTCATACAATGACAGGTTAAGTATAATTAGAGTTTATTAAACTTGATCAAATCGAGGACACTCCATAGTCACTGACAGTTGTCTTGCAACAGTGAGTGGTAGTTGCATATCATCATCAACATCATGATGACCAGTGCTGTCATGGTAAATTTAGAGTTGGTTAGTCACTGATTATGCATATGTGCGCCGCCTTTAAGGAGCGTCCATAATCGTTATTAAGAGAAGAACACACAAAACTAGAGCACGGGTAAAATTTGTCTGGAATCAGTGCGATCAACAAAACTTAAAAAAAAAACTAATATTTTGGGTATTGGATCTTCAGTTTTAACGGTGGATCAAAACGACATGTTTTATACCCGACGTTTCAGTCTTTGGACTTGATCTTCATGGGATATAATACAGTACCATCTTCCGTTCATACCAATCCCTGGATCGAAACCCAAACATAATTAATAATTCTTTTAGAACTTTAAAAGTCTAGACTTTTCAGCAGTTTTCGATGCATCTCTGAAGTTATTGGTACTGCCCTAAAGATCTCTAAACTCCAACGAATTTTTCAAAACTTCCCTGAAGTTTTCGAAACTTAAGGTCAAGCTCAAAATCTCAAAACTTTCCTGACATATCTGGACTAACCTGAAGTGATTCGTTTCTCCATGACAATGCACAATGGTCCCAAAGCCGTATTTAGGAAGATAACAATGTTTGCTCTCAAACCATCACTTTAAGGTATATGGTGTCTTCGGGAAAGTTTCATCATATTTTTTGGCCGATCTGTGAAATCGAAATGCTAGTGAAATTAGGGTGGTCCATAAAATTGATGAATGAATTGAAAATACCAACTTCTTTATTATGAGAGATAGACCAATGCAGTATTCTAAAAAGAGAACAATGGAGAACAATCAATTCGAAGCAACTTTGCTGAAGACACCAAATTTCCATCTCTTATGGTTCATGAGTTATGATTTTTTACACAAGCAGTTTAGGGTGGCCCCTAAAAAACAGTTTTCTTTCAATATTTTTGCATACGTTCATTTATCATAAACACATTATTCTAGACACTTTTAGAACTTTTGATTACGCATATTTTTGCTAAAGCAACCAGCTATCTTTTTTGATTAGAAAGTTAAAGGAAATTATCTTCGAAAAAATTGTCAAATGGAATTAAAAGTAAGAAAATCGGTTTCCTCCATTTAGGGATGGAGGAAACCGATTTTCTTACTTTTAGTTCCATTGGCGCATTTTTGCTGAAGGCATCAAATTTGTACTTCATATGGTTCATGAGTTATGATTATTTTAAACAAGCAGGTTAGGGTGGTCCCTAAGAAATCCGCTTTCTTTAAATATCTTTTTATACGATAATTTGCTCAAGCAACTAAATTGTTATCTCTTTTATTTGAAAATTTCTGGCTAGTTTTTGCTGAGATTTTTGGAATTTTCGGAAATTATTGAAAGTTCTAGTAATTAATTAAAGGAGATGCTTTGAAGATCTCTGAACTTTAAAAAAATAATGAAAGTGCCTAAAAATATAAAAGCTTTTCTGAAGTTCTCAGAACTTCTCTGAAGATCTAACAACGTTGCTTAAAGTTTTTAGAAATTCCCTGAGTTTTTAGTTACGTTAATTCAACTGCATTGAGGATCTCTAATCATCTCAATCCAGAAGTACGTGCAGTTGTCACAAAATTCTACACCTGAAGATTTCCCCTGAAATTTTTTGGACTTGCTTCCAAAATATATATGAAGTTTTCTAAATTGATCAGGAGTTCTCTGGACTTAAGTTTATCGAAATTTTCCTAGAATGCATGGAGCTATACTGTATTTATAGAAATTATACTCTGCGGATCTTTAAAGTTCCCCAAAAGTCTGGAATGCCCCTACGATCTCTGAGCTGTTCTAAAGATCTCAAGAACTAGGTTTTCTTAGGTTCTTGGAATTTCAATTAAGTATCTACAAGTTCTTTGGACCTCTCTGTTTTCTTGACTTTCTTGAAAATATTAGGACTTCTTAAAAGTTTCTGCAGTTTCCATGAAGCTGATGGAACCTCCTGAAAGTTCTCAAAGCTTTCCTGAAGTGCCCAAAATGTTATAGAAGTTTTACCCTATTATCCCGCAGTCTGTACATGAAATTTTCTAAAAATCCCAATTACTTCCTTTCATTCCTCGGATCTCCTTTAAAGTTCCTAAAAAATATGTGGATCACTCTGAAGTTTCAAAAACTGCTATTAAGTTGTTTTAACTTCCCTGAAAATGTTTAATTTTTTGAAATTCTTGTAATTTCTCACAATTTTTCTAACTGCCTTAAAGTTCTCGAAACAGGGGAAATGTCTCTAATGTTGGCCTATGGCTCTAATATTGGGCCCATCGCTAAAAATCTGCTATTTATCAATTTTATCTAGATGAACGCGTTATTAGGACGTTACTAATGGATATATTTGGTTGCTATTGAAAAATTAGTCGATTACTGAATGTATGTATGGGCCCAAATTAGGGACACTTAGGCCGACAATACCTGCATTTCCCCTACATTCGAAGCTCTCAGAACTGAAGTTCCCGCAATTTTCCTGTTATTCAAGTAACTATTTTGAAGTTCTCAGAACAGTCACAAAGTTCACGTTGCTTCCCTTAAAATCTTTAAACTCAATTGAAGTCGTTTAAAATCGTTAAACTTCTGAGCAGCTCCTGCAATTTTCCTGAATGTAATGGAACAGTTATTGAAATTTTCCTGAAATTTTGTGGAACTGCCCTGAGACCATTAGAACCTAATATTAAGGGTCTTAAAACACTTCCCGTAGTTCTGAACGTTTTAGAAGTTCTCTGAGCTATCCTGAAGTTATCAGATGTTCCTTGAAATTCTCGGAATTGTAATGATATTCTCAAAACTATGATTTCCGCACATTTTCTGATGTTAAGAAAAAGCGTAACCACCCAAAAAATTTGATTTTTTCTTAAATTTCCAAAATATATATATATAAGGGAGATTTTTTTGTAGTTTACTCAGTCTAGGGTAATCCAAACAGTCAGTTATGCATTGCACGACGTTTCGGCCGTTTATCGGTGGCCTTTTTCAAGTGTAAGTAGTCAGACATAGTCCTTGAAATTGCGTACAGTATTTGTTTCAAGAAACTACCGCGAAGATCAGCTATCAGGACAATGCATAACTGACCGTTTGGATTACCCTAGACTGAGAAAGCTATGAAAAAGAAATCTTCCTTCCAGTCGAACAACCTAATTTATCACTAAGATGGCTGATCTACACGGTAGCTTCTTAAAAGAAATATTGAACGTAATTTCAAGAACTATGCCAGACTGTTTTACCCGAGGTTTTACCCTTGAACTTTTCAAACATTTTCTAAAGTTTTAGGAATTTCCCAAATTTCTCAAAAATTTATCGAAGCTCGATAAACTTTTTATTTACAGAATCTTCCAGTAAGCTAGATTTCTCAAAGTTCTTGTAAAGTTCTTGAAGTTGATGTTGAAGCAACTGTCATGAAGCTCTCTTCTTAATTAGGCTCATGATTTATTTTTCAAAGTTCATGGAACTGTCCTGAATTTCTCATAACTTACCCTCAAAGGACTTTAAACTTCCCAAAGTGCAAGACTTGCATGTAGTCCTCGGAACTTCCCTGAACATTTCGAAACTTATCTGAATATTTCGGATATCCCCTAAAGCTCTTGGTACATCATGGATCGATATGTTTGCGCCCAGCTAGTTAAAAAGTAACCACCACACAAAAAAACCACCATGACAGACCTGTTGATGACCGCTACTAGAGACCGAGAATACCCCTGCATCTTCACATCTCAGTAGACAAAAACGGCCGCTACTAGGCATTCTTGACGACGTCGAACTGACCGCTCTGGAAGGGTTAAATACGTACCAGACAATGTTAAAAAATGAAAACGATCCGACGAACATCCCGGGATTGCACTCATGATCTTCTGCTCAGTAAGCAAAAACAGCCGCTCTAAGGCCACCGAGCCCCTCGAATATCACATGAAATTACTACAAACGACACATTCTATGATGGTCACCCCAGTACCTAGTCAAGTAGCTTCAAATTACTATTACAAAATAAGAGGAAAGATCTCCCCGTTGCTTTTCTCTCACAGACAAAACCGTCAATCATTACAGATCAAGGATTTATTTCGAATATGAATACATTACCTATTGACGCATATAATGCCAGTTTCCGAAATCGAACTGCAACAGGATAACCAGATACATGGTGAAAGATCCGGCAATCTGCAAAGTAAGACCCATACATTTTACAACCTCTGTCAGCGGAACACCGTACCGTACCATACCGAGTAGAAAAGCGGCCAATCCAAATCAAACAAACCGCAGCTTATCTTCGGCGCATGGTGGTCCAACTGTTGCGAGAACGAACGTAGTTCATTGACGATTCGCCGCTCCAGAGATCCATAGCAAATGGCCTTGTGAATCATGATCGCTACTTGCTTGCACTGCAAATCAAAATGGAATCATTTTTCAGCTAAAACTTGAAAACCCACCGACATACGTCACTGCTGACAAGGCTGGCATACATCACCAGCTGTAAAATCACAGTCAAAAAGAATACATTATACATGATGTTGTTCCACACCACCTGCATAGTGACTTCATCCGCATTCGACGCATAAGCATGGATCAATCCGAAAAAAGCGAAAATCGTAAACAGAGCTAACGGTGTCAGAGATTGTATCAAATGTGCAGAATAGCAGTCGTTGAATAGCTCGACAGTGTCGCTTAGCAGATCGTGTACGCTGGCAATTCGACGAACCGTATCGCAAACGTGACCAGGTCCAGTGTTCCTTCGTGGAACTGCTGCGGTTCCCGTCTCAAGGTGTGTCCTGTAAATGCAACAGAACAGTACCTTAAATGCATTCCAACTACAACAACGGGCCACCGGATACCTACCGCATAGCGTCACGTATCCTGGTGAATCTTTCGTTGATCGCCATAAGCGTTAAACTAGTGTAGCAAGCAAACAAGCTAAAACTGGAGGATGTTCTGAATATGATCAAAATCGTTAGAATATTGGGCAGTACAGTTAAAACTTGCATCCAAGATCCGTTGAAGCGGGTCGAAGTAGTTTTGAGCAAAATCAACATGAAAATGAAAATCCATCCGGACACAAATATCGTACTGAAGATATAATGTTTCCGATGGTCGATGGTGATTCCCAGCGTTTCCAGCTGCCGATCGCAATTGGCAAAATTTTCACAGATTTCGAAGGTACCGTTGGTTTTGTACCGATTCCACAGCGGTAAGGTTGCCGTGAACAAAGTCAACAATACAAGGCTCACGTACCATCCCACGTTGAGTAGAACGGAATCAGTGAGCAGCAGGTAGACACGGTTGACTCGCGTGGCCCGGATAAACAGATATAAATCCAGCAGTACGGTTACGACAAACCGGAACTGGTCCACCAGTGTCCGTCGGATAGTTCGTTGCTTAAAATCGACCGTTTCGAAGTGAATGTGAAAGATCCTGGTAGCCAGGTACACGGGCCGCAACGAGTCGAAAAAGCTGTGCGATTGGAACCAGCGCATCATGACGAATGACATTGAATGTTGACCGGGAAAAGGAAAATGTGGTGGTTTGATGGGGTGAGTTCCATCAGTTGATTGGGTTAATCTATCCAGCCAGATTATTCAGCGATTAGAAGAAGTCTGCTCAGTGGAATTTTTGGTAGGCACTAATATACTGCGGCAATTACCGGTGGAAACTTTCGGCTGCAATCTAATAGTTAAGTGAATATAGAATACTCCATCTGTTCAACTCTACCAAATGATGAATATGTTTGATTGTCTCTTTCGACACAACCCTTCAGGATCTTAGATTCAGGATCTTAGATTCAGGATCTTAGATTTTATATTATGAGACATTCAAGGATATACCATTTAAACAACTGTGCCGAAGATAATAATCATCTTGTGGACGTAGTAGTAGTTCTAAAAATCTGCACACCCGATGGAATAAGTATGGTTGTACTGATTAAGTACGGCTTCCTAATATGTTTACGCCTATTTTGATGAGTTTCAGTAACCAGTTTAGAAAGGATCTACTGTTCATGAGCATAAATCGAGCAGCTCAAGATCAACCGAACTTCCATGTTAAAACAAACAGTACATAACAGCCATTTTACTATGTATTATATGTTTGTGCATCAAATGTGGACTGAAGTGGACGCCATTTTGATGGCTGGGCATTTTCTGGTGGTGTACAACCGAACAGCTGCATTAGTGTTAGTGTGGAGAGGAAGAATGCATACCGTACGAAGTTAAGGTTACCATGCCGACGTGACAAGGATTTTTGCTGAAGGTGGACGCCAGTGTTGCCAGTATTCCAGATTTATCTGGATTTTCCGGATTTTCAGTCGTCTAGCCAGATACACAGACAGATCACGTTTATATTCAGATTTTTTAAATATGTTCCAGATTTTCCCAGATTTTTAAAATGTGTTGCTTTATAAATATCACTACAATTAATCTAAAAATAAAAAAGCCAAACTTTTTACTTTAATTACTGAAGGCCATCAACGTTGGACATTATTGCAGCATCATTCGTGGAATTGTTACAACATGTTTGAAAATTGAGACATTTTCTAAACATTATTGGCCGTAAAAAATCCTCATTTTTTTAAAAATATCGAGCCAGGATTTTTTTGTGTTTTTGTATAGATTTTGATAATTAATTTTTTATTTTTTTTTTTTGTATCGTGGATTTATAAAATTCAATATTTTAATATGGAGCGATTTTTCTAATTTTGGAATTTAGAGAAATCGAAAACTGTTCAGGATTGAAAACAATAAATTGAGCTTTGGAAAATTAGCAAGGCTTTTGAATCTAGACAACCACCAGTACCTTGAAGTATGTTCGTGATATTTTTGAGGATAATTAATTAGATTTTTAAATAGAATTTTAAAGTACCTGTGAATATTGAGGTAGTCTCAAATACTTTAGAATTCTGAATTGCCCTAGATTTCAGAATTTTAAGGTAATTCTGAAAATAGTTTACAGTAAACAACTCTGATGACAATTGCGTGGAGATTTTGTGAAGAAAGGAAATAGTTAGAATTCGGAAGAGAAATCGTAGAAAATTCTTGAGATGAAACTTAAGGAGAATGCTGATATGAATCGTGAGAATAATTTCAATGGGATTCTGTTCAATGTTTCTATGGAGATTAGGTTTTATCAAGTTTTAATAAATATGGCAATTTCTGGGAGACTTTCAAGGCTATTTTTTTTTAAAGTACTTGAGTACTTCGAGTATACTGAAGAGATAAGTCTGAGAAGAATGTGACGGTCATTCTGAAGAGCGTACCAAGGAAATTATTAAGAATATTCTAAGGGGATTTCATAGAGAAAAATTGAGACCAAATTATGCCAATTCGTGAAAATTATTACCAGTTTGAGGGAATTGTGGAATCAGAGAGCGATTTATAAGAGATTACAAGAATAGAATGTTACTGAAAAAGTTTGGATATTATCAAGATTAGTTTAGAGGAATCCAGAATGAAAGTATGATGAAATTCTAGGATGATTAAAATTGAACTCTGTAAATGAAGTACATTCAGACTAACACAAAATTACATGATCTCAGGGCTGGTAGTGCTGATGCGATATAATAGTAGTGACTTTAGTGACTAAAATTACGGCAATAGTGACCAAATAGTGACTTTTAAATAATAAATAAGTACCAATAATGACATTTATATGATGACTCAGAAACTCAAATAAGGTTTAATATTGAAATAAACTGTCATGGAACTTAAAATCACATTCCATGAATTCCTCTAATTATATCGGAACTTCCAACGGAATCTCTCCTATTAAGAGCATTTAAAGTGCAATTTCCGGATTTTCCCAAAGATTTTTGTACTGTTACCAAGGAATCAAAAATATCTCCAAATGACAAGCGATCAACGAACCGAATAATAACGCTATGTCAGAAGTGGAAAACAATAATGATATAATCTTCACCGTTCTTTTTCATGACAAGCAGCTCGTGCGACCCAACTCATTCGGGGCGGTAGAAGGAAACGAGCAAATTGTTGGCAAGCTGCTTCACGAAGTAAAGCCGAAGATGATACACGTGTGTTAATGGGATTTTTTTTTGTTATGTCTTTTCTCGATTCATATCAAGCTTTGTCCTCATCCGTGTATATTGCAACAAAGTAGGCAAGCAATATATTATTATCCTTCTACCACTCGGATCGAGCTATGTTAAAGAACGAGTTTGTCATGGTAGTCGTAGCAACCGTTTTGTCTGTATCGTTGGTTGCTTTATGTGTTTGGATTCGCTGACTGTTACAGGTAGAACGAAATACGTTAAAATTAATGTATTAACCAACAAACCATAATAAACTAGCTTAAATAGGGTTCAATATATCATTACAACGGCAGCATTTTTTTTTTCGAATATCTTGAATTTGATTCTGCCTTTGAAATCTTTAAAATTTTGATATCACTTTGATAATTCTCTAAGCATATTTCATATATTTTTTCGGAATGATCCCAAGAACTTTTTTAGAATTATTCCACTCCTCTTAAACTTGCATCTAAAACAAGCTTAACAAAAATAATATTGCATTATTGAAATTTTTTGCAGAACAATGGACAACATTCTTGGAAATAGATTATTTTCGTAGTTGGAGATGCTGAACGTCAAATATCAGACATTTTAATAAAGTATAGAGTTGATAGTTCCGTTGTACTACAACAGTGTGAAAATTGTATACAGAAAGTAAAAAGCTAGCTTAAAACACTTTTGAGAAATGTACGAATCGGGTATAGCATCCCTTTTACCAAATTCATCCGTTGATGACGGATAGTGAGGGGTGTTTCACATTGGCAAAAGGGATAATTGCCAATTTGCTCATGTGCCTCCGATGTGCGGAAACAGATATATCAATTGTTTCACACTCAAATCGCAATCTGACGTAAGCATCTACCTGATTCGTACCTTCCTAAAAAATGTCCTTTGCTCGCTTTCTACTTCTACTTTCTATATACAATTGTCACACTACCGTACTACAACGGAACTATCAACTCTATACTTTCATCTCCTCATCTATCGTATAAATGTTCAAGTCTGATATTTGACGTTAAGTATCTCCAACTATGTAAATCGATAACTTCACGCATGAATTAATAAATTATAATTAGTTAAAGTAGACTATATTTGATTTTTTAATTATTCTTTCAGGATTTCCATGAAGGTTCTTCCCATAAATTTACTTGAATTCTCCTTAGAATTTCCATGAAATTAACATTAGAAATATCATAAATTTAAGCTTAGAATAATCTTGGACTTCTCCCCTGAATAAAATTGGAAATTCAATTCGTATTCTTCTCAGAATTTCCATGGTATCATCTCGGAATTCTCAAAACAAAAATCCATCTCAGAATACCTTTGAAATTCTTCGAAGAATTCCTTTGAGATTGAACCGTCAAAAGCCGATTCCATTGGAATTCTTCTCGGAATTTATTACGAACTCTTTAGAGTTTTCTTGGAAGTATCCTCAGAAATCATCCCAGAATTCCTTATATAACTTCCTTAGTGCCAAGTACTTAATTTAAAAATGTTGTTGATATTTTTCCATTTCACTCTATTTTAATTGTGAAAAAGTGACTTTAGTGACTATTTTTTGTGAAATACTGACTTTAGTGACTTTTTGGTGAGAAAAGTGACTTTTTTAGAGACTGACTTCAAAATAGAGACAAAGTCACTAAAAAGTGACCTGCTACCAGCCCTGTGATCTTTATTATTCTTTGGCAGAAAATTATTTGTAATGGTCATGTGGAGTAGCCCCTAGTTTAGGTAAACTGTGCGTGAGTACCACGATGTTAGGCTTTGATTCTCACTTCAGCCAGGAGAATTTTAGTTTGAAATAAAATTGCCTTCTGGTCTACCGAGTTGTGAGTTGAATGATGTCAGGATGAAATTGGAAGTCTGATCAATCTCAGAGTGATATTAGAACTAATAAAATCTTTAAGACATATTCTAACAAGTTTGCTTTATAGATTTTTTTTAAACATGGGTTTCATGAACATTCTGGTAGACTTTGAATAAATTTTGAGATGATAATACTGACCGATTTTTACAGGAGATTGACACATCACTTTGATTTCAATAGCATTATGTTAAAAACAGGATTCTTTGGAGCATTCCAGATTTTTCCAGATTTTATATTTTGACTGGCCCAGATTTTTCTCAAAATGACCTGGCAACGCTGGACTGGACGCAGCAGTGCCAGCGAGAAAGAAAAGAAGAACAAGTTTTTCTGGGTGGGTGGCTATACGAGCGTAGCAAGCATACCATGTGACTATCGTTGTATTGTGTGCAGCGAATCCAAACACATAAAGCAACAAACGATACAGACAAAACGGTTGCTACGACTACCATGACAAACTCGCTCTGTAACATAGCTCGATCCGAGCTTTGTTGCAATATACACGGATGAGAACATAGCTTGATATGAATCGAGAAAAGACATAACAAAAAAAATTCCCATCAGCACACGTGTATCATCTTCGGCTTTATTTCGTGAAGCAGCTTGCCAACAATTTGCTCGTTTACTTCTACCGCCCCGAGTGAGTTGTGTCGCACGGGCTGCTTTTCATGAAAAAGAACGAAAAAGATTATATCATTATTGCTTTCCACTTCGGACATAGCGTTATTATTCGGTTCGTTGATCGCTTATCATTTTGTCATTTGGCGATATTTTTGATTCCTTGATTGTGTAAGAGTAGGTGGGGGGGTTGAGTAAGCCTACAGCTGACCAAACTTAAAAAAATACTTTTATTTCAAAATCATTCTACTTTCAAACGTTATTTGAATCTTTATCAAAGCTGTGCAAAACCAATCTTAAAAGTGTTGTTTAAGATTATTCACTTAAAATAAAGTTTAGGAATAAACATAAGTTCAAACATGTTCCGAGCCAATTTTCTCAAAAACAAAATTTTTACATACGGCCTGTTGAAAAATCTCCCCAGAAATGTGTTTCACCTTACATTATTTACATAGTGAACTCATTTTGAATCTGAGTTAGTCGCCAGGAACGGCTTCTGTTATTCTCGCACATACTCATTAGTAACTGATTCTCAATTTTCTTAGAAATCCTTCTACTTACCCGGTCCAACTCTACATTCATCGTGATGTGCTAGATCCACCTAGCTACAATGATCAAGTCGAACCGCTCGACATCAACCAACAAATCATTCACCCTCTTTTCAATTATTCAACTCCACGACCGTGATCAACAAGATTGATGGACCTAATCAGCTAATGGAATTCCTTGCACCTAGCGCTGTCCTTTGCCGGTCCCTCCCTACCATTCATCGTAATGCGCTGGTTCCAGGCGTACAACTTTTTCGACTCGATTCGCCCGGTTTACCTGGCTACCAAGATCTTTCATATTCACTTCGAAACGCTCGATTTCAACCAACGATCCATTCACCGAACGCTACTGGATCAGTTTCGGTTCGTGCTGACCGTACTGGTGGATTTCTATCTGTTCTACAGGGCGCTCATAACTAGCCTTCCGTACCTGCAGCTCACCGATTCCGTTCTGCTCAACGTAGGGAGCTACGCGAGTCTCGTTTTGATTGTTCTATTCTCGTCAACCTTAGTACTGTGGAATCGATGCAAAACCGACGGAGTCATCGAAATCTACAGAAATGTTGCCAACTGCGACCAGCAACTGCAATCGCTGGGAATCATCATCGACCACCGCAAGTATTATCTCGTCAATACACTTTATATGGCCGCTGCGATGTCGATTTCAGTGATTATTTTGATCGGAGCTATCGTGGTCCGATACGACGAGACTTGGATCCAAATTTTTTCTACACTACCCGATTGTATAACCATTTTGAACATATACAGAACAGCCATCAGCTTTAGTATGTCTATTTGCTACAGCAATCTAATGCTACTGGTACTCAAGGAACGGTTCAATAGAGTACAGGAAGCTATGATGTAGGTGATATTTGGCCAACATTTTGGTTGTCATGCATTTCAGCTATTTCTGTTGAATTTACAGAAGACACATTAAAACCGAAACGGAAGCAGTTCCAAGAAGAAGCGATGAAGTTTGCGATTCGATTCGTCGTATAGCCAGCGTGCATGATCAGCTAAGCGACACGATACAGCTATTCAATAACTGCTACTCCACTAGCGCAATGCTTGTTCTGGGAACGTCAGCCTTCTTCGCGGTCTTTGTTGTCTTCGGATTGATCCATGCTTATGCATCCAATGCAGATGAAGGTACTATAAAGGTAGCGTGGACCAACGTCCTGTTTGATGTATTCTATGTGTTGCCGGTCATTTCGCTGGTGGTGTACGCCAGCCATGTCAGCAGTGCTGTAGGTTATAGAGGATCCAGGTTATGTTTGTAAATAAATCATTACTAAATTCCAGTGCAAGCAAGCATCGATCCTAGTTCACAAGGCAATTTGCTATGGATCTCTTGAGCGGCGAATCGTCAAAGAACTCGGCTCCTTCTCGCAACAGTTATACCATCATGCGCCGGAGATCAGTTGCGGTTTGTTTGATTTCAATTGGACTCTGTTCTACTCGGTATGATACGAAAAGCACAGAGAAGCAGACATAACTCGTTGAATAATTTTCACTGTAAAACATTACCGCCATCTGTTGAGTACACTGAAGTGGGCAATACGCTGAACAGATGGCAGTAGTGTGTAGCCGTCAAACGCAAGGAAATTATTATAAGCGCCACAGGTGGCGGCACTACCAACTACGATACTTTTAAATTGTCCGTTAAATGCTTGTTCGATGAACAACTTGCGAGCGAGATATGTCTGTTTGTCTGTGAGATTATGTTTCAATAGAGAGGTTAAAACAGAATTTTTCTTTTTTACAGATTGTCGGAACATTTGTCACCTATTTGGTAATCCTATTGCAGTTCGATTTCGAAAACATGAACTAAGATCGTAAATCATGATTGTGAGAAGCATGCGGAGCTCTTCCAGAACTTGAATAAAATTTAAAACAAGACGTAATTAGCTTTCAATCTGGTCTTGCTATTCGGACTAACTGTAATGACTAAGCGTTGTTGTGATTACTTGGCACCAACATACGAATAATTTGATTCCAACGACATATGGGACGCCGAATTCCCACGGCTTGATAAAATCCCCACCCTGTTAATATCGAATGATGATAAGCCCCATACGCCGGAGTCTATATCGGTCGTCCGCGCCACTGCCACTGAAGCAGTATTTCATCATCACGTAATAACAGCGATGTACTCTGTGGGATGTGCAATAATGCTGTGCGATTAGGCCAAAGTTCACGTGGAGTATCCGCTGCCAGTGCGTGTATAATTATAATGCTTTCGATGGATAACTCGAGTTCAGATATTAAATGGAAAATCAATAATTCAAACAAATGTGACGCATGGAAGTTTATTTATGGCAGCAGGGTAATTAGTAGCTAGTATGTGTCCGTTTCATAACGTTTTCGTTTTGCATCTCTAGTTGTCGACCGTTTAATCTGGTATTTGGAACACTTTCGGTTTTCTTTCCAAAATCAAATGTACGCCCATTTTAATTTGAGTCACAGTTTCGTCGGAAAAGAATCTAAATAGGGTAGAGAACTACTTCAGCCTAATCGCCCATTTTGGGCCTATCGAACAAAAAACTTCAAATAAATCCATGATTTCAGAGTTAACAAGTCAATTATGCGTTTGGTACGATACTTTAGTTAATAAGCTACCGAACGAAGTCAATGAGAACGCGTGATATGAAAGTTTGCACCCATTATTCCCAAAAACAAAAGAAGCGCTCCGAACGAATCAATTTTATCTTTATCCGATAGGCTGAAGTGAATCCATTGGCCTTTCAATGGCGTTTCAATGCGTTAGGCCGAGTTTAGAATCCGTAGGCCGAGTTTGGCGTCAAGAAGCAGTGTTCGATTTTTGACAATATCTCAACGATTGGATTCTCTTTAGCAAATCTTACGGTACTTACGGAAAGGTAAATAAATTTGGAAGCCATCAGTAATAATAACATTTCGTTTGGTGCTAAACTGCGCTAGATTAAGAAAGACTAAGCTAATACGCCGGAAATGGGGTAGTTAACCCTAAGGTACACCGGGGCAAGTTGGATAACATAATATAAACATAAACATGAAAGTGTCTTACCCCAAGGGGCAAGTTGAAACGCATATATTACAGCAACTTTTCGATAACACATTTATTTTCTCCTAAAACATGTACACTGAAGTCTTATTTTACACCGTTTTTTTTACGCGGTTTTTTACACGGTTTTTTTGCGATTTACACAGTACGTTTTTAACGATTTCTCGACAACGATACTTGATTCCAATCACATAATCCGATTCAAGCTATAGGTAATCGAATCGAATGGCATACTTTAAAAAAAATCACAATTTTTGGTGTAAATACAGAACTTTTTTAAATATGTCTATATGGACCATAGCATGCTATAATTACGTATGGCATAAAAATCCGATTTTTTTAAAACATTTAAGCATGTGAAAAATCAAAATCTCGGTAGGTTTTTTTTTACACGGTACATATTAAAAAATACCTGAGTGTAAATTTATGTATAAAATAGCCTTTCGTGGACTTCAACCCATTGCAGATACACAGGTATCCCTCGAATAATGCGGTAGATAGTGCAGTCCATTCAGAAAAAAACAACAACCATGAAATCACAATGAAGTGACTATAAAATACAATAAATTCTATTGTTGAAAATTGACCCTGTTATATTTTTTGATTGTTCAAATGATCATCATCCCCTCTCAAAACCTCTCAAAATCGGCAAGCATAGGAAAAATCGTTTCATTTTCCATTTACTACTCACTCACACGCATGCAACATCAGAAACGAGCAGTAGCTTGTGCATTCTCATTGCTTCTATTTTCTTCGATGAACGCAGAACTGAGCAAAACAGACCGCTGAGCATTTGTTCTTCAACAGCAGTTCTTTTGGTCGATGCCTCGTCGACTTTGGAAAGCAACCGTTTCGTGATGAGTGTATGAGTGAAGACCACGTTTTGCATTCATTACTGCAATGGATGCGCTTTGCCCCTCGTTGGCAATACTGCCATACAAAGGAACTACTGGAAGGGGCTCCTATTCTGATGAAGGAGGCTTTTTGGATAGCGGAAGATAAAGTGTTTATTGTGTTGTACCTTTTGACGATAGTTTTAAGATGTTTTGTAAATTGAACAAGAATCCTCGGCTCTGTAAAGTTAATTCGATTGAGCAAAAAAAAAAGACCGCTGAGCGTAGCGTGAATGATTTTGAGTGTAGTAGTGCGAATGATTCCTCACTTATTATTTTTTGAATGCTGAACCATTTTACGATTGCATTCTGCTGAGTGAGCTGAGTGAGAATTTTGAAGAAAGAATCACTTTTTATTTTCTAGCTTTAAATATACATTGGCACATTTAAAGTGGTATTAAAATGGGGAAAATTATTATATTGTAACACATAAACGTAAGCGTCACGGAAATACTTTGATCACTGAGCCAAAAAATATATCTCGCTCGGCTATTTACATCGTTAGCGTTCAGTTTTTACCTCGGTAGAGAAAATTGTTCGGCTGCCTTTCAGTTTATCCTTCATTCCTTCTACAGCTGTCAGTTCCGAGTCTACCTGCAGAGTCACTTGATTGGAAGAATTTACAATCGTTCGGCAATCTGTGTGTAGATGAGGATGGATATTTTGTTTCTGTGGTGCTCGCGCGAGTGAATGAATTTCCCCATGCTTTAAAATCGATCTACGTAGTTTATGGAGTTCTAATCAGATACATTCCAAGGAATTTCAGGGGGAGAATAAAGGAAGTTCTGAATTGAATTCCTAGGTAATTCTTAGTAAGATTGAACTTAGAAATTGTTTTAGAAAACAATAAGATCAACGGAATGACATTTCAGATCTTGGATTAAGAATTTTTTGAAGATAATGTATTATGGCTGTGCCTGTTTTTTGCATTATTGAACTTTTCAAGATTTAAGACTGATTTCAAAAAAATTAATCTTGGATTTAGATAACATTTGAGGATTTTAACACTATTATCTAGCATTGGCCAGAAGATTTTTGTGAGAGAGTCAAATTCCGTTTGAAGAGAATTTCAGGAGATTAATTGGTTAGTTGGTTGGTTGTCTTTATTATGAAGATTTTCAGCCAGACCGGTTCATCTCCCAGGAGAATAATTCTAAGGGGATTTTACGGAGAATTCCAAAGGCATTTTGAGAAGAAGTTATTTCAAGAAAATTTCAAGGAGAATGTTTACGTTTTTTGCTCTTTACTGCACATCAAGATTTGTATAACAGTTTGTTACTCTGTCATAGTATTGCTACCAAACTACTTGGATCTGTATGAGATAGTGAGGACATTGCAGAATGCATAAGATTGAAAATACAAGTATACACACTTAGAAAAATTTATGTAAATTTAGGTGCTCTGAGACTGACATATACGAGCGTTAATTTTGACATAAAGTTGAATCATAATAAACGCAAAATTCAGCTCAATCAAACGTAATTTCGAACTTTCCAGTCTGGGAGCACTTAATTTTACACATTTAGATTATGTCAGTGGAGTCACGTAACCTCACTTTTTACCTGTGCACCAACTTGCAAAACCAGATTTATTGCCATATTCATACTCGAATCGGTTGAAAAATACTCTTAATCTTCTAGTTTACTCGAAATCTATCCATTGGAAGCAATATTTTGTTAATTGTGTATGTTTTGAGAGTAGGTGCACAGGTATATTAAGGTTAAGGCGATGCCACTGGATTATGTCGTACGTGGAGTCACTGAACAGTTGATACTAAGGATATTGAAGTATTTCTTGCATTGAGATAATCGTCATTCCATATCCAACCACCTAACTATCAGACATTCAATTACCTCTCAGTTCGATTTTAATCTGTAGTATTGTAGAATACATGTATAGTCTGTAGAGTGAATAATTGTGTTAATGTAGAGTGTTATAAATGTATTGTCAGCGAAATAAACTGTTTTAAAGTACAAGTCATTGAATTCATACGAAGTGCCTGGAAAATACATATTTACATTCCGGAACATTAACATACCTACTGGGTATCCTATAGACCACTGAAACTTCTCAACCTACCAGAAACAGCAATACGATCACCGTAATCTCTGGTGGTATACTTGGTAAAGGTCACACCAGAGGACTTATGGCGAAATCCAGAATTCCAAGAGCAAACAAGAAGGAATTTGTGGGGCGACCCTGGCGTAGTGGTTAGCATCCATACCTCTCACGCCAAAGTCACGAGTTCAAATCTCATCCCGAACAAGTCACGAATAACCCAAGAGTGTTAAAGGGACTATAATAAAAAAAAAGGAATTTCAGCGATCGAAGGGAATACGGAGAAGTGAACCTACGACAAATTTAACGATGGCATGCCTACAATCTTGACACCAAGCCTAAAGGGTAGGCCCAAATAAGTGACGCATGAATTAAGGATCGGATCTCCCAAGGAAAGACAAATGGTTTTAATGGTTCTCTTCTATTTTCATTATTACATTTTATAGTTTAAATTTACATATTTACTTTTCGATTCTATCGCCTATTGCTTTAACTATTGCCCTTAGTCGCTTCGGAAAGGCATTACAAGCGCCACGCACCTGATTTTCGGTAATTTCATCCCATATCTTCTGTATAGTAGCCTTGAATTTTTCTATACCCATTGGCTTAAGATCCCGAAAATGTGCTTCCATGATTCCCCATATAGAGAAATCCAGAGGGTTTGCATCTGGCGAGAAGCAGGCCATAACTCCTTAGGAATGAAATCTTGCAAATTTGCGGTGCACCATGCTTGGGTAATCTTTGCTCCATGGGACGGGGCAGAATCCTGCTGGAATACCCATTTGTGGTTACCGAACATCGTTGAAACATGCTTCTTCAAATGGTATTCCAGAACCTCTCTTACATACTAAGCCGCGTTGATTTTCACTCCTTTGTCAATAAAAAGCAGTGGTAGACTACCTTCTGCATTAATCGCTCCCCACACCATGACAGAAGTATGATTTTGGAATCGTTGAACTCCGCGAATTGCAGAAGGGATATCCTGAATCGTCGTTTTGAGCGTTGAAAGTTTGCTGCAATACGAAGTTTTTGTCGTCCGAAAACACGATCAAGGCGAAGCAGTTCACGACAGCGAAAATTCGGTTCTTCTTGTTAGCTTCTGAAAGTCCATGAATTCTTCTTTTCTTGTACAGCACCAATCCCAAATCGTCTTTGAGAACTGATCTGATAATTTTCCTGGAAACCGACAGATCCTGAGCGAGTTTATATGAAGATCGACAAGGATTTCGTCGAATTCGTTCTCGTACTACCCGTACAAGCTGTTTAGTGTGTACGCTGCACGGACGACCAGGTTTTAACTTCGGAACGATGGTCTCCTCCGTCCTCCATCTTCTCAACGTCCGGTCGATTAATGTGCGACATATTCCTTCTTTCCTGGTCTCAGCTAATATCTGGTTAGGGTGCTTACCCTCCAAATGCAACTACAAAATCCTTTTTCTTTTGAAATCCATCTCTAACTGTGGCACTTCCTGTTAATGTAATATAGCGCACAGTAGTTTGTTTACTTTTTTATCAGTCACTCTTTCATGTGTTAGTGTTAGATAGCTCTCGCATAATCCAGAAGAACTTTACACTGAAGCAAAAAAGTGCGTCAGTTATTTGGGCCTACCCTGTAAAATGACCTGCGGCTGACAGTATTTTAAATGCTAATAAATCAATCGATCAGTCAAATATTTCAAAGAGAAAAAATCTGAGGAGAGCTTCCGCATCGATAAAAACTACAAAGGAATCTTATTCTGAATATTGCTATATAGGGGGAATGGATGTAATGTCGGCCTAAATGCCCCTAATTTGGGCCCATACATAAATTCAGACTAAATTTTCAATAGCGACCAAAAATATCCATAAGTACCGTCCCACCCAAGTAACATTTTAAGTTTTATGAAATACTACAAAGCAACTATAAAACAACATTCATAAAACCCTGGTCAAGGCTAAACAACAATAAAAACCCTTTCCGAGCCATTTCCCCTAGCCGCATGCTGAATCCACTAGGAAAGCATCAATCAAGATAGAAAAGGATTTATGAATCCGATCTTATCAAAATAATTAAAATAGAAACTGATGATATAACAATCTTGTTGAATATCCAAATTTATTACAATAATTCTCATTAAGTGGCCTAGTTTTAAGTGCCATATTAAATTTTATGTGAACTGTACGTGAAAACATCGAAAAAATTAAGTCCACCCTCGTTAAACGTCGATTTGACTAATTATTCAACATTAAAAAAAATATATATATTCTTCAGATCGAGCTTGGCCGAGATTTTTTTTTTATTATTTTCGCATTTAAATGTTTGCTCATTGCTAAATTTACCAAAATATAGTTATATCTAGGGAAATATTGATTGAAAATCGAAGATTTTAAAAAACAAGCAAACTAATTGTAACATGGCGGTGGCATAAAAGTTGATTTTCATGGGCCATTTGTGAAAAAGTTGTTTTGCTTTCAAGAATTCCTTAACAAATTAATACGGGTTTAAAATGGCTTTTATGAAGAAAACTTGCAGGCTGAATTGTATTTATCTAAAGCCATTTTGCTTGATCCTAGCCCGTTCAGATTTATGACAGCATTTATGGAAGCAAAGCTGCCTGCAAAAAGTTAAACGTCAAAGTTTGTTTATCTTTCGATAGTTGCGCTGTGAGATCCAGTATTCTTCCAGGCGATTTTCTCCCGATGGATTGGGAGCAGTTACTCAGATAGTTTGCGAAACTGTTTTACAACATTTCGCATTTCGAACAGCTGGAAGCGCAATCGTTCCCGAAAAAGATCCCCTTCTTCCGGATGCAGGGCTGTACGCTTGAATTATATTTTCGAAGAGTCTTTCGCCGAATAAAATCGCTGCTATGGATCGGAAACCAGTTTCAGTGGTTTGCTGTCGGTTGTTATTTCGGGGGTTTATAAGATCTGGAAAAGGCTGGTATGTTTTTTAACTTTAGACAATGTTTTATGAGTTCGAGGGCCCCGCTCACTTTACTCTTCTCCGACAGATGGTCAGTCGTTGGTGGTGTGCTGGTTCTTCTAAAGAAGTAAATTTATCTGAAATTGACTTGATTTTTTCATCCTACTTCGTCTATCCTTCGAGATTTCTTTGTCATAAATTTGGCATTTATTAACTATGAGGAACCATCTTTTAAGCTCAATTTGTAAACAGAGTAATTGGGGAGTTAATGATCCACTTTAAAAAGGCTACAATAAATGCTTTTTTCTCTAATGCAAAACCTTATTGTTTTATGGTTGCTTTTATAATGATAGAACACGTTTATAAAGTATTTCATCATGACATTAATAAACAATTGCTAATGACGTTTATGTTTGAATTACAGAACAGTTTTAAGGAGGAATTGAGAACTGTTTTAAATTTATTTTTAAAACAAACAGTTTTTGACTTTCTTGCCAGACTATAAAAGGTTTTTAAAACAGCAAAAAGCTTAATTACTAAGCAGGAATGTTTTACACCTTAAAATGCTGTATTTAAACTAAATGGATTGTTCGTTGCCGTTATAAAACCATCATAAATCAGAGTGGATGCTAAATGGTTACTGAATTGTTACTTGGGCAATGACGCGTTCATCTAGATAAAATTGATAAATAGCATATTTTTAGCGATGGGCCCAATCTTAGATCCATAGGCCAACATTAGAGCCATTTTCCCTAGTTGCAAAGTTTCAAGCTAGTTTAAACCTAATCCCAAAGAGCTTTCATAGAATTTTAAAGAGAGTTTCCGAAAGCGCTTCAAATAGTTGAATACACAGGGAATTTTGAGCATACCATAAGTGGGGGTGACAATGTGCCAAAAAATCAAAAAAATTTGTTCACTATCTTACAACATTCACATTTTAGCAACGAAAACACTTTTAAGCATGCCAATATATTCATCAATGTTATATTTACGACTGTCATGGAAACGGTTGATTGAAAATCATTTTACTAAAATAAAATAAAAAAAATAGATCAATGTAAAATTGTATGTGGGGTGACAATGCAATGTCAAACACTACATAAGCCCAATGCATTGGGCCAAAACATTAATTTTATTGAAATATCTTACCTTAGACATTTTTAAAAACGTATTTTTGCTACAATTTATGACACTTACCTTTACAGCACTATTTAAAAAAAATACTGGTTAATGTTATCTACACTTTACTCCAGAAGTTCAAGGAACATATCATCATTTTCTGTATATTCAAGATATTTGCATCAGTATAAAAAAAAATCAATTTTGGCCCAATGTCACCCTGTCTTACGGTATTTTCAACAATATTCGCAGTATCGAACCAGGATATTTTGAAAAAGTTTCCAAGGGTATTCAAAGGCTTTAGTTTCAAGTGTATTCCAAGAAAATTTCAAGAGATTCTCTTAAAGAAATTTTGAGATGATTTTCAAAGAAATCCTCTTGGCTAAACTTCTACTAGACATAGAGATAAATGAATTTTGTAACAAACAATGAACAATGAATTATCAGCTCCGTAAAGCTCATCCGATTGAGCCTTCCAAATAAACGAACTAGATAAAAAAAAAGGAATCCTCAGAAAAGTTCCCTTGCAATTCTGAAGTTAATTCTGGGTGAATGCTTTCTAAATTCAAAAGGGCATGGGCAAACCAAGAGATTTCTGAAGAATATTTCAAATTAATTTCAAACATAATTATGGAGAGATATTGAAGCAGATTCCCACTAAAGTCAATTGTAGAGTGAATTTCACGCGTTTGCTGGAGGAAATCAGGGAAATCCTGAAAGTTACTCTGAAGACATTTTGGAATGATACCCTGGAGAAAATTTCAAAAATTTTCAGAGAAAAATTCCGAAGAAATAGTGACGTTAATCCAAAAATTATAAATTTTCCAAGGAAACTGTGGGACTAGACATTTCTGAAAAGTGTAACAGTGAGATAGAGCAAAGTATAACAATGAGATGTGTGAGTTCTCAATTTCTGAAAAATCTTCTAAAAAAAACATCCATGGAGGAATTTGGAAGATTCTGTGACAGACATGAAAAGTATTCAAGGTTCTAAAATTAACAAACATATTCAAAATGCCGGACAGTGGACATTTTAAAACTTTCAAGATTGCAAATTTAAAAAGTTGTCTGAGGCTTAGAAATTGTTTATGATTCTCACTGGTATCATTTTGCACAATTGTCATGTTCTTAAATTTGAATTTTATCGTAAATTCTGGGACATTGCTGATATTTTGAGACCTCACACTTACTTTTTAGTATCCCATAGTATGAAAAAGTAAAGAATTTGGAGCTGGAAGATATATTCAAAATTCTAAATGAAATATTTGAGCAACATTCGGACATCTCCTGGAACTCTTCAGGTTCGTTTGAAATTTTCTTCAAACTTTCTCCTTAGAAGTTTCCTCTTTTGACTCTGCTGGGATATTTTTGTAACTTTCACCCAAAAATCCTTCTAAATTTGAAATTGGAACAGATACCTGGGAATCGGGAAAAGTGAATTTCAGTACCCGGGATGTCACTAATAACATAGGAAACACTAATCGGACTTATAATTTATATTCATAGAATTCGATTTTTTAGGTATACAAAAAAAGAATGATTCCAATCAAATTGCTGGATTTTCCCGGATGCTTACAATTCCCAGTTAATTCCCGGAACTCCCGATTTTTGCGGTTCAGTTGCCACCCTGATTTAGGAAATACTGAAGAGAATTGATTTATATAATGGATAATTCTGGCTTAAAAAACAAAACAGTTTTGGGATGATTTCTAAGGCATCTCTGAGAAGAATGCTAAGGTGATTCTGGAGAGTGAACCAAGCAAATTCTTTAAAGAATACCAAAAGCATTACGTGAATTGTTGGTAACAGTTTGAGGGAATGATAATATTTTAAAGTGATTTCTTAGAGTTTTATAAAGGGAATGTTTTGATTCGTGTGCAATGTTACTGTTACAATTAAGATATACATAATTTTACAAGATTTCGAACACAAATAAGAATTTCAAATCCTGGGACTCAAATAAACTTGACAATTAATTTGTAAATTTTACAAAAAAAAAGCATTTTTCAAAAGATTTTCAATGAAAAGGAACATTACGTGTTGTTTAAAAAACTTATTACTATTTTTACCATGCATTAGATAAACTCCATTGTTTCCGTACAACTTTGTCTTTAACGATATTTGGAAAGTTTATTAGATGATTTATTGATACACATTGAACAGTAAGTTTGAAATGTTTAGCAAAATTATTAATGGCAGAATGTTTGCACAAATGTGAGAGATTGTCCAAAACAAACAATTATGCAAACTTCTTGTTAATCGGAGAAGGTCTAATCGCATTCAGCTGCTCAGCAGTCAAAAATTTAAATATTTGCGAAAAGTAATGGAATTGCTTTTGGTAACGTGACCTAAAGCCAGTGAGAAACGTCGCTAGAACTATTCCACAGCCGCAGACACTATATGAGCAAGTCAAACGGGCGCTCTTTAGCGTGTGGATTTGAGGAAATACATTGGACCTATCATGTGAGCTAGATAAAGGAGTCTGCATTTGATTAGTATTGTCGCATTAATGGCCCTTCGCTCAATTTCAACTTCTGTTCAATTTTCACACTGTCGTTCTCTAGCGGAGCTATTAATCTATCATCTGCAGGAAATTATCTAGCTAATGAATTATCGCACATGAAGCTTCACAAGTTAAAGCAAGTAATTATAAGTCAAATCGTATACTCGCCGGGCCTGGTGTGAGAATCTATAACTGTACTATAACTATACAATAGGTCGTGTTGACAGCAACCTTCTATATAGTCGAGATATCGACTTAAGGGGAAGTTCACCGCTTCGAAAAAAATAATTACGTTTTGATTTTTCTAAAAATATTGAAAAAAAGTATCAAAAATCTAAAAAAATCACATTTTTTCTAATTTTTTAAAGAAAGTTCACGTGCAAAAACATGTTTTATAAGTCATTATGGCATAAAGTTGGACTCAAAAAACCACAAAACATCAACTTTTCGGTTTTTCTGAGAGTCCAATTTTTTTTCATGATGGGATAGAAATTTTTTTTTGCATGTAATTTTTGACAAAAATCTAAGGAAGAAACTGATTTTCTTCTTCTGAAAAATCTCCCAGATATCGCTAAAAGACGCTTGCTAGATTTATTCAATTCCTTGCTAGAAAACAACATTGTACCGCCTGAATGGAGACAGGTCAAAGTAATAGCCATTAAAAAACCTGGCAAATCAGCGTCTGACCATAACTCATACCGTCCGATTGCTATGCTTTCGTGCATTAGGAAATTGTTGGAGAAAATGATCCTTCGGAGACTCGATCACTGGGTCGAATCAAATAACTTGCTATCAAATACACAGTTTGGGTTCCGCAAGAGCAAAGGAACAAACGATTGTCTAGCGCTGCTTTCCACAGATATTCAACTGGCCTTTGCGCACAAGGAGCAATTGGCTTCAGTATTCTTGGACATTAAGGGGGCTTTTGATTCAGTTTCCATTGAAATTCTGTCAGACAATCTGCACAGATGTGGACTTTCTGGAATTTTAAATAATTTCTTGTACAATTTGTTGTCAGAAAAGCAAATGAACTTTTCTCTTGGAAAACTGACAACTTCCAGAATTAGTTACATGGGCCTGCCCCAAGGCTCATGTCTCAGCCCTCTTCTTTATAACTTTTATGTCAAAGATATCGACAACTGTTTGGCAGAACAATGCACGCTAAGACAACTTGCCGATGACGGTGTGGTTTCCGTAAGAGGTCCACATGCCGTGGACTTGCAAGGACCATTGCAAAATTCCTTAGATAACTTGTCTTCTTGGGCTATGAATCTAGGGATCGAATTCTCGCCGCAGAAAACTGAACTGGTAGTGTTTACTCGAAAGCGGTACCCAGCCCAAATGCATCTTAATCTTTTGGGCAGAAACATTACTCAATCATTGTCTTTCAAGTACCTTGGGGTCTGGTTTGATTCAAAGTGCACTTGGAATGCCCATATTACGTATTTGAAGCAAAAATGTCAGCAGAGGATCAACTTTCTCCGTTCAATTTGCGGCACATGGTGGGGTGCCCATCCGGGAGACCTCATAACGCTTTATAAAACAACTATTCTCTCTGTTCTAGAGTACGGCTCTTTCTGCTTTCTCTCGGCAAGAAAAAGTCACCTAATAAAATTGGAACGAATTCAATATCGTTGTCTGCGTATTGCTCTAGGCTGTATGCACTCAACGCATAACACGAGTCTCGAGGTTCTGGCAGGAGTAACACCCCTCCAGAACCGTTTCTGGGAGCTCTCTCTCAGAATACTAATCAAATGCGGAGTGACGAACACACTTATAATTGCTAATTTTGAAGAAATTCTTGGGTTGAACACACAATCTCGATTTATGAGAATCTACCACCACTACATATCATCAGATATGTGTCTTCCTTGTTATACTCCAGACCGTGTTCACTTCACCAATCGCAGTTCCTCAATTGAATATGATCTGACCATGAAACAAGCAACTCATGGGATTCCCGATCAACTTCGACCTATTATTATCCCACGTATTTTTACTGAAAAGTACCAACAAGTCAATTGCATGAAAAGATATTTTACAGACGGGTCCCGTCTCAATGGATCCACTGGCTTCGGTGTCTTCAATGAAAACTCTAGCGCCTTCCGCAAACTTCAGGAACCTTGTTCCGTTTTTGTTGCTGAGCTGGCAGCAATCAACTTCGCATTGGGGATGATTTCCAATATGTCCACAGACCATTACTTCATCTTCTCGGATAGTCTCAGTTCGATTGAGGCTATTCGGTCGATGAAACAAGGTAGGCACTCATCTTATTTCCTTTCAAAGGTAAGGGAGCAGATGTGTGTGCTGGTCGAAAGATCATATATGATTACCTTTGTATGGGTCCCCTCACATTGCTCAATCCCAGGCAATGAGAAGGCGGACTCTCTCGCAAAGGTGGGCGCGCAGGAAGGCGAATTGTATGACAGGCAAATTTCACACGATGAATTTTACCATTTAGTGCGTCAGAGTACCTTTTCGAGTTGGCAAACCGATTGGGACACTGGAAATCTTGGACGGTGGTTACATTCAATTATTCCTAATGTTTCTTCGAGAGCGTGGTTTAAAGGCTTGGGCTTAAGTCGTGACTTCATTCGCGTGATGAGTAGACTTATGTCCAACCACTACTCGCTAGATGCTCATCTCAATAGAATAAACCTCGTGGACAGCAACATCTGTCGGTGTGGAAACGGTTACGATGACATCGAACACGCAGTTTGGCAATGTACGGATAATGACGCCGCCAGAGAGCGACTTTTGAATACCCTCGAGGCCCAAGGAAGACAACCCTATGTTCCTATCAGAGACGTGTTGGCAACCCGTGATCTCTGCTATATGCAGTCCGTTTATGTTTTTCTTCAAATGTCTAGTATAAGAATTTAATTCCTTTTGTCTTTTGTCTCTCTTTATTAGTTTTTGTTTGTCTTGTCCCCCCGTCTCGATGAGTCTCATCGTCGCCCACTGGTCACCCACCATAGCCGGTCGAACTCCGGACGAAGCTAGAACAGCACTACCGTTCATACTGGCGACAACGCTCTGATGAGACAACGAAACCCTACCCCAAGCTCCTCCCCTGATCCTATCCTTCGAAAATGTACCCTTCTAACCTCGAGTAAGCCGCGAGTAATCGGCCCAACTCCTACTAGACATAGAATTAAGTGAATTTTGTTACACACAGTGAACAATGAATTATCGGCTCCGTAAAGCTAACGCGATTGAGCCTTCCAAATAAACGAACTAGATAAAAAAAAACTGATTTTCTTGGATTTTTGATAATTTTTCCCAATATTTTTAGAAAAATAAAAACGTACCGAAAATATTTTTTTTTTTTTTTGGGCCGGTGAGCTTCCCCTTAAGCAAGCCCTTAGTATTAAATGGCATTAGTGGTTAGTTATTTTTTAGAGTGAGATACGATAGGTCTTGTTATTCAGAACCAGTGATGGTATAATCCTCATTCAAATGATTTTTTTTTGCTCTCAAGGGCTCCCAATATCACGCGTGATATTGAAATAAAATAACAAGCACGATATTGATTTTACAGGCTTCTTTGATATTGCGAGACTATCCACAACATGTAAAATTGTAGCTACGAGTTGACTCGACACAAAAATGATTCCGTCGTACGTCGTTTTCTTAGAAAGAGATAGCATAGTTTGCTATCTCTCTTTACTCTTCACAGTTGGCAGACACGAAGTTATTGCTGCCAGCAGTGATGGAAGTTTCATGTTCAGCAAAAATTTTGAAGCTCAAACTCACCACAGTTTGGTGAGAATCGCAGCTGGTGAGTTTTGTTAGCATGATACCAGAGCTACGGTATCACCAAAGATGAATGCTAAGATGAAACTGTCGGAAGAAAAACTTTCTATTTTAGTGTCTTCTTTCACGGTCCCTTTCATCCAATGAGAACCCCCCGTATTCAAGGTAATTTTGTGATTTTTCTGCCCCCTCGGAAGAGATGAAATTTTGCGCTTATTTTTATCAAAACAATCACACCAAAATCAGAGGTGTCCCATTTTTTAATTATTCGATTAACAACTAATCGATTATTTTTTGTTCGCTGTGCTGCCATTTTTCCACCAATGAGAGTGCAGGACATGTTTGAAACGATCGGTGATGATCCTGTGGAGATGTTAATGCTTATATCGGCATGATCTAACCGATTATAAATAGTTTACTTTTCGGTTCGTTAATCGATTAAACGATTATTCGAATGAAAATCGGACATCACTAGATGAATGTGAAACGTCATTTCAAATATAAGGCCATTCATAAATAATGATACAATTTGAAAGGGACCGGGGCTAATCACAAATTATGTCTCCATGGTAACTGAAATAAACACGAGTGTTCACCGGTTGGTATCACAGTCTGGAATATCATCTGCTGTTGTTTGCTGGTTGATTTTTGTTTACGATAATCAAATGAGATTATGCTCATAGGCGAGATTTGATCTTTTGATATTTTCCAAACGCTGATCATAGCGGAAGACAGCAAATTTCTATCTAGTCGTAATGTCCAGTTAAGCAAGCAATAAGATGTAAAATTGCATACTAGCGCACATCATCCAATAGGTATTATTCGTCAGAACAACTTTCTCCAAGATCGCTACCTTCTATCTTGTCGAAGTCGCAAGTTAAAGCAAAAAGAAATTAAATGGTCTACTAGCAATAAGATGCTAAAAAGTATACTATTGTGAAGTATACCATCCAATAAGTCTCTTTCACTTGAAAAACTTTCCAAAGACATAAACCTTCTATCTAGCCAAGATGTCAACTTAAGCAAATAAGTTATAAATGCCACCTGGAAGACGCAATCTGAACTCCACTGTTCACCTTCCAATAGACCTTATGCATCTCAACAGCTTTAATAAAGACCGCAATCCAGTGATGTCATGGTAAATTTGGAACTGGTTACGCATTTAGAATTACCAACCGGTGGAAACTAAGGATTTTAAATTGACTTACTACTTGACTAGCCTATTGGTCCCAATTAACGCAGTGGCGTCGCCCTAACCTCAATCTACCTGTTCAACAACTCCTAAAACGTAAACAAACAAAACAATATTGGTTCCAATGGATAAAAATCAGTGAAACTACAAGACCCCATGCCTTTTGAAACTGAATTGAATGTAAACATGACCCTGAATAACGCTTTCAAAGTTGTTGAACAGGTAAAAAGTGAGGTTACGCGATGCCACTGAATTAACGTACCCCATTCTAGTCGAAATTCTAGTACTACAAAATGTTTGTTTTGATTCGCTATGAAAGTTTGACAGAAGAAATGAGGGGTTCGTTGATTTTCCTTTGTTTCGAGTTGTGCATCGATTAGCTTGGAACAGAAGATAGTACCAGAGCTGAGCCAAAAAGTTGAGCACGTTTCTTCGGGACCTTCTGGTCTTAGAGTTACCTCTATGGAATTACCCTTTGCGCCCTTGTAGGAAAATAGGTAAATATATTATTTTTTTTTCAATAACTGGTCGTCTCTCTCTGTTCTCTCGATAGCCATAGCAAGTGAGCACGTGATTGGATGATTGCGGCCTAAAAGTTTGATCGATTTACAATAGTTTACTAATGATAAATTACTATACTCTTGATACGAAACAAATCTTACATCAATCCTAAATCAAGGGGTGTGAAAAGAATGTAAAACCATCAATAAATGGCCATGTTATAAGCGTTTAAAACCTAACACTATTTTGTTATACAATTGCTTGATTTGCACCTAGTATGGTCCACAAAGACGTAGTGCTACGTCGAAAAAGATAGATGGCTACACTGGACCTTTTTTCGAGAGATTGGAAGACCAATCTAATTGCAATAGTATTATTTTAAAACAAGATTTCCACGTGAAAATAATATTGAAAAAAATCGTTTGTATTCTTTATAATTGAAATTGGTGTTTGTTTGGTTATTTCAGAGTATTCGAAATTTTCCCAGATTTTTTTATTTCAACTAAACCAAATTTCCCGGAAACTGGCCTGGCAGCGCTGCTTTACCAAGAGAGTCTGTTCATAACTTGGAACAGATCAATCGTTCCCGAAAAGTTTCCCTTTCTCTCAGATGATGCGATGAAGTTTATGTGCGCTTGCTTGGAATGTTTGGAAGAGTTAACCGTTTAACTAAATTTGCGTAGTAGATGATAAATTATTGTAAATGGTTTGATTTTGGAAACAATACTGTTGATTTTTGACGCTCTATAACATTCCAGCACCAGAAATTAGCCACCAGTCTATAGTTAGAGCCAACTGTTGGGAATGTTGAGTCTACGGGGAGCAATATGCATGATTTAGGGAAGGAAGACTATATGACACAACGATGGTAGGCATTTTTCCCAAGAATATACCACTGCGGGTACAATTTCAGAAAATTATGTCTGTCCACTCCGTTTTCTAATGACTCATATGAACCTGAAGAATATCATCAAATCCCTTGAATTTTGAAATTATGCAAGCCATTCATCGCTTCGTTTATTAAATCAATCCCTCTTCATATTCTACATTTCTACTGCCTGTTAGCAAAAATAACGAACAAGCTAAACAACCAAACATATACAACTGCTATTGCTGCTGCTGCTGCTGCTACTACACTGCAAGTTCACATACATATAGCAGCTGCCATGTTCTTTCTTCTTTGCCCTCAACACGATGCGATGTTAGTCTTTTTTAGTTTTCAATTTTATTAATATAGAAGCTTCCCATTCGTTCGTTCTATTTCGTTCTTTTGCTTGCTTTATGAGAGACCCCCATTCAAGAGAAACAAAAACCTCTGCAAGTGAATGTATTGTAACATTCAGTGGATTTGATATACCAAGGACCGGGAGCGAAGGCGGTGCGCGGCGCGTAGTTTGGCTAGAGCAAAGACCGCGTGAATTTTTTGGGAAATACCCCAATATATGTAATATAAATGGGGCCAGCAGTGCACTGTGTTGCAATTTAGAACAAAAGCTGACCAACATCTTAGGATATCTCTTACGTAAAATCACAGTACGTTTATTTCCATCAAATCTTTGCTTAAGCAAATTTTGATTTAAGTAACGAGAATCATGATGAAACTAAAAAATCCAAATGAATAAATCAACAGCACTGTTTTCGAGGTTTTGGCCACCCATGACCCGCTGTGCAGTGCAGTGTATTATGTCTTATCGGACGTCTAATTTATATGTATTCGTGTTATTTGATCGAATCATTCCAAGCAAAGCAGATCCAGGTGGTGCTCTTTTCAACAACCTAATTTCAACGTTAATCCGGAAGCTTTGCCCAACCATCACCACCGGAACATAATTTCAGATGTTTCTAACAGTACGTACTCGCTGCGATCAGCAGTCATTGAAGCAATCTAAAAACAATACGGCTTCATGTCAACTAACAACAAGGTTACCCGTCCGTGTATTGCCACTGAGGTACACATTACCGGCATGTAAAGAGATGCTATCATGTACCTTTCAACGATTGCAGCATAGGTATACATACGTACTAGGGTGGTTCAAATTATTTAAATCAGATCCTGATCATCAATTTCGTTGTCTAAGGACCCTCACCAAAGTTGTAGCTGTGAAAATTGCCTTAACGTCCAACGTTCTAATAAACGGGCTGAAAACGTTGAAGAAACAGAAGAAGCCGAAACGGAGTCAGAAACAATCCGCATCCGTCAAACCGAGGGCTCGGAAGCCTGCTGTGTGGAAAATTGGCATGTGTTATAATGGACGATCAAACATACGTCAAATTTGACTACAAGACAGTCCGTGATGGTCAGACGATGCCGATAAGTCAAATTTTATTGAAAAATATGGTAAGAAGGCCATGGTTTGGCAAGCGATATGTGAGTGTGGCAAGTTGTCAAAGCCATTTGTGACGAAGGAGACAATGAACACTGAAATTTACGTTCGGGAGTGTTTGAATCGGCGTCTGCGCCCCATGATCCGTCAACATGATGGCCCAGTACTATTTTGGTCCGATTTGGTGTCAATGCACGACTCGAAAGACACGGTAGCAAAGAATGTGCAATACGTGCCAAAAGAGATGAATCCTCCGAATTGTCCAGAGGCCCGGCCAATCGTAGCTTGTTGGACCCGTTCCAAGGGATATCTACGAAAACACTTTAAGGCAGCGAATCCAATCAAAGAATTTGAAAAAGACTGGACAAAAGTGGCCAACATTATCGCCAAGGAATCTGTGCTGAAGCTCATGAGCAGCGTTCAAAAGTTCGTTCCTTGGTATACGATTAAAGGAACTGCGGATTATTTTCATCCAATTGAAAGAGAATACTATAGAGAACGTACATATGAAATAAAAATTTAAGTTCATTAACATGACTTTCTGGGACACTTTATAGCAATCTATCTTTTCTTAGAGATATATGGCGAAAGGCTTCCAGGTGAACAATAAGTTCACTTTCTCATAGTAATTCCCATATAAACCTCAAAGGACCCGTGTATTTTGAGATCGCAACCAAATTATGGAAGAATTATCAGGACTTGATTTGGAATCGATTGAGCTGTTTGGACCACCCTAACGCGTACTGTCACACGCAATCACCAACAAATGTACGACATGGTACTACTGATAACAATTGAGAAAGAGTATTTATGCACACTCCATTTGGTTGTCACGACTCCAGCGGCGATGATTGCGACGACTGCGAGTTCATGTTTTGCATACTTTTAATTATCATCGATTCGTTTGCTGTGGCTTCCGTGTGGTATATCGATCGGTTATTTAATTGAATGGCATTTTCAAATCACATGATGAGCAGTTTTTGCTATTTTGACAACGTTATATGTGGAATATAAAAGGTGAAATTGAGTGTAAAACAAAGCTGTTACAAAACAGTTTAGTTGATTCCCAGAACTTATAGAAAAGTTCTTCTTCATCAAGTTATTCATTGAGAGCTTTTGATGCCTGTTCCATTTTTGCATTACTATAATTGTGTGGCAAAGAAATTTTCCATCATCCTCAAAATTTTCATTGAATTCTTTTATAATTCCTTTTGGGTTGCCCTTCTTTTCATTGAATTCACATTTAATTCTCTTTACAAATCCCTTAAAAAGACTTATCATAATTACTTTGCAGTTTTAGTCAGAACTCTCTTTGAATTCTCGTCGGAATTGCTTTGGAATGCTCCTCAGCGTTCTCTTGTAAATTTACTTTGAATCCTACTCAGGATCAGGATCCTTTGGAAATCTCCTTACGTTTCACCTGGAGTCCAGAGTTGCTCAGAACTAATTTGACAGGAATCCTCAGATTTCACTTTTCTAAAAAAAACATGCTCTGATATTTTCCTCTGAATTCCCTTTATTATGTAGTAAGCAGCTAACAGGAGATTTGAATATACTAAACTAATAAGACAATCTTAACGATTCTGGAACAGAAGATATTTTCAACTTTCAAATTGTCGACAAAACGTAGGAATGAAAATATTAAAACTTTGAAACGTAGGATTTCTAAAAGTAACAGAAATCTTCGAAATGCCAGAGATAAAACAAATCAAATGTCTGAAATCTCGATTCTGATACTTTGAAAATTTACCAGATTTTGAACTCAAATAAATTTTTGAAAATTTTAGAGATGTGAGATTTAAAATGATTAACGATGAAACAATGAAATTGGGTTGAGTGGAATTTTGACATCCATGTCAGATACGTATTTCGACTGCAAGGTGCAGCTTTCATCAGAGTAATTCCCAATCAAGACTTATCAAAATCTAACCCTCTTAAGTACTCCTCCCCCATGTCAAAATCACAGGTATAAAAATTAAACTACAACATGCAGAATCGGAACCTACCTTGACCTGTTCCGTCTAATACGGACAAAGTTGATCAAGAGTTCAAGGGCTGCTGTGAGGTGAACAGATCAATTCGGAATTCTCCCAGTAGGCGGCGCCAGGCATGGAAAATCATTTGCATTCATTTCGTGCATTCATTTACATTCATTTGCCCCTAACTTTTTTCATCAATATAATTCCGCAAAATGATGTATGGAGCTTTTGTAGGTTTTGTTATTAACTATAAGTTTTGTAAATTTAGCTACAACTTTTATTCATAACTCAAATCCGTATCTCTTATGCATGACGAACCAGAGTGAACAGAAGCCACTACTGTTTTTCAGTGAATGTATTTTACATTCACTGAAAAACAGTAACAAGTTCTGCGCGCTCTAATTCGTGATGCATAAGAGATACGGATTTGAGTTATGAATAAAAGTTGTAGCTAATAACAAAACCTACTAAAGCTCTATACATCATTTTGCGGAATGCTGTTGATGAAAAAAGTTAGGGGCAAATGAATGTAAATGAATGCATGAAATGAATGTAAATGATTGTCCATGCCTGGGCGGCGCTATTCAGTATGCAAGTCAATGGTATATGAGTGAATTGAATCTTCTTATTTATTTACCGGTTGTAAAGTCATTCCGACCCTACCGCATGCCATGATCATCAGATCAACCGGGAGCTTGACAAAAAGAAGAAAATACAAATTATATCATGAACAAAATTCCACTTACTCATTTTCAATTTCTGTTCAAACTTCACAATGCCCAACGGAACTATTAATTCTTAACTTTAATCCCTTTCACTATCACCAGTTAGTTGTTACTCTACGTTCGATTTTGACCATAAAGCATATCAGCTTAAAAAATGATGAACATTGACCTTGATGATCGAAGATGGACAAAAATTATGGTCACTGTATGTATTCCATATCAATCAAGGTTTTGTTTCTAGTGATCAACTGTAGTGTGGTCCATAGACAATTACTGACTACAAAACTATATGTTTCAATATTTATCAACTCCTGAACATCTAGCAGAAATAGGCTAATTATGTTTGCGTGCTCAATAGTGCCACCTGGCAGTAGAATTCTAAAACGATCTGTTCACCGGTCTGGGTGGTGGATCAACTTTGTCGAAAGCATCACCCTTCTAAATAATCAAGATATTGAGATACAGCAGCACATAATATTTGCATGTGGGATGCTCACAAGCACAACCTTGTGAGAGATCTGTCAACTACCACGCAGCCCTGATCAACTTTGTTTATTTGTTTATTTGTTTATTTGGTTCTACATCAACAGGCTGGGTTTAGTCCTAATGATGGATTAAGTAATACTAGGAAATACAATATAGTCAAGAAGTAACAAGTTGCAAAGGCCGTGAAGTCCAAATAAGGAAGCAAGACGATTGAAAACCCTTTGTAGACCATTGATAGCACCATACGAATTATAGTTTGTACGACGAAAAGGTATCCTCAGCATTGCGTTGTTACGGAGTGCTCGTGGTTGAACGTTAACGTCGATTTGTTGTAGAATAGAAGGACAATCGATTCTGCCCTGTAGAATGTCTGCCACAAACAGGGCCCTTGTCGTATCTCTTCGACTCCACAAAGGATCCAGGTGAATTAACTGGCACCGACTTTCGTAGCTTGGAAGGCGATGAGGATCCCTCCAAGGCAATCGTCGAAGGGCAAACCAGATGAATCGTCGTTGAATAGACTCTATTCTTTGTACACTGTTTTAGTAATTGGGATTCCATACAGGGCAGCAGTATTCTAACGCTGACCGGACGAAGGAGCAGTAAAGCGACTTCAAACAGTAGATGTCCGTGAAACTTTTAGCTATCCTGAAAATGAAGCCGAGCGATCTGGATACCTTGCCAATCACGTACGAGATATGCTGGCTGTATGTGAGTTGACAATCTAAAATGACTCCCAGATCCTTAATGTGATTCACACGATGTACGTAAACGCCTTCTAGGATATAACTGAATGAAATTGGATGTTTCTTCCGTGAGAACGTGATTACTGAACATTTTGTTGGATTTACAACCATGCGGTTCAGTTGGCACCAATTGGCAAAAGCGTTGAGTTGGAGTTGGAGAAGGTGGCAGTCAGCGATGGCTCGGATTTCGAGATAGATTTTCATGTCGTCTGCGAACGACAGTCGTGGACCGTCGATTACGAAATTCACGTCTTTGAAATACACAAGAAATATCAACGGACCGAGGTGGCTACCTTGCGGAATATCCGAAGTGGCAGGGAACGAAGGATATCGGCAGTCGTCGATTGCAACTTCCAACTGACGATCAGATAGATAGGATGCGAACCATCGTAGGAGACTGCCGTTTATACCGAGCCTATTTGCCGAAGACATCACCCTTCTATATGATCAGAATCTGGACATACAGAACAGTTAATTTGTATGCTCACTAGCGCCACCTACCAGGAGAATATTTTTACCACTCAACAGCCCTTGACTTCCTGATGATCATTGCCGAAGACATCACCGGTCTAAATAATCAGGATCTTGAGATATAGTAGAATAGGGGCATCTGAGATTCTCACTACCGCCGCCTAGTGGCAGAATTCAGAACTGACAAGTCCACCTCGCATCAGCCCTTGACTACTCTTTGCCTGAAAAATCACCCTTCTATATAAACATTTGCATGCTCACTAGCACCGCCTAGTGGCATAATTTTGGATTGTCCACCTCTCAGCAGTCTTTGGGCTTCGAATCATCTTTGCCGAATACATCACACGTCTAAATAATCAGGGTCTTCAGATACAGCAGTACACAATATTTGCATGTGAGATGCTCACTAGCGCCACCATGTGGCATAATTTCGAATTGATCTGTCCACTTTCCAGCAGCCCTTGACGTCCTGATAAACTTTGCCGAAGACATTATATATAATCTGGATCTGAAGATACAGCAGAATACAATATTTGTATGCTCAGAAGCACCACCTAGCGGCAGAATTCCTAGTTGATCTGTTCATCTACCAGCAGTCTTTGGCCTCCTGATCAACTTTGCCCAAGACGTCATCCGTCGAAATAATCACGATTTTGAGATACAGTAGTTCAGAATATATGGCTCAGTAGCGCTGCCTAGCGACATAATTCCGAATTTATCTGTCGACCACCCAACAGCCCTTGATCCTCTGATCATGGATTCATGGGTTTCGCAAATGGAACATGATTTAAGGTTATCATTCCAGGGTTAAACCAAATATATTATATTAACATATGATCCACTCTTTCGCTTAGCTGGCGAACTGAATTTTTAGCGATGAAAGCGTCTCTGTGGCCAAAAAGGCTACCAATATATTTGTTTATCTTTACGAGGAATAAACCAAATGAAATTTTTTATAATATTTTAAATGTATGGATTTTAACATATATAATTTGATGACAACATTGACACGTTAGACAAATTTTGATGTAATATGCTAAATGTAATTATTGAAAATAATTTGACTTTTATGTTTGTAATAAGTAGGGTAGGTGTTCCAGTAATAGTGGTGTACCTATGGAGGTTGTGCCGGAATAGCTAATTTTCCTTAAGATTTTCAGTCCTTTGCACCTATAGTTGTGGTAGTGTTCCTATAATAGTGGAACCCATAAGAAACAAACGCATTCCACTATTATAGGAACCAAAGTTAGCAACTAGCACAACTACTGGAACAGTGTTCCTATAAATGGAGAACGATCTTTCTAAAATGTTATGCAATTTTATTACAATGTAATATTTTTCTATCAAAATAGAGGTTGAAAGCTATAGATTGACGTATAACAATTGTGTGTACATCGTATATTTATTTTTTAATTGATAAATTGGCTTAGTACCTCCACTACTGGCTCACCCACCCTACTATATTCGCGCCCCTCCATTGTAATTGGATGATTGCCGCTGACCTTTTTCAACGGTAGATGGTGCGTGAAGCAGTATGTTTCGGGTCACCATTGCAATGTGTGGAAAAGGCATGAATGTATCATATTTTTAATATGAAATATTTGGTTAAACTCATCATCTAAAATTATATGAGAATTCAAAAAGATCACCATAGGTGATTACATTAAGTGCCCAGGACGACATTGGGCACATCCAGATATGTTCCGGATACCCCAAAGGAAGTGACCAGCACCTAACTTGAACCAAAACCCATCATGCTACACCTCAAACTGCATAAGAATTCAAAAACAAGAGCAATGGTGGTTATAACAAGTGCCCAGGACCACACTGGACACATTTGGACATGTTCCGGTACCACAGGAAAAATGATCTGTTTCTGATTTGGATATGATAATTTAAAAACAAGTGCAACGGTGATTATGTCAAACACCCAAGATCCCATTTGTACATGTACCGGGTGCACCTTCGGTAGTTTCCAGTTTCATATAAGGGCCAAAATCGATCATACGATACATGAAATCATTACGTAAGAAGGGTCAGATCTCACCATAAGTGGATTAATTTTGATTTTTTTTAATGATTCTGAAACCATGAAATGATTTTCAAAGCTGATTTATCTTCCTTTGAATTATCATCACTTCATTCGAGGTTTCACCCCACTATCTATTTTGAAACGTGGTTACACCCTTGATAATTGCCATAATTCATAATTTCAAGAAACTTTGCTACATGTCAAGACAAAGCATCACAAGCCGAAAGTACACTCAAATCTATTTCAATTTTCAAATGTTTTCATCTCTTCCAAGATCTTACCAAAACATGGGTAATGTTTTGGTCAAATCTTCAAATGTCTGCTGAAAACATGTCTTCAAAATGGAGGCATGTATTCAAATCTGAAATCACTCGTTGCCAGAATCTTGTAAATATTCTAATCTATCTAAATATCTGTACTATATTGCAAAGCTTTCAAGTCCAAAACAAAATATTCGGCGTTCGGTCTAGTGTCATTCGACCTAGTCTTTGACATAATAAACCTACACCACTCAATGCCGGGTGGTGTCGGTTCCAATTTTCGATCTGGTCGACGAAACTTATGGATCGGAAAATTTCTCGCCTTCCCTGCGCATAGATTATCATTGTGCTTGCCTCACAATCCACAAATGCAATAGTGGGACATGCTTTGCAAGCATGGGCAAATCTATTTACTCTCGCATACATCACAGAAACAAAACAGCTATCCTCAGTTGCTAAAAGGAATGTAATTTTTTCAAGCAAGCGAAGACTAAGAACTGACAGCATCAGCAGAACGAAACTAGCAAGAAACTGAGAGAAAGTGAAAATCGTTTTCTGTGCAGTGCAAACCCGAATGAATGGGTAAACTAAACGGTAATGCTGGATTTAAACTAGGTAAGTCAAATGATCAACTCAGTTGAATTCAATTGGCTTGAAAAGTTGAGCCTGGTTCAACTTTTTTTCAATTCCAGTGAGTTGATCAAGTCAGTTGAATGGCATGGTTTACACGTTCAATTAGCTTTCAAGTCAGTTGAACTCATCTGAATTGATCAATTGACTTGCCCTGTCTAAACCCAGCTTAAAGCTTCAGAAACAATGAGCGAGTCGTTTTTGGCAAAAGGCTGGCAACCCCATATCAATCCTATACATTTGACAGTAGGCACAAGCACGGGCTTTATTTCAATACGATCCGCCTGACGTATCCATGGTGGAAACCCTAATAAAAATAACCATAAAAGAGAGCTTAACGACGTGTTCGGGGTATCATCCAAACCATGTGTGGGATAGTTTACCCATCCGGGATGCAGTTCGTTTAAGGTATTTGTTTATTAGGGAAAGGACGGAAAATCGTGTCAGGCCCCTGGTTTTTGGCTCGTTGATAGACTTTGTGGGATTAATAGATGACGATTCTATGTATTATTTCCTGTAAACTTTATGCAGATAAATATTATACAATTTGTAATTCAATCAGTATAAAAAAAACTCTATCGGCTCAGATCTCTTCCCGCAGTTTAGAGGGCCACTACAGTCGAGAACAAAAATATGGCCCACAAAAGCAGTGTTTACAAGACACATAGTACACCGCCTATACTGGCATGGCACTCCTCTATCATCATTGCTCTATCATCACTACTACCAAGCAAGTTAATAGAAACACACAATTTGTCTCTGTGTCAGCAAACCTTCTGATGTACCCTACAGCCAAGAACGAGCTCGCTCGTTCACTCACTTACTCCGTGGTTGGTCTCTATGCGGGTCGGAGTGCCGATGCTTCCACAATGCCTCCCACTGTCTACCGACAGCATTGTGCTGCCCGTTGACCGAGCTATAGGCGCTTAAAAGTGGGCCCCTCGCGGCCATCTTGAAAAAAACGCTTGACGATGCAGTTTTCTAAATTTTGAACGGTGAGGTATGAGATTGAAATTTTAAAATTCAATTTCTCTAATTAGGCTTTTATTCAATTTTTCGATGATTCTACAGGGGAGCTTGGATTAATGGGGCTGTTAATGAATCACGTTGACAAATTAGAGGGGGGTTGGCGAGTATCCACGGTCCATTCAAATTAAAAGAAAATGGTATGGACGATTGTCTGTGTTGGAGAGGGAGGAGGATCTAAAACCGCCCAAAATCTGTCTACGTAGATTATGAGTAGCCCCCCCCCCCCCTTATATCTAATATTTAATTTAACTAATAAGTAATTCGATAATTTTAAGCGTTTTTAAACTTCTATCCCATACCTCGCCGTGCTAAATTTATAAATCTGCATCAGCAAGCCTTTTTTTTAAGATGGCCGCGAGAGGCCCAGTCTTAAGCGCCTATATAGATATAACACGGCGTAGTTATGACGAAAACTCTTATTTAATAAACTCAGTTATAAAAAGAAAACAGGATTCATACCGCTCGATACTACGCTGCTGAATGTCTGACAGTCTGGGTCAGTTGGTTTGGTTGGCACAGTGGTTCAGAAATGAAAATTAGGAGACAAAAGTATGTCAAAAAATAGTGTCGTCTGTGAAGTTGTTGCTAACAATAAGGCCTCTAATAAAAATGTTATGGTTAAATTTGCTTAACGACGTGTTCGAGGTATCATCCAAACCATTTGTGGAATAGTTCACTCATTTGGGTTATCGTTAGATTATGGTAATTTTTCAATAGGATTTATTTTAATGAAAGTTGCAAATAGGGTGTTCCAAAAATTTATAAAATTTAAAATAAAACTTTTTCAATTCTGATTATTTAAATGATGAAACCATCTACAAAGATGTAGATAACGTAATTTAAAGAAACTTTACTGAATAAACTATAATAGTGGTTAATCTTGTGATTATTTTTTCTATGATTTAGGATAGGGTTGCAATGTTTGGGTCTAAATACTTTTCCCCCTAATTTTCGTTTCTGGACCACTGTGCAATGTGAGTGAGCACCACATGTTACACGATTCTATGCTCTCTCTCTCTCTTTCTCTGGTAGATACGAATGTACTCCGAGCTCATACACCAGTGTTTATCGAGGGGATATTTTAAATAGCGCAGCTAACAGAGCTAGATTATTATTGTCGAGGGGAGAATTGCGTGGACATGCTTAATTCAGATATGGCCCTACTCGGACATACAGGCAGCGCAGCACAGAGCAAAGAGCATTGTTGGAAAAATTCTTTCTACTTTGTTAGCTGGCTGGCTGGTCATTCGCGCTACTGGTGGGGCCGGGGGGGGTAGCTTAAACATTTCAGTCAACTGCCGGGGAAAACACGTCAAACTAGTGAAATGACTTCAGTCGAACAAATCGATTTCTCTGTGTCCGTAATGTCAATAGCCTCCGATAGAGGACTCTTGTTTTCAGTTTCGATGACGACGGTCACATTAATAAACGGTTTATTGGTCTATCGACGAATGCGTTGAAACGAAATTATGATCCCCACCGCAGACCCCGCCTCACGTCCCGTCGTCGCTGGCTATTTGCGGACGATTCTTATCATGCAGTCTAATCGCAGTGAAACGTGTTCCAGCGAAAAACAACGATAAGAATGATTGTCATTCGGAGTGGGATGAGTGTCAAAACACATTGAGCTGCATACGTAGCATTAGCGATTGTACAGATGGGTTCTATATTGTGGTGTGAAAACTTTACTGTAAATTCACAATCTTTGTGATAGACTTATCTTACCAGATTTTCCACTACGAAATATTCCCCCTTCGGATAGATCCGATTCTACTTGTATATGCAAATTCCTTCAACGCTTATGAAACTGGTTTTATTTGGGAAATAAAGGGTGTGCTTGAAAACAAAATATTATGTCTATTTGGAAAGTACATTCAAGTTGTTTTATGTTCGTATAAAACAACTTGAATGTACTAAATTTCCAAAATAGACATCCTAAAAATCATATTGGCGGGGTAAATTAGAAGGGCTAAGACAAACAAAATCGAGCAAACAATCAGACGTAATTCAGAAACGAGTTTTCAGCTTTAAAAGTTCCGGGAAATCCAACGGCGCCAACCCTTTCCCGAAAAAATGGAGGAAATATCCAAAATTGTTAATTGCCTATTTCACCGTTTCCAATTCCCGGGATTTTCACCACATTTTCCGGGAAATTTAAGTTATCGCTCTAATAATCGAGCACCATACATGAACGATAACACAAATCGTTCTAGAATACCATATATTGTTGGGATGATAACCCGAATAGGTTATGATTAATTTCTATAATCGGATTAAACAGACTCTTCTTCAAATATTGATTCAAACTAGACAGGTTCTACTGTCTGCCCTGTCATTATCGTTTGTTGGTGTATTCATTGTCACTGGGAATATTTAATTTCAAAACCTAATGAATACTCGAAGTTATTTGAGGATCGTAAGTTTTGCAGATTTCTTCTACAGTCACCTACAATTATAAGCCACTTCTATTTGATTAATTCGCAGAACTGACTGATCCATAATAGTGACTAGCTGGCCCATAAACTGGGGTGACTGTAGTAAGAGAAAAAAATCATTCGTTGTTTATTTTAGGCTAAAATGTCAGTAGTTTAGAAGCATTTTACCAAACATTCGGCAGACACGGCATTGTGTTCTCGTTGTTCGAAGGTGCTGGATTGCAAGGGATGCAGTACATCCGGACTGATTCGACATCTCGAATCAGCTCATAACATAAGCTTGAAACGACCAGCCGAGCTCTTCGAAAGGCTTGAAAACAGCAAAACAATCAAGTTTGTCAGGCTACATAAAACGCAAAGAACAATCTGAGATAGTTGCGAGGCTCGCTGCGCTTGATGGATTCTCGATCGAGAAAAGTACTTTCATCCGCCGAAGCGATTGGCGGAGGATTTTCTTTGCCCATTGGTGAATCTGATTCCGAACTTCCATGAAGATGTCAAAAAGCATGTTTTGATCTGAAAACAGTTATCGAGCAGATTCAAACTCGCCATGTTCAGTTATCGAGCAGATTCAAACTCGCCATGTTCAGTTCAGTCTCACTCTAGACGAGTGTACTAATCTCAAAAACAGGAGATATCTGAATGTTAACTTACACTGTGCAGATGGAACGACTTTCAATCTTGGATTGATTTGAATAGAAGGGACTTGTACTTCTGAACATATGGTTGATTTTATTCAGGAGAAATCGCCAGAATTCGATTTGACCAGCGCAGATGTCATTGGTTCAACCACAGATGGTACGAAGGTGATGCTCAAGTTTGGTTCTCTAACAGATGACCTGCATCAAACTTGCTACAACCATGACCCCTACTTTTGGCTGTTCCCGACGTCCATTATAAGGACTCAGCTGAAGTCGATCGTGTTGTACAATATACTGATTATAGTTCTGATTGAAGTTCTAATGAATCAGACTCTAAATCCTATAGTGTATGTATCTATACCTGCCATGTAGCCCAAGTCAAATCGATCTTGTTGCGTATCAGACGTATAGTGAAGCTTTCTAAACGTTCTCCTTTGAAAATTGGACTTCTTCAAGCAAATATTTCGAAAGCTCTTGGAAAGAAATTGGAATTTTTATTGGATGCAAAGACCAGATGGAACAGTGTGGAAACTATGATTGAAAGGTTTTTGCTAGTACACTCATGTGTCAAAGAAACTCTCGGTGAACTAAATCTCAAACACCTCTCGGTCTAAGAGGATGACATAGAAGCAGTACAATCACTGCTAGATTGCTCGCAACCTGTTCGTCTCGTTTCTGAAGCTAAATCAAGCCTCAACGCAGATCTCCTCCAAACAGAAGGAACCCTATATTTCCTCATCAGTACTCTCAAGAACCAAACAAACCACAACGAAAAACGGCTTTTCCAAGCGGTGGTCACGCGAATCTGACTTTCAACTGCCAACTTATTTAAGTTAACTCAAATTCATTTTATCTGCTGCCTGTGCTCAATTAAAAATCTATAAAATAGCAAACGTTGTAATTGAATAAATGGAAGAAAGCACATCAATTTTCAACATCGACAAAGCTCATCCCACACCTGCCCAATATCATCCGGTCGCAGTGCCTGCCAGAATGTTCAGCACAACGGCAGAGAGAGATGGATAAAATGCACCTTTGCTCCTGCTCAGGGGTTGAAACAGTTGACGTTTTTTACTACACTCGCTTCGTTGTCGTGCGCGACAGTCTGTTTGTATTTGAACACTCATGCTCTACCGTCGTCTCTCTCACACAACACGAGCGGTAGAATAACATTCGAGCTAAAAGAAAATTATCAAAATAGCTATCATATAACATGTGTGATTTCGTTGTAATTCCTCAATTTGGTGTAAATCAAACCATTTCTGATCAGAAATATTATTACTAGGACATCATTGCTTGCTATTTTCAGAATTCACACAAGCACACCATCAGCAGCTCTTATTATGAGAAAAACTAAAATACATACATTCGTGACGGTCTTCGGCGACAGTGTCGTATGACAGAGCCTGTCATACGACATTTTAGTTTGGTACTGTACTATGATAGCTTGCTTTGCAAGTGTCGGAGGTAAAGGCAGTCAATTATCACAGAAAATGTGTCGACTACCGTGACCGCTTACAAGACTGCTCCTGCTTGCTGCTTGCCACGCCATCCGAAGCGGAAATGAGCAGAGCCACATCAGCAGCGCTGTTATATAACTTTTCAGGTTCAAGCAGAACGATGTGCAACCAAGTGGGTACTCGATTATGGCGACTGGTTTTGGGGAAAACGATTATTTCATGAAAACAGTGATAAAATTAACATTTGTATATTTTTCAATAGTTTTTGAAGAGATTTTTTTTTTATTTATTTCAGCTGATTCTTAGAGTTATTTCCTATCGATTGGCGTATTTGGATTTTAAGTTCATCTATAAATGACAAAGTTACAAGCTTTCAAAACCTAACACTATTTCGCCACACATTTTTTTTTATTTGCACCCCAGTATAGTCCACAAGTCTACGTCAAAAAAGGCTGTAGAAGGTAAACGATTATATGCGAATACTTCTAGGAACCTGAGAACATGATGGATTTATTTATTATTAATTTTTTTTTTTAAATGCTGAATTCTACTCAAAGAAATCTAGATCAAAAGAAACTTATGCAAAATTGCTGGTTAATCTGAAAATTTCGATAATAGCGCAAAAATCACGGAGAGTAAAGTGGGGCAAGAAAACGCAAGCGGAAAAAGGTTTGAAATGCAGTTAAACAAAATGATGGACTAATGATTATGAGTGGGATTCAAACCTCTGCTGAATACAAGCTTACTAGAAAAATATTGTTTATTTTTAATAATCCATCTAAAAGTTATCACGAGAAGTATGGACATTTTCCGATTTTTGCATTTTGATATAAAATTTAAAAAAAATTGAAGTGCTATTATGATATCATGGATGACGATTATAACCTAAGTATTTCAGTATTATGATTGGTCTATATGATAAGAATTTTATGGTAGGTATTAGCAGACGCTATTGGAAAAACGTAATTTATGGGAGTCCTTTTTCATTATTGATTTCGAGTGGGGCAAGAGCACGAATGGCTTCGAATGGTAGTCAAATTAGGTCGCTTTTGAAAAATGCTGATAGAACCTGTTTTCAATCTTTTATACTTATAAAATATTGAAAACAGGTTCTATTAGCATTTCTCAAAATCGACCCAATTTGCTATAATGCAATAATATTACCAAATATGTTAATTACATCAGAGTTGTACGATTGTTAATTTCCACAGCTAAAAAACTTCCAACTTTCAACACTTGAAAAAATACAGATGAGTGTACACTGGAGTCGCTTTTTACGCGGGTGATACGTCCCGCGTAAAAAAAAACCGCGTAAAAAAAAACCGCGTAAATTCCGGAATCCGCGTAAAAAAAAACCGCGTAAATTCCGAAATCCGCGTAAAAAAAAACCGAGTAAAAAAAGACCGTGTAAGAAAAAAACGCGTAAAAAGCGATATACCGCGTAAATTCTGAAATCTGCGTAAAAAAAAACCAAAATCCGCGTAAAAAAAAACCGCGTAAATTCCGGAATCCGCGTAAAAAAAAACCGCGTAAATTCCGAAATCCGCGTAAAAAAAAACCGCGTAAAAAAAAACCGTGTAAAAAAAAACCGCGTAAAAAGCGACTCCAGTGTATACAAATACTATGTGATGAAAAACTAAGGTCAAATTTTTGATTTGTTTTTGACTTAAAAAACAATAATTAAATTAAAATAAACGTTTCTGAAATATTTTATAAAATGCACACTCTTGCCCACCTGTGGGGCAAAAGTACGCACTCGGAACAGTTTTACTTAATCAACATTTTAAGAAAAATATAATAATTTTTCAAATAGCTACCCATGAGAAATTGTTGCCAAATAGTAATGGAATCGACTCACGCTTATAAACTAAAATTTTAGGTTACGGTAAAAAAGATACCTGAATTTTAAAAAGAAGTACGTACTCTTGCCCCACTTTACTCTACTGTAGTCCTCCGAAAAGCGCGAGTGGTAAAAAGTTCAACCCACCGCTATTATTCGGCTGTGTTCTAATCAATGGATCAAAGTTTTTGCAGTTCATTAGTTCAGGGTTGATTCTAATCACATACAACAAATCAGCACGATTGTGGGTAGAGCTTATCAAAAGCCACATGTAAAAAGGACTTACAAGCTTTTTGTAAACAAACCTTTGTAGGCCCTCTTCTCGCCAACCGAGGGTCGCCCTCGCAAACTAACAAAATCATCGGGAAGGGGAGACCTTCCCCTATCCGGCGATGTTGATGGTTTGCGTTGGTGTCATATGGGTGGCGAGAAAAGGGCATAAGAATGTTTGTTTACAAAAAGCTTGTATGCCCTTTTCACATGTTGTTCTTGTTATCACCTACCGCGCACTTCAGAGGACTACTGCATTATCAAAAACGGAAAGGCACTATTAACTCCGAAACGACGAATCAAGCACACCGATAATTAACGAGAAAACAAATTGTATTATTGATCTTGAATCGACCTTGGTTGTTAGGATAATGAAATTTTTTGTTGTAGTCTTACTCACGGCTTACTAGTTTCCAACACATATAATCAAGTTAAATAATGTCAAGTACGGTGATGCTATGGCCATCTCATCCGACGAGGCTGATAACCTTTTTTCATGCTTCAAAGCGTGTTTAATACAGGTTCGCCCCAACCCCATCCAGGTTGTTTTCAACACGTGTCATCTCATGATATCCGTCTTCCGTTCTTCAATTTCTCTCGTGATGATGTGTTGGAAGCACTTGCTAAACTAGATGGGTTGAAAGGAGCTGGAGTTGATGGATTAGCTCCTATTCTACTGAAGAATTGCGCTAAGTCTTTAGCCGCACCAATGAAGATACTGTTTAGATGAAAAAACATTCCCGAGTTTATGCAAAAATGATTCCTGTCTAGAAGTCAGGTAGATATCGATTCTCTGTTGCCTAGGAAAGCTCCTTCAATCTTTGACCAACGAGCTCTTACTGTCTGCTGCAACAACCAATGTATTATGCTATACTAACGTGTTGTTCCGAGAGATGGAAGGCCGGAATCAAGTAGACTCTGCATCGATTTTTCGAAATCGTTTGACACTGTTCCGCACATCTTTGCGGTGAAGAAGCGACGTATGGGTTTTCCTGATTAGATATCCGATTGGCTAATGTCATACTGGACCAGTAGGAAAGCAGTCGTTCAGGTGGACTCTGGACGTTCGAGGAAATTCGACATTCCATCTGGAGTTCCACAGAGAAGTGTGTTATGTCCATTGATCTTTGTCCTTGTGCTTACAAATATCATCTGGGAAATTGATTTTTGCCAACGACCTCAAAATCTTCCGAGTCATTAAGTATTGATTTGCAGGCAGACATCGATGTCCTTTCACGATAGTGCAAAGAAAACGGAATATGCGTGAACATTATTAAATGCAAAATGATCACTTTTAACCACCGCTACGATTTTTTTTTAATCGTTTAAAAAAAATTAATAAAACATGATCAGTACAATTTCAATTTCCGAACATACATACATTTCAATTTAATATAAACATCGAAAATAAAACGTTATCTTAATCAACGATCGCCCCTGTGTTATTTAATTCAGTTGAATTTCAAGGTTACCGCTTGAACAAGGTTATGAGCGTTTACTTGTGTACCGCCAGAGACATCCAAAGGAATGCATTAAAACAAACGCAATCAACGCACTTGAGTCGAACGCATGTGTCACTGTTTACAAACACCTCCCAGATAGAACCAAACAAAAAAGGAAGCATCACGAGCCGCTCTGCTGCCGATTCAAATGTTGCCGGCGTGCGCCTCTAGCCATACCGCTGCGCTAGTGTGCGTTATAAATAATACCGCCGACATCGACACCGACACGATAGACCGTAAATTGACGTTTGCAGTGTGATGTTGGAGGTTTTTCTCCTTGGCTCTCCATTCATTTGGCAAATGATGTATGGAAAATCAGAACCGATTTTTCTGGCCAAAATTCACACCCACAAGCCCAGTGCAGGCGCCGTTTCCAAACGAAATGGAAAATCGAGCTGCCCCCACTGTCACAGAAGCATATTTCCCACTCAATGTCTTACGATACTACAACACAGAGTTCTAAATTTAACCCACTCGAGAGTGTCGAAACACCAGAGAGGAGTGCTAAGGTAAATATCCCTCTCCAACAGTCCGAGGCGAAGTTTTTTTTTTCATCGTAGGTATGCCTCTATCAAATAAAATGCTATTGGATGTAGAAGAAGAATGGGGCAAAAAAGACGTAGACTGAAAATGCACACGCACTCACAAACGTCGTCATCACTGTAGCAGAGCAGCAGCAGACATGGACGACGATCAGTTCGATGGAAGCAGCGAAAAAAAAAACCTACCTTTTCAAAGTCCTTTTGCAGCTGCTCGTCTTGTTTGTTCCTTCGGTTGATGCACTTTCGGTGTTCGCACGGCATCATGTCGTTCTAGGGTGCATCAGTTTTCTCCATTTTCCACAAGAATCCACAAGGAAAAACTCACTCCACCACCGTATAATTGTAGAGGACCGAACAGGCAATTCTGGTAACAAAACACACTTGGAACACTGCCGTTCTTGGCCCACTTCCGGTGGTATCTTCTTCAGTTTCACTCTCGGTTTTCCACGGTTCACTATCGATCTAGTAGTACCACTACTACACACCTCTGCATGAGGGCACTTGGTGATAAGAGGAGACGGCAGCAGATTCACAAAACCATTCACTAGAAAATCACACAACACTGTCACTATCACCGGACAACCTAGAGGGAAAATTGATTTTTCAGAGAAATCCTGCATCGTCGAAGTTCAAATTTATACTGTTCGCCATTCCACAACTGCAAGTTAATTTCTTTCATTTTTTGCCTCTGTGGTGGTGTGCCACGGCGCTGGTAGTGGTGAACTGTCAAACGAGGCGGCTGACAGCGCAGCGGCTCGTATGTGGGTTTGTTTACACAGTTCAACGCCGATTTTTCCGGGTTTAAATGATGACTATACCTGAACTAATAATTTTAGCGATTATGCCTAATAACATTGCATCATATTATATGTTTAAAACTATGATCAACGTAAAACTTCAAGCAAAAACAGGATGAAATTAGTGGAGCGTTTTCAAAACAGCTGATCGCTAATTTGAGCCGCAATGACAGATCGAGCTTTGACAACCAGTTGTCACTGTCAGTTTTGACAGCTCTCAACGATTGAATGTGGGCAGGGTGGCCAGACCTACCGATTTATCGGTAGTCCTACCGATTTTCGGGGTGCCTACCGATTCACAGACGAAAGGTTCAAAACTACCGATTTTTCACTTTTCCTACCGAGAATCACAGATTTTTAGATTATAAATAGAAAAATTGATTTCGACACGTTTAAAGTAGAAGATCTGAAGGACAGTGTATTGTTCTGGAGCACCAAGTCATCTCCCCCCCCCCCCCCCCCGCTCACAAAAGTTTCAAGTATCGGAAAAGCCTACTTAAGTCGACCTACCGATAACTACCGATAAAAGTTTTGAGAAGCTACCGATAATGAAAAAAATAATCTGGCCACTCTGAATGTGGGGGACCGAGTGGTTAATGTTCACCATAATTAACCCTTAGTATCCGGAGTGTTATAAATATTTAAGCAAATATGATCCACTATTGCGCGTAGCTGGCGAACAGAATTTTTTGTATTTACGGTCGTTCATTTTAATTGGATGATTGTAACTTGACTTTTTTCAACACTAGATGATGCGAGAAGCAATATTTTTCGTGTCGCCATTGCAATGTACCTAAAAGGCAAGAATAGATTATATTAAAAAGATTATATTGTTGATTGATATAATATATTTGATTTAAGGTTCAAGATACCTAACGTTTTCTCGTGAATAATCACTTGTTTCTGCCAGGGTGCAGCCCTACACAGTTCGAAAAGTAGTGTAAATTTCTGTTTAATATGGTGCACATAAATGGAGCGTCATATATCATATAAGTTTACATTATATATCATGTAAAGTTCTGGCACATTTCATGAAATGTAGCAAATATTGTGTTTAAAGCCCATCTTTGTAAACAACATTGTTTACAAGCTGCTCGGTTGTGTGAAATTAAATTTAAGTTTACGTGAATGAATGTTTACATCACAATTAAAATTCAGAATTTTTATCTGTGTACGTTGTAATTCGTTTACGGAGGAGATCGGAAAACTCGATTGTTGGACGTTCCGGAGCATTGAATAAAAATACCATTATTTCCTAAATGGTAAGTAAGTTAAGTATTTATTACCTGCTCGGAGGATGTACGCATCTTTTAAAATAACAATAATTTGAGCATTTGCAGCAAATTTCAGCTTTTTTGGTGAGAATTCATACTGCGCTGTGGTTTATATGGAAATTACTATAGGAAAAGCGAACTTTTTATTCTCAACATCCTAGCACATAATAATTTACGGATAAGCTTGCTATCTACCCTTATGTGCAATTTTATCAGCAACAACTTTTCTAAAGACCACTTTTTGATTCGATGTCGATAACTTTCTGTTATGAACAATCAACTGCATTCAGGGCAACACTGTATCATGCACATAGTATGTGCCCTGCAAAAGCAACTCCATTTTCCGCTGCAGATCTACAACCATAGCCTCCAACGCTTTTTCTCGTTCGCTAACTTTTCCTTCTGCGTCATTACTCTGTAACTGTGTCTTCGGTATCGCTCCTTTCTCTGTCTGGGAACCATTTGTGGTAGTTTCATCTTGATCCTCATGTCCTGGATTCTGCTCTAACCTGATATCGAAGCTACTCAACTCCTCACGAATCTCATCTGTTAATTCTTTCCACATTCGCTCTGACTCCACTCTTGCGTAGCAATTGGGTTCTTTAATTTTGAAAAATGTATCGTTTTTTATACATCATCTGAAAGAGCTTCGTTGTCGGAGCATAGCGATTTTTTTTTCGAACCCACACACTTTTATCTCGATTTTTAAATCAAGATTTAAAGCAAAATAATAACTTCACTGTTTGACACTAAACTAACAAACTGACAGCTCGCTCCCATACAAAGTGACACCGAGGGGCGCTAATAAGGTTATTTTTGCAAATGTAATCGTACTTATTTAAAATAGTTCCAGTGTACCAAAATTGATGAAATTTTGGTTTTGGGTTCCATTTTTAATGCAGATTACGAATATGCATTTACCTCAATACCATTAAAGAACCCAATTCGTCGAACTTTCCACCAATAGTGCTTCAATCGAGAAATAGCCTTGTCGTCTTTACCTTTGGCCAACTTTCTTCGCAAACCTCCGATCTTAGAGCAAATATGATCATACTCTTCGTGTATGGATATTTATAATCTTTCCCGTCTTTCGCATCACTCAAGAAAAAAATCCTCAACAAACGATATTTTGCCTGAAAATCATCATATGTCTCCTCTATTTTCCCTCGTATCCTGAGCTCGTAATCTACCTCTTCCGGTGTTAAATGATCCGCATGTGGAAATTTGCAAGCCATTGCAAGGAAATTTAGAATTTTAATCGAATAAATTATAAAGTAATAAAGAAAAATAAATAATAAAGAAAAAACTAAATAATGTAATGCAAGTTATACTAAAGCTTACTTTAGTATTTTTCGACGAAATTATCCAACACTAACAATGTCACCAAAGCTCAATAACTTTCCATAAACACATCACATCAAAATTACTGCAACATAATTATGAAATTTCTATACATATCTAAAATTACTCATAATTCAAAAACTAAATTCCGACAACCTGCAGTTGGGTGCCAATTTGAGCTAGCCCGGACGATCCCGCTTAAATACGCATGGCTTAAGCGCCACTCCACCAGGGAGACCACACGTCCAAGTTTAATTTGCTCGGATGAGACTCTCCTAAGGGCGAGTCCATTAATTCCTAGAAAGGATTTACGGATCGTTCCAGACAGCTTCCAACTGAACGACCAAACGGGAATTCCTTATTATCCTCATGAATTCACACTCAAGAAAGTCACTCAGAGAAACGGTAGAGCTCACGCATACCCTAAAACTCTACGAGAGAGAACTTCTCATCATCGGCCAGTCCCTTCACCTGCCGCTAGACGTCTCCCTAATCTAGTAGTGGAATGTACTTCCCACCATTCAAACTCAACAAGAGGACGGGCAACGAAAACTAACACGAACGCGGAGTGATGTCAAACACATTCAAATAATTCGACAGTGAGCATTCATAAGGGCGTATACGCGATGATCGATTCTCTTAATCGATTTTCTCTTTTGTTAATAACTCGCTAGATTTAACGTTTGTCGGTGCGTTTGCTGTTGCTTTTGATAGCCAATGCAACCTGTTACAACTCTACATTGAATAAATTCTACAAAATTGTTTCGCTTAGCTGTAGCAATGCAAAGAGAAAATCGATTAAGAGAATCGATCATCGAGTATAGGCCCTTATGCATGCTCACTGTCGAATTAAAGCTAGAGAGATTTGGAACAGGGAAACAACATTTCGACAGTGAGCATGCATAAGGGCCAATACGCCATGATCGATTCTCTTTATCAATTTTCTCTTTGCATTGCTACAGCTAAGCGAAACAATTTTCTAGAATTTGTTCAATGCAGAGTAGTAACAGGTTGTATTGGCTATCAAAAGCAACAGCAAACGCTCCGAGAAACGTTAAATCTAGCGAGTTATTAACAAAAGAGAAAATCGACGAAGAGAATCGATCATCGCGTATAGGCCCTTATGCATGCTCACTGTCGATTTATTTATAACATGAACGACGATATATTGAGTGCCTCTTACTGATTATTTACATTTGTACAAATTTCGTTTTATTTCTGTTTGTGTGTGTGTGTTCCTATTCGCTCTCCTACTGTGTGCGGTTTTTCTCTTTCCCTGAGCATACTCTCATTCTCGTTTCTGTCTCTCATGGACTCATGTGCTCGGTGTTATGTGTTGTTGGGTGTCGTCACAAATCGGTAGCTCAGCTCTACCAAGGCATGTGCTCCTGGTGACAATTGTTGGCAGCGTCGAATTACGCGCGCATGCTTTTAGCGGAATCGACGAGTCACGAGTTTCGGCAAGTCGTCACGAAACTCGACTCAAATTACATCAGCCTTAGGACTGGCAAATAACTACTCTGTGGCGCCCTCACCGGACGCCACACTCCACAAAAAAGGTAAAGGTTGGTTGACTCACCAGATGATGGCTTGTAGTATCTTACGTGGGTTTCTGTCAACGGTCAAGGTCGGGTTCGACGCACTCGGTGTCACGTTCAATGACCGCGTAGAAAGCGTCACCCCTTTGATGACGCACAGTGGGGCAGCGAAGCCATTCGCGTGGCCAAAACCTCTAGTGCCGTTGGTTTGCTTTCTACAGTGATACAATGTTCTACAAAGTTGCTCAATATTAAAAGCGCCATCTTTTGAAAGTTTCATATTAGTTCATTTTTACGCCGCATAGGTGGCGCTCGAGTCTATCTTTTGAACGGAGCATCCTAGCCGAATGGTTTTTCCTGCAAAGTTGTGTAATTTGAAGTGTTGAGAAATGTTGTTGAAGATATTGAAACTCTATGACTCACATTAAGCGAGAAATCCGGCAATTAGGAAACTAACCTCTAAAATTGAGTTTTTTCCCATTTTTTCACCTATATACGTCAAATGTATAAGTTTTATACTCTCCTAATTATCAAAATGGTTTGACTCATCCAATAAAAAACAATTATTTTATATATAATGCTTTATTATAAAGTTATAAACATAAATGTCTAAAAAAAGTGATGCATAAAAATGTCGATTACTCAAAATATAGCAAAAAGTAGCAGCCAATTTTTTTTACAGTGATTAGTGTAGACCTTTTTGCGTAAAATAACGACCATAAATCAACAGGCAACTGCAGGCATTTTTATATAACATCATTTGAATATTACATATTGTAAATTCTTTCAAATTTGTAGAAATTTTGCTTTGTGTGTAAAACATGATAAGATGTTATTGATCTGAATAGATTACACACAATCAGAAACACAAATTATAATTCTTATTATGATTTTTAATCCAACTGTGGTTCTCACTGAGCATTTTGTCTACTTTCAAATTATTACGTTGTACATGAGTTATGCAATATGACTTCTTGCATGGATGAGTTTGCGTTCTTAATTTTTTCCGTGCATTGAATCAAATAGAGTTCTCCAGATGTACAAAAGTGTGCGTGAGACCTCGTGATACCTTTTTAAGTAGTTGTGATATCGCCATACGTTTTTGTTTCTTCTTCATTTTTATAAATGGATGTTGGATTTTAGTGTTCGTGAGATTGCGCTTGGAGATCTCTATAACTTCGCCAGTTGCCAACTGTACCGCGACTAGCACTGCCAACATAACAAAAAAAAAGTTTCAAATGTCAAAAATGTATCAGCTTACGCGTGTGCAAATTTTTGAGTTGCTTAAACAGAAAAAAAAAACATGCCCGTGGGACGTTCGCGAAAAAACGTTTTTAAAAATATTAGGAAAGCGATAAAAATTGACAAAAATGATACTTGTGTGCTTCGTAGAAAACATTTAATACCGTTAATAATCGATTTAAAATGAATAGTGCAGTTTACAGTCCATAATTTACCTCGAACAAATATAAATCGGAGCTTATCAAACAATCTATCACCTATAGCAAAATTTCTACAAATTTGAAAGAATTAAAAATATGCAATATTCAAACAATGTTATATGAAAATGCCTACAGTTGCCTGTTGATTTGTGATCGTTATATAATCCCACAAGGTCTACACTAATCACTGGAAAAAAATTTGGCTGCTACGTTTTGCTATATTTTGAGTAATCGACATTTTTATGCATCACTTTTTTGAGACATTTATGTTAATAACATTATAATAAAGCATGATATATAAAATAATGGGTATTTATTGGATGAGTCAAACCATTTTGATAATTAGCAGAGTATAAAACTTTTACATTTGACGTATATAGGTGAAAAAATGGGAAAAAGTCAATTTTAGAGGTTAGTTTTCCTAATTGCCTGATATCTCGCTTAATGTGAGTCATAGAGTTTCAATGTTTTCGACAACATTTCTCAACACTTCAAATTACACAACTTTGGACGAAAAACCATTCGACTAGGATGCTCCGTTCAAAAGATAGACTCGAGCACCACCTATGCGGCGTAAAAATGAACTAATATGAAACTTTCAAAAGATGGCGCTTTTAATATTGAGCAACTTTGTAGAACATTGTATCGCTGTAGAAAGCAAACCAACGGCGCTAGAGGTTTTGGCCACGTGAATGGCTTCGCTGCCCCACTGTGTGACGGTGGCAAATGGCGGTTCGGCGTTTCACACGCCGATACGATGGCGGTTACTATGCCGTGCCGTTTTTGATGACGAGCCGGCGTGTGGATCCTGTCCACGTGGAGGTCCCTCGAGCCTCCTCGAACCGATGTGATTGCGGATCTGTCCGCTTGGTAATTGCCGGGAAATTCCGTCCGACGGGGAGAAGTATCGCGCTTGGGTGCGCAATTGGTTGCTGCGGAATGAAGGTACAACACTACTACACAACGGCGCCGGTGGTGTAGTGTTAAGCGTGATTACCTCTCACCCCAGCAGGCCTGGGTTCAATCCCAGTCGGCGCCACCGGGATGTTCTGAGGCATAACATCTCTGATCACGCCTTCCTTCGGATGGGAAGTAAAGCCGTTGGTCCCCGGTTCATGAGTTGATGGGTCGATAGGTAGGGTCCAGGAGTGGGAGCTGCCTTCCTGGCACGTCGGTAGCATTGGTGCTCAGCACGGAAAACAAGATCGACGGAAAAAACAAACCAAAGGAAAAAAAAACACTACTACTGAAAGTTGAACACAAGCACGAGCGCGGACAAAACAGCACATTTCGAGCACACCAAATTACCTTTTTCATTAGCAACTCTCTCCTACCGCACACAACTAATTAACGTACACTTTAGTTTCTAACTAAAATCTAGAACAACCAGCAAAACTTTAATTAAATTGAACAATTGACATCACTTTATATTAGCATACTTTTCGCTATACTAACGGACACGAACAAACGCGCACACTTCTAAATTGGTGGAAAGTCACGGACGAAATGATCGAGCCTGTGAATCCTCAGATTAAGGAAATGTAAGACTCGGACGGACCGGAAGTCCATCTTTTCCCAAAACCCATCGTGTACTTTCGTGAGCCCAAAGACACGAAAGATAACTTGGCCGATAGAAGTGCCGTTGTCCCTTTCCTACCTTATCCCTAAATTAAATGGACCCGTTTTAGGAAAGATTTCAGCAAACAAATGCTTGTGTTTTCTTACTGCCTACCCTAAGGAATTTAATTCAAATAATTTAAACCTATTAAATTATATACAAATTTTTACAAAATTCCTGATCGTTACACCTGGATGTTTTGCCCAATTCTTCGCGCCAAGCTCACCAATGGTGCTTGCTGAGCAGTTTATGCAGTATGTCAGAAGAATTTCAGCTTCCTAATTAATTTATCCTGAAGTTCAATTAAAATTTACAGCAAAGTTGTGCTTGGAAAATTTCACATTAGTACAAATAGCAAACTTTTCCATAGATCATTACAGCGAAGGGAGGAAACGATGTGAACAAAAAGTTCACTTTTCCCATAGTAATTCCCATATAAACTTCAAAGGGCCAGTACAGTATGAGTTCGAATCCAAATGAGCTCAAAATTTGGGATAATTACCAGGACCTGATTTAAAATCGATTGAGCTTGTTCGGGAAAAATTGATATGCACTCAAGTAGTCCTCCGAAAGATCTGGAACTATTGCAAACAGTAGTCAATTAGTAAAAAAGTTCCTAGAGCCTTGAAAGATTGTTCCATATTTCCCAGAGATTTGCTTCCAATGTTCTTCAGAAGGTCGCATTGTTTTATTTGTATAATTAAGAACCACGAAATACATTTGAAAGTGGCCAAAAACTATCAACATTAAAAAAAATCTACTTGCAAACCGCTGCATCTTGAAAATAGTGCGACTTACCCATATATTTTGTTTTCAAAAATCATAACTTTTTTTATGAAGAGCTTTGAGTGTGTTGGTTTATTTCCTTTAAATTCCATTATAATTGCTTATATTTTGACAGATACGCGTATTTCGTCTACTACTTGCAGACTTCATCAGTACTCAACACCAGTGTTGTTGAGTGGTATTGAGTACTTGGCACTGATGAAGTCTGCAAGTAGTAGACGAAATACGCGTATCTGTCAAAAGATGGGCAATTATAACGGAATTTAAAGGAAATGAACCAACACACTCAAAGCTCTTCATAAAGGGATTCTGTTAAGAGGTTCGACAAATTTTTAAGATAACTTTTTTGTCCATTTTTTCTCCATCTTGGAAAAAACGATTTTTATTTTTTTTTTTAAATAAAAAAAGAGTGCATTTTTTTATTTTTCAAATGGTTTTAGACGGTCCTTACAACATTGCCGAAGGTACCAAACCGATTGGACAAACATTTTTCGAGTAACAGTTTTCTGAAAATAAGCTTATAAGCCGAAAAATGCCCTATTCAAAATAAAGGCTTTATTTAAAATGGTGATCTTCAAATGCAAAATTGCATTTTTGGTCATGAGGAACGTTTTTGAAAATTTTCATTAAAAAAAAATACGAAAATTATTGGATTTGCTAATTTGCGTATCTACTTTAATCATCAATATCAAGGCATACTAAAGAATAGCAACCAATTGTACGGATGTTCCGCATCTTCCGGTGGCCACTAGGAGTCAATGACCAGCTAATATATCAACAAACACAATTTTCCCACATTTCATATAAATTCAGAGAAAAAATCAAGGCATACTTTGATCAAATTTACGCAGCAATCAATTTGATGACCACTAGATGACATTGACCAGCAAATATAAAGGGTGTCCCACATAAAATTGCATCACGGAAAAAAAACGCTGTAGAAAATTATCCATTGGCTAATTTCTCTTGAAAATTTGGGTAGAAGTAGTTTAGAGTGTATTGTTTACACTGTATTTTTATCGCTGTGGATTTTGCGCAAGCACCTGGAAAATCCTTAAAGGGCCACCCACATTAGATCCGTTTGCGTTGCGTTGACGTTAATTTGACAGTTAGACAATAGCTGTCATTTTACCGCAACGCGTTCGATCCAAATCTAATGTGCGTGGGCCTTAACTCTCTCATCGGGACATCGGAAAACAACTCGGAATCGTGCAGTCAACGGTGAGTCGTGTGATTAAACGTTACTACAAAACTCTGAGTATCGAACGGAAGGAGAAATGCGGTCAGAATGGATGTTCTATTAGTGATCAGGATCACAAGCGAGTCGTGAAAGTGTTTAAGCGGAATCCCAATGTTGAATCTGTCCAAGTCTTTCCTTCAGAGAGCCAAGGACCGGAAGGGACTGCATGCATACAAAGTGCAGAAGGCTCCAAATCGTGACGAACGGCAAAATACGGTGGAAAAGTCACGGGCCCAGAAACTTTACACCCAGATGCTGACGACGCCTCATTGTCTCATCATGGATGATGAGACTTACGTCAAGGCGGACTTCCGGCAGCTTCCGGGGCTACTGTTCTTCACCGTCCAGCACAAGGTTGATATTCCGGAGGAAGTAAGGAAGCAGAAACTTTCAAAGTTTGCCAAGAAATACATGATTTGGTAAGCGATCTGCTCATGTGGCAAACGGAGTGTGCCGTTCGTGACTGCCGGGAGAGTAAACGCGGAGATCTACCTCAAGGACTGTCTATAGAAGCGTCTGCTTCCTCTGTTGAAGCAACACGAGGGCCCTACGATCTTCTGGCCGGATCTAACTTCGTGCCACTATTCAAATGTTGTCCTGGAGTGGTACTGAAACCAACGGGGTCACTTTCGTATGTGCCTGTTGCTGCGGATTTCCAGCATCACCTAGTTCTAGACGACTGATACCATTTCTCCCTCGATGGCCTCTCGGAGACCCGGAACAAAACCGGAACCACTTAGCCAAACTGATCCAATTTTAAGAACACCGCACAAAGCGCGTTAGGCCCTCACCAAAAGTAAGGCAGTTGATGTTCATTTGAAACGCTAATAACTTTTCGGAGTTAACCCGGATTCATATCAAGATGTTCCCAATATTTCTACATTTTATACACGAAGAAAATCGACCAACTACAGCGCAACCTCGAGCCGCGAATGTGAAAGGGGCTCGTTCCCCCATACATTTTGTCAATTTTTCCTATACAATCTTTAAGCCCTTTGAGCGAGGTGTTCCCGTGAACCAAAGGACTTCAAATTTTGGCAGGGCACTTTATTGTATTCATGTATTTCAGTTTTTTCTTCACAGGAAGTTAGTAATCACATCTGTGAAGGTTTTAACATATTTCATCTTGGATTTTTTGAGAAAAAGTGTTTTGAAGATTACTTAGCTGTTTACAAAGGCGTATACGGATCGAAACAAATACAACTGAAAATGATTCAAAAGGGAATTAAAGTTGTCAAAATACTAAGTTTTAATGAAGCAGTAAGATTCCCTCTTCAGCACCGTCAGATATGGCAACAATGTCATGATCTCAGAATGTTTAAATTAATAAAATAATTAAACAATGTACTTTGACTATATGTTTAGTATTACTTCTGCGTGAAGTCAACGATTTACATAGTTGAAGATGCTTATTTCAAATAACAGACTAAAGTGGTAATGTTTATGAGGAGGAGATGAAAGTATAGAATTGATAGTTCCGTTTAGAGTACGGCAGTGTGAAAATTGCATATAGAGAGTAGACAGCGAGCTAGGACAACTTTTTAGGAAGGTACAAATTGGTTTTATCATCTCTTTTTACCAAATTCCCCCTTCGGAGAGGGGTGGTGAGTGGTGTCTATTCTGTGAAAGGAATCGAGTTCAAATGAACCGTGGAGGCACCATATTCGAAGCAGTTGCTAAATCGAAGCATTCCATGACGTTCGACTATTTTAAATAATTATTTTTGAAATGTTACTTTTGCAAATATTAGTTTCAGTGCTCTAGGGGGATGATGGTGTTACAAGGTTTAAAAAAATATCTTGTCAAAATAGACGAGTGCGTCATCATAAGGAACGCGTCAAATATGGTGCTGGCATGGTATATCTAAACAGCGATGCATTTCGTGAATCTTCAGGAGTGGAAGGATGCGTGGATATTAGACTGATGCAAAATTTGACTTTTTCGCTCCACAGTACTCAAATGGTTTCAAATTGGGTCCTGATTAGCCTCCTAAAGTTACAACTCATTTGGTTAGAAACAGACTTCGCACAAGCCATTTGAAGTTTGCATGTAAATTACTATGGGAAATCTCAACTTTTTGTTCATTGCCTTCTAGTCTTTTTTCCATAATGAGCTGCGAAACAGTTTGATAGCCATTCTTATAGATAATTTTCTCAGCTACAACTTTGCTGAAGATCGTTTCTATGTAAAACGAGGCAGGAAAAAGTTATTGATTATTTAAGAGATTGGTAAACTTATGACATGATCAAGCAGCTGCTCTGTAGGCAACACTGTATTTTGCAGTGTGACATATTAGCCATGATTTTTGTGTCCTATTCAACGCCCCAGAAACACCAATGTTGCCTGCTGAGCAGTTGATTGAGCATGATCATAAGACATCAGTGCATTGAACCATTGATAACTTTCGATCCTTGTATTTAATCAAAAAGTGGTCTTGAACAAAGTTGTAGCTGGGAAAATTTCCTACCAGTACAGTTGAAAGCTTTTGAAGTAGACCGATATGGTGAATTATTAGATAAACATGAACAAAAATCTTGGTTTTACCATAGTAATTCCCATACAAACTTCTAATGGTTTGTGTCATCTCAGTTTCTCACCAAATGGGGATTTGAAATCGTTTAAGTATTGTGGAGCGAAAATTTCAAATTTTGCATCACTCTAGTGGACATACCGTACCAAACGCTCCGAGCTAGGTTATGGTGGCGACCCAGAACCGGGCAATCGAATCCAGGTCCATCTATGGTAGTTGTTGACCGGATCAGCACCCAAGTATAAATATAACTTAGGTCACAGGCAAGCTATCACAAATAAATTATTAATTTTAAATTTTTCCAAATATTCAAACGTGACAAAGAAAACAAACGTCAAAATTTGGTGATAATCGGATAATAACTCGAATTTTGAGAATGAATTTTGTGTGTGCGGATTTTAAACGGTACACCCTTTACGCCTTTGTTATCTTCAAAACACTTTTTTCTCAAAAAACCCAAGATGAAATATTTTAAAACCATCACAGATTTGATGGTTAGGTAAATACTAACATCCTGTCAAGGAAAATCTGAGGTACATGAATGTTACAAAAAAATTGCCTTGAGACATAGCGTGCAGGGTGTTTCTAACACCCCAAACTACCATTCTAATGTGCATCCCTAGAAAACTAAGTATGAGAGAGAATCTCTCCCGCCGGACCTCTCTTGATGCCTATATACACACAGCTGACGATCGATCGCAAACAACAATTCTCAATTACTTTTTCGAAGGGACGTATCAGCTTTTGTAAACAATGCATTCGAGAGTCGTTTTGGCGTAACTGGTAGTTAGCCCACGCATACTAACATTGCTATAATGTAGGGGTAAATTTCCCCTATCTGATGGTAGTGTTAGCATGCGTGGACGAGTTACCAGTTACGCCAAAACGACTATCAAATGCATTGTTTACAAAAGCTGATACGTCCCTTGGAAAAAGTAGTTGAAAATTATCAGAGTTGGGAGGAAATGCAGGTCTGTGGATTTGAGGACATACCTCAAATTTCCTCATCCATCAATGTATGATCTAGGTAAAGGAGCGTGCGTTTGATTAGAATTGTCGCATTAATGGCCCTTCGCTCAATTTCAACTTCCATTCATTTTTTACACTGCCATACTCTAGCGGAACTATCAATCCATCCGCTTCAGAGCTTGCTCTAGCTAATACATTCTTGCACTAAAGCTCCTCCCAAGTCTGAAAATTGTGAAATTTACGAAAATCGAAGTAACAACACACCGTCGCGGAAGTCGCGTTCCATCCTTTACCGTAATGAATGTAATTTAGTGTTCGTGTAATAAAGTGTATTTTTGGTGTGCAAATACGTTCTTTTTCTCGTATGTCCGAAAGATTTACCACGGGCTTGAGCAGTAAGCATGTTTTTTCGATATCCTTAGAGTCAACCTCACTTAAGGAAAATTCCTGCGTGATATTTTGTTTCAGTTTAGAAGAGACGCATTCATGCATGTTGTGACAATATTATGGTTGCTCACTTTCACCCCTACTTTACATAAAACTGGCAATACATTTTAATTAAAAGCATTATGAATCATAAAAGATAAATCAATATAAATTAAACTTATTTTAGTTCTAAATTTTAGGAACTGAAACTGTATTTTTAACGTTTTTTACATTATATTTATCAGAAATTTCAAATCCAATACACAGGTTAAATAATTTTGCAATAATTATGTATCAAATAATAAAAAAGTCACTTATATATCACCGCTCTCAGTCGTCCCTGCTGCTTTCCCGTTCATAGGCCTTCTGCAAAGAATCCAACGGGTACAAACTCGGCTCATTTTCAGCATACGGTGGCGGTGGAGCGGATGGTTCATCTCGATTTAAGCCCTCCGCCAACTTGGCGACCCCCGAGGATCTGGCAATTTCCAGCACTTCCTCCGTCTTCAATCCAACGGATCCGACCACAATCGGAATGGTGAGGCGTATCCTCTGGGTCGATAGTTTAGGCTTTACCAGTATGTCTATCTCGTAGCCGATTTTGATGATCTTGCTATGTCGGTCTTCGGTCGGCGTGATCGGGCCCACCAGGAAGTGCTTCTGGAAAGTTTCGTTAGCTAGCCTGGCCACCGGAAGTGTTTTCTGAATTTCGAGCGTCTCATTTCTGACCAGTTTGCTTTCGGCAAACAGCTGCGTACTTTCGATCACCTGGACTTGGCTCATGAACTTGATCACTTTATGAAACTTTACTATGATTTCGGAAACGTCCTCCTTGCTAAGATTGTTCACTTCCAGTTGTACTTCAATTGATTCACCAGGAACGTACAGGGACTTGGGAACCGATGCCTTCACCATTAACGGTGCAGATTTGCAAATCCAACAGTAAAATCTTAGCTGGTCTTCCCTTTTCACCGGATTCTTAAGGTTTGGATTGCTTTCGTCGAAATCCGTTTTAGCCAGCACAGTGAACGGCATTTGGAAGTTCTGGTCATACTTCCAAGGTCGTTCAAGAGTGACCTTCACCAAATACCTTACATGACCGTACTTTCCTTCCAACGAGGTGGGAGCCGTTGATGGAACCTTGAACCGGAAGTAGTAATGCGTAGTACCCGTGACAAGGTCAATCGGGCTTCCAGTTTCCGATCCAACCAAATAGGACTTTTGCGTTATGAAATCCTCATGGCCTTTGAAGTGAGCCTTAGTTTTCTTGTTTTTGGGGCCATGCGGAACCTTATCGTCCCAGAAGGTTTCAGCAAACCCAGTTATAAATAAGCATATTCCTGAAAAACAAACCGTACAACGCAATAGAAAATCGAACGACTTTGAGTCATCTGCACATACCTTTAACCTTCTTCACTTGAGTCAACGTCAGACTAATCGATCCAGACGCCGAGTCTCCGGCTTTGAAAATTCCATTGGGATTGTCGTCGAAACGGATGTCGCAGTTGATTCGCTTGGAAGCTTTCTCTTTAGGCATGATTGATTTAGAATAGGAACATATTGTTGGGAGGAAAGTTGTGAAAGAACTAAATTCTTTTCTGGAAAAATCATTGGCGACCGATTTTATCGAAATATGGCACAGCTTTGCTTATCACAAAATGATCGAAAACGGGATTAGACGGAACCCGTTATCAAGCTTCTGTTTTGGATATCAAATGAACGCTGATAGCGCCCGTTGTGAGACAGCAGGTGATTCATAGAGGAAACAACCGATATTTGCCCAGACTGATACGGTTGAACCCATACCAAAGGAATTTTCTAAATTTCCGATTCGTCCAGTCCCTATTATTTTCAATACAACGACCTTCAGTAATCAATTTGAGAGTATAGTTAGCTTACATACAGTGCGATGTCAGCTATCTATCTACCTTCCGAAAAAAAGCAGAGCCCACGTTCACTGATAACGCACTAGACTTATCACTAGATAAGCATAAACAAATTTAGTCCATCCGTTATGAATAGACAAGCAACTGGCCGAAAAATTGTCAGTCCAGTATTGTACTAAAGCCCGAACCGTTCGGACGCCCCTTATAATCGCACCGGAATGACTGCCAAAACGAAGGACTCCAAACACGTCAAGTGCAATATCCGATTCGATAACAATGTTTCGGGAGTGTATCGGCCGGGAGATACCGTCAGCGGAACGATTACAATAACTTTGGATAAGAATAAAAAATTTAGAGGTGAGTGTGATTTTGCTTTTTTTTTGCTGGTTTGAAGTTGACAAATTTATCAATTTTGGAAACCGAAATGTATGGAGTTGAAAGAGATACTTTCCACCCAACGCTTTCTTAAGCGGCCTTATCTTCCTTTTTTCGATGTTCAAATAAAACCAAGCTTGTTGTAACTAGTGCAAAATATCAGAAAAAAATCTGGGTAAAATGGAAAAATCGCCATTTGACTTACGGTGAAATTCTAGAAAAAGTGATGAAAGTACAGAATTGATAGTTCCGTTAGGACACGGTGGTTTGAAAATTTGTATAAAAGTTGGAAACGAACGAGCATTTCCATTTCCGAGCTACCGTTAAATCGTACATGGCGAAAAAATACTACCCAAAATTTGAGTTATTTTTACTTAATATTGAGTTCAGCCTCTCACTTACACTCGTTATTGTTGTCAAAAAAGTTCAGCCCAATTAGTTACTTTTGAGTAAATTGCATATTCTCAAATTTACGTGAATTAAACTTAATATAGGGTAGAATATACTTAAGAGTAAGTTTTTTTTTGCTGGTGTTAAATGGAAACTACTATATGCGATTTACTTAAATTTGGGTTATTGGGCTGAACCCCAGAATCTAGGGAAAAGTACTTAATTTTGAGTAGTTTTTCATCTCCGTGTCCCGAGTCCCAAACGAGCAAAGTAAATAAACATGATTGTTTCCAGAGTCGACGGACTGAAGTGCACTGACTAGAGCTTTCATCTCGGGATGTCTCGGGATGAAAATCCCGGGATTGTTACATTTCCCGGGATTCCCGAATCCCGGGAAATTAATTTAAAAATCCTTTTACCACTTTAAATCTTTCTTGGAATATCTGTAGCAGAATTTGAATCCAGAACTTTCACATCTTATGGAATATATATCTTCTCCCTTCGTTTGCCATTCATTCTGATTTTTCGAAAGAATTGCACACAGACATCACTTTTTGTATATGATCGTTGTACAAGAAGCACTCGTGAAAAATAGGATCTAGCAGTGAAACAAACCGTGAACATTTTGATTCAATCAGGTTGAGTGTCGTGAGTTGTCCATCATTCATAGTTGATCGAAAACCATTGAAATGCATTGTTAAGATGGTTGAAAGTACGTAGTACTAGTCTCAACTGATGAAAAGACTCAGTATTTGCAGTTTTTAGAGTCCTTTCTTAGATTAGCGAGCGGAAGCTTGTAAAATGCTTACTCCTTCTGGACGAACTTCTATATGTCTCCGACTTCTATGTTGGCTATGTTACGTTGAAAGGTATGCATTACTAGACTGTCCCACATTTATATGGGGGAAATTTTTTAACATTTTTTTCAACGGGTCAACCCCTAGATTTGTGCCATTAGGTGAGAAAACCACTATCTGAAAATTTCAGCTCATTCGGATGCAACACGAGCTGGCGCTTTTGATTTAAAATTTATATGGGGATATTGGTTGAAATGTATGGAGAAATAACATTTCTCCACTCTTTCGTGCATAGCAGCATTTGGTTCAGCAAATTCGATTAAGCTCAGAATTTCAGCACACGTAGCTTAAACTATAAGAAACAACTTTCCTGAAGACAGTATCATGATTCAAGTAAGTATTATCGATATATTCATTCTTGAATTTATATGTGCATTTTGTTCGTATATTGTGACAAAATACAGGCAGCTTATAAAACGTATCAACTAGATTACAACTAAAACAATAAAAGTTAATATTGTCAACAGGCCAACATCCTGACTCGTGTCAGTAGGTGAGATAACCACACTCTGAATGTTTCAGCTCTTTTTGACGTTACACGGACTGGGGCTTTTGGTTTAGTGTTCATATAGGAGTTTTGGTTGAAATTTTCATATACAAAATGCTCATATACATTCAATAAAACTAACTGGATTAGTGATGTAATCTTCAGCAAGGTTGTTACTCATTGTTTGAACTACAAGTTTTGAAAATCTGAATCAAATTGAGAACAAGCAAACTTTTTTATGATCGATAGAGTGTAGGAGAGTCATTTTTCCATGTATTTTAACCAAATTCCCCATACAAAATTCAAACTAAAAGCGCCAGCTAATCTTAAAACCAAATGTGCTGATACTTTCCGATAATGGTTTTCTCGCCCAAAGGCACAAATCTAGAGGTTGGCCCGTGGAAAATTAGAACTTTTATTTTTGTGGGCCAGTCTAATGCATTACCTTTACCCTTTAGTATGTAATCTATGTAATCCTAAAGTACGGCAAAAATGTTTTACAAATACATTCATGAGAGAAATTATCCACCATAATCATCATGATCTGCACGGACTATTGTGAAATTTGGCTGACAAACATAATATCACGTGCCATTAGGGAACTTCTTAGACGCCAAGAGACATTTATTTGATTTCAGAAAACTTCATAGAAGTTCGTGGAACTTCGTAAAAGTTCAGGGACCATCATCGATTTTCAGGATACTTCGTAGAATGTTAAACAATTTCGTGGACGATGATTACGGAACATTGCATGAATTATTTGAAATTCTTTCAAGTTCAGCAAGCTGGGCAAACAGTTAGTTGTACCTATCGAAAAATTAAAAAAAATGTAAGCTATGGAAAAACCTTTGAAGTACTAGGAACTTCGAAGAAGTTGACGAAAAATTCCAGGATTTCGCAGAATATTCTACATATTCAGGGAACTTTATAAAGGCTTTGAGTACATGGAACTGAGTTTAAGTTCAAGAAACTTATTGAAAGTACACGAATCTTCGTATAACTGATATTCACGGATTTGTGATGATATCTCAGGATAGTATTCAAGACTTTTGAACTTAATCAAGTAATTTTCTGAAGATATGCAAGTGTTCAAAAATTCAAAAGACGTCTTTTAGACATCCTTCCCAGACGGAAGTTGATTAGAGAGTATTTAAAGGACATACAGCTGGTCGGAGATTTAAAGACCTCTGGATATTTTTCAAGACTTCAGGTTGATCAATTATTATTCTTAAGATTTTCAACTGTTCGTAAAATTCAAATAACGTTTCTAGATAGTCTCTCAAGATTACTGGTTGGTCAAATATTAGTAAATTCAGATTGATCAGAAAATCTGAAGATCTTAAACTGGTCAAACATTCAATTGGCTCTCTCAAGATGGCAGATCGGTTAGGCAGTACATAAAAGATCTCCAGCTGATCGAAGATTTCAATAAAGTCCTCTGGATATTTTTCAAGGCTTCAGGTTGATCAAGTATTATTGTGAAGATATTCTCCCAAAACTGAACGTTGATCAGGAAGTATTCAAAAGATCCCCAGCTAATCGAATATTTCCGTAAAGTCCTGTGAATATTCAATTGGATCAAGTTTTATTCTGAAATATCCGATTTTGGCTACATTATTCATATTCAACATATTCAGGAAGAAGCTTAAAATATGAAATCAAAACTTCATTTATTTAACAAAAATCATCATATGCCAGCTTACAATTTAAAAAAAAATCCATCGGAAGTCTGCTTCAGCTTCCGCATGTCTTGAAACAACTTCACGTACCATGAAATGTCTTCAAAATGTCTGCTTGAAAAAATACCTTCACAGGATTTTAAATGTCTTTAAAATGAAGATATGTCGTTAAATCTGGTGTCCCTAGTATTGAAAAAACCTCCTTTTTTAATCATTCTTCTAAAGAGATGAACATACATTTCAGAACATCGTTAAAAGAAATTAGAAACATACGAATATTAAAACAATTTACTATATTTATTGACTTCCCGGGATCCCGGGATTTCCCGGGATATCAAATAAATATTTTCCGAATCCCGGGATGGTGGAAGCCACCGGGAAATGGAAGCTCTAACTGACACATTTGAAATAGCAATTTGTTGATTTTTTTTCGAAAAACGAATACTAGAAACTTCACTACCGAATCAAAGTCACTCGATGCTAATGTAAAAAAAAAATGGATGCCGCTTACACTGATAAAAAAATCATCCAAAAACCGTGTTGCTTGTTTGAAACATTTTCGCTATGCGGGACTCTTATTGACATCGACTCTGATGGCCCAAAGTCTAGCGTGAAGACTCCACTACCGGGTCAAAATAAAAGGCACTTGATTTGCTTATGTATCGTTTATATACATGATGGTGATAAATGATGATATGGATCTACCACTCACTGCAGCAAGACAACTGTCAGTGACTATGGAATGTCCTCGAATTGATCAAGTTTAATAAACTCTAATTATACCCTGCCATTGTATGAAGGACCAAAAATGATTTGGATGAATATGTGGGCAACAATGCTCACGTGCATCCACGGGATAAATGAGAATCTCCTTCCAACAACAGGATCATTCAACCGGTCAAAAACAGACAATCCAACAGGATGATGCCCCAATGAGTGGGGAGAAGAACCCACCTTCTATTCATGAAATGTCAAAGGCAGGAAATTGACATTTCCACTTTCCCCATCCATTTCGCTTCAATCGGATGCCCTGGAGGGTCCACCCGTACTCAGCATTTAATTATTCATGTAATAATGAAATGAAAGTTAAGAAAAAAATAATGGAAAGATCTCTCCCGATATGTGGCAAAGGAACCCATGTCATCACGATGATTTCCAAGGACTCCCACAAACGACGAACGCGTCTAATAGAGATTTTCACGTTTGGTTGTATTGGTGCGATATGTGAGAGCATGTTAGTGAAAACCCGAGGGAAATACATAACAAATCGCTCTCGGACTAATTTTGACAGATCTAGTTCATACATGTTTTAAGTTAGTTTCTGAGATTCGTGCCATCATATATTCTTAGTGCCAACCTAAAATAACCATAAAGGCGACCATTTGTGGATTCTATCAACTTCCATCTTTAAGGATTGGGAAAATTTGAGAGTTAATCTCTGACAACATCTCAACCTCAACATCTGACTTAAGGTAAATTTGTTTAGCTTGAGAAAGTGGATGTAAGTTAAAAATGGATAGTTAATTACAACTGTCCTTACTTTCTCTAGGTAAAAAATTTCTCCTTTAGTCAGATGTTCAATTTAATAAAGTATTTGCTTCAAATTTGCACCTTTCACACATCATATAATAAAAATTTGAATAGAATGAAAAATGTATAGCTTGAGCAAATGTAGCAAATTACTTAAACATGAATTCATATTTGAGACTTTTAACTTTGACATTTTCAAACAAAACAAAAAACCCTTATCAGATTTATGTTAGGGTTTTTGATCTAATTTCCGTCCTACTAAGCACAACCCACGCTTTACCTTTCTTTTCTGAACGAGTTTAACAAAAAATAGAATATTTCTGTCAAAGATGACTTCAAGAGCAAATTTTCATTATGTCGTAAGTAACATTCGCACCGATCCGAGAAAAATAAAGTTTTGTTTTAATGACCACAAAGTTATTCCTATTTCCAATTAAACACATATAATCTCATAGTGATAGCAATGTTTAACATATTTAGCCGGGTTTTAATCATACAAAGGCAAATCGCTAGCTTTCATGCTAAGAAATACTGGTTTTTGAGTCAAAAGTTATTATACGTCGTTTGGTGGCCCCTATTGTTACTTAAGTCAAAGTGTATTTGCCAGGATATTCGGGAGAATTATCAATTACGTATCCTTACGTGCAACCCATTCATCATTTTAGGACCACCGAAATCATCTTAGCAAAAAATGGGATGTGATCCTATATTCGGACAGTATATAGTGTAATAGCAGGAGCATCGATTGACACTGATAGCTCGACTTTGTTTACCTTTGTTACATTCGACGTAATTAAAATTTGCTCTTGACTTGCAACTTTATTCACCTTTCCATACGTACCGTTTGATTTGATAAAGCGTCACAAGCGTTGTTGAGATATTGTCTAAAATCTAACACTGCTTCTTGATTCTAAATTCGTTCTACGAGTTTCAATTCCGTCCTAACGCATTGAAACGCCATTAGATTTTCTTATTCCTACGGATAAACGTAGAAAAAGGGGATTCGCTAGGAGCGCTTCTTTTGTTTTGAGAACAATGAGCGTAAATATTCATACAATGTGCTCTAACAGGATTTATGTTGTAGCTAATGAACTAACGCATCGGAACAAACCTATTATTGATTTGTGCACGGTGAAATCATTGATATTATTGATCTTTTCTGATAGATAGAACGGAAATGGGCGATTACGACGAAGTGAAGTTGACGATTGCAAAATTTTATAATACTTGCTTTCAAGTTTGAGAGAAATAACTTCTTTATTCTTCGACGTTTGGGAATGACAGTGGTGTCTCGAGTGAAAAAAAACAACAGTACCTAACAAACTAGCCTGCTTAGATTGTATAACGGTTGTAACGGGTTACTCCGTCTTCACCCCTTCTCAATCGTTTTGTCCGAGGTCACGTCGCAGCTCTTGGAAACGGGATGTATCTAACGCCTTGGTGAACAGATCCGCAAGTTGGTCCTGGGTGCTCACGGGCTCGATTTTCAATTTTGTCCTGCTGCCACATGGTCACGGATAAATTAATGTTTTATATCGATATATCTTGGCCATACAACCACGATGCAGCCACGGTTGTCCTCGCAGATAATGACGGGTTTCACGGTTATCTTCTGGTCCTCGAGGATGTCAGTCAACCAAATCGCTTCTGATGCTGCTGCGTTTAGGGCAACTTATTAGACCTCGCTTGCTCGACCATGACACGGTTGCTCCGAAGACCACAGGATTGAACAAGAAGCCGCTAACGAATTTTCGGTCCTCGGTATCCGCTGCCCAGCCTGCGTCTGCCAAACCCATCAGCGGTTCTGCAGCTTCGTCTCGACTGTGCTGCAAGCTGAGCCCCTGCGTCCCTTACAGGTAGCGTCTGCCAGTGCTGATCGACCGGATTAGGCTAGAAACGTCTCAAGTTGCTTACCGGATAGAAAATGTCCAGCTGCACACACAACATTGTGTATATCATGCTTCCCAACAGCTCTCTGTACGGTTCCTTCGTCGCTGGTCCGTCACACTTCACTTGGAGCCCTTATTCCATTGGAGTTTTGCACGGGTTGCAGTTGACTTTTCTGAATCGCTGCAGGATCTTCATTACTTCATTCCTTCCTCTCGGTTGTACATCAGCTTCAGGAAGTAGTTCACCTCGCCGCAGTCAGTCATCTTGAACATGGCAGAGATCAGTAGGTCATCGACGTAAATGATGATGTTCAGCTCGTCCCTTGGTGTGTATCTCGTATACAAGCAGTAGTCGTGGCTTGACCGGATGAATCCTATCTTGAGCAACTGTCCGTTCAGGTGCTCATTCCAGCAACGGGGAGACTGCTTTAATCCGTACAGGGACTTCTGTAGCTTGCACACCATACTTTGAATAAGCTTCTACGCCGTCCGGTACTACCAAATAGATGTCTTTTTTATGGTTACCATGAAGGAACGCCGTCTTGACGTCCATCTGGTGGAACAGGAATCGATGGTGCACGCGACGACCTTTCACCACCAAACGAGCCTTGTAGCGCACCTCCTCGCCGATGCCATTCTGCTTCACACGAAACACCCATTTCGACTGGAGCGGCTTGACACTCTGTGGGCAACGTTGTAGCTTCCATACTCGGTTCGTCACCATCGAATCCAGTTCCTCTCGAATGCCCTTAAGCCAATCGGTACCGTCATCTCGGCCCTCGATATTGGTGTAGCAGTTGGAGACATGTGTAATGCATGGACCGGCAGAAACAGCTCCGTAACCAGTACAGAAATTGAGAAAATTACCGGGGAGCTTGCGCCCCCGTTCGCTACGCCTCAGCAACGTTTGACCCTCATCCTTGGATTCATGCTATTCTGGTTGCGAAGGGAGCGGCCCGGTTTTGGTGGTGTCTACAGCAGGGGTTGAAACAGTTGACGTTGTTTACTACACTCGCTTCGTTGTCGTGCGCGACAGTCTGTTTGTATTCGAACACTCATGCTCTACCGTCGTCTCTCTCACACAACACGAGCGGTAGAATAACATTCGAGCTAAAAGAAAATTATCAAAATAGCTATCATATGACATGTGTGATTTCGTTGTAATTCCTCAATTTGGTGTAAATCAAACCATTTCACACACCATCAGCAGCTCTGATTATGAGAGAAACTAAAATAAATACATTCGTGACGGTCTTCGGCGACAGTGTCGTATGACAGAGCCTGTCATACGACATTTTAGTTTGGTACTGTACTATGATAGCTTGTTTTGCAAGTGTCGGAGGCAAAGGCAGTCAATTATCACAGAAAATGTGTCGACTAACGTGACCGCTTACAAGACTGGTCTACAGTCTCGTCAGTTGGGTCGTGATCTTGATCCGCAACCGGTTAGATTTCCTCCGGACGGTTGGGTGTACCATCCTTAGCGTCGTGATCACTTTCCCCCTCTTGCTCTTGAGGGAAATACACAACCAGTGGGGAATCCTTCTTCTTGGGACACTTCTGGTACGGAAAACAGGATTCGTCACACTTCACGTCACGAGTAATGATAATCTTCCTGGCGGCACGATCCCACAGTCGGTAGCCATTTGGAGCATAGCCAACCAACACAGCCTCCTGGCTCCTCGCGTCAAGCTTCTTGCGCTGCTGATCGAGTATCCAAGCGTAGGCACACGGGTTTCTTCAAGCACTGAACACACGGGTTTCTTCAAGCACTGTTTACTCCTATATCAGGCCTCAGCACGGATTACTGTCTTGGAAAGGGCTGCTGTCGAGCTCCGATTGACGCGATAAACGGCGGTAAGGTAGGCTTCGGGCCAAATTACCTTGGGGACGCTTGAATCGATCAGCATAGTGGGGACCTTTTCAACCACACCCAAGAAACAAATCTAGAGCTACTTGGTTTTATTTGAATTTTATAAGTGTTTTATTATAGCAACAACAATTTCCAATAGTTTTATGAAGGTCATACTAATTGTCATAAAAATTAACTAATATCAAATACTATAAGCTATCTACAAAACCCTAATAAATCATATTATAGAACCAACTGATGCTAATGCTATTTAGCTTTATGAAAGTTTCTATAGTTGCTTTCTAGTGCCTAATAAAGCCAATTTGAATTGCTGTCATTAAACCCAACAACCAATCCCACTGTTGATTTATAAGCAGTAGCAATAAAACTAGTTGGCTATGAAACATCCGTTATAAAACAGTGATAAGTACTCAATTCGAACTTGTCCAAATTGGAAACAACCGGCGCCACTAAAAACTTTTTCCACCATGGATTTATGAAAAAGAATCAAGGTTTCTGAAATGCACAGAAGAATAATAAAGTGCTTCCGCCGGAACCTTCCGCAAATAGCTCCAGCTAAGAAACAAGTTCCCCTGTGTCTTTTATGACTGTCACGGAGGCAGCTCCAGCGAGTCTACCACCTCACCGTTTTGATCCATCTGCATACATCCGTTTTGATCAGCTGGAGCTGCCTTCGCAATGCTGCCCTGACGATGAGAAAGATTCAGCATTTCCCAAACTGCGCCTCTAAATAGTCCTGGCTGAATTTAAGAACATCAACAAGCTTATTTATGGCAGTTGCTGTCAAGATATAAAAAATTAAATTGGATTTATGGCTGATTGGCAGCAGAGCACAGTAAAACTGCATGAATTAAATAAAGGTATACCTCCATATCACGTAACTGTCACTTTTACTCTTGTAGAGTACGGAGATTATGTACTTAATTGTTATTCTAAAGCATGCTTTAAAAACCTTATCAAGAGTGGTCCACTTAGCTGGAAGACAATCTTATAGCGGTTATCAGGAGATTGTGGTGGAGCTCTTAGTTTTATTAGCAGTTTTAATTAATTGATCTTAAAAACCACTTATAGACTACAATAAAACTAAAAACGTTACTTGGGTGGTCTCATAGATCTTTTTGAATATTTTTTGGAATTGACATAGACATACGTCCTGAAATGAATAAAACCCATCATGTGACGCATGAAATGACGTGAGAATTCAAAAACCAGTTCAATGGTAGTAATAATCTGAGCACAGAACTATAGTGGTCACATCCGGCCATGTCCCGGTCTCAGTTTCTAGCTATTTAGGTCACATGAGAATTTATCTATCTTTTCTCATCGTATGAGCACTTTAGTCGGAATTTCAATTAGTAAGAAGGGTCATAATTTATCATCGGACGATTAATTTAGGTTTTAACTATGTTCTCTATAAAATCATGGCTTGGACAAAGCTGTGATTGTCCCACCCTGGTATTTTTATACGTAGGACATGTCCCACCTGTCCCACCCACTCCTCGCGCCTCTGCCATAAGAAAGGGACGGCCCTAAGCTTCCGTTTCGTGGGCGTTTCAGCGATACTGATTTTTTGACGCAGAGCACGTCTTACGGGAAGGTGCAGAGGGTGAATCGAAAATCTGAAATTGCAACCGTCGCAAAAAGATGTTAGTTTTGGAACGCTTATAACTTTGTCATTTATAGATGAAATTGAAATCCAAATACACCAATCGATAAGAAATAACTGGTACCGAAGCACATTTTCGCATCGGACAATGTTGTTAACTGATCGCATGAACAAATATCAGCAGCAGCATCTTCAACAGTAGAAGGTGGAGCCTTTTGGCTCGGATCGAACAATCAGCCCTTTTTTTTCCTTGATTTGTTTTCCGTCGATCTTGTTTTCCGTGATAAGCACCAATGCTACCGACGCCAGGGATGCAGCTCCCACCCACGCCTGAACCCTACCTATCGACCCATCAACTCATGAACCGGGGACCAACGGCTTTACTTCCCTTCCGACGGAAGGCGTGATCAGAGATGTTATACCTCATAACTGACCCCACGCCTGCTGGGGTGAGAGATAATCACGCTTGAGATAATCACGCTTACCACTACACCACCAGCGCCGCTATGCCATTATAGTGCAGTTGTTTGGATGTAATATTCAACAATTTCACTCAAATTAACTGAAAATCAAGGCAACCTGAAATGATAAACCAAGTAGGGGCTGTTCATTAACTACGTAGACAATTTTTTTTTTGGATTCTGGACCCTCCCCCTGCGTAGACAATTGTCCATACAAATGTTTTTAAATTTGTATGGGCCGTGGATAATTTGGATGTTTTGGAGATATTTGAAATTCTGAAAAACACATTTTTCCCATTTAAGACATTTCATGTTTTGTGACATGTTGAAATGGAGAAAGACTTCCGAAGACTTTTTGAATTTTAAGTAGACATCTGAAGATTTTTACTATAAAAATGATGATTTTGACTTATGCTTCTTGAACATATACTGTATAATACTTGATCAAACTGAATAACCAGATGACTTTATTGAAATCTTCCATCGCCTGTGGATCTTTTAAATAATTCCTGACCAACCTGCAATCTTGGGAAAATATCTGAGAGCCGCCATTTGAATTATTTAACAATTGAATATCTTTATGTTAATGAAGTCTTGAAAAATTATCCATTGAAAAATGAATATTGAAATCTATGACCAGCTGGTGATCAATTAAATAATGCACACGACAATTTCTGATTAACCAGCAACCTTTGGATGATATCTTCAGGGGCTGCTATGATATACTTTGAATGCGTGGAATGATTTGGTAGTCTTACAAAATAAGCTAACGAACCGATTTCTTCTACCCAACGCTTAGATCCTGGATTAGAATCTTCCTCAGAGATATATGGGTGGATTTTTATTGAAGAATTACATCCTATTTTAAACCTAACTCTACTTACAAAGAAGATATCATCTTTGTACTGAAACTTTTAGCTTGTAGTGTTGTTTTGGTGGTTTTATATGCTGGAGTGTTGGGATGAACTGTTGTGGATAATTGTGTAGGAGAAAAACGCTTCGTTAGCTTATTTTGTAAGGCTGCCGCCATTCCACGCATTTAGATAATATCTGGAGAAGACAGTTGAATTTTGAAAAAAATGGAACTTGGATGCCATAATTATTCATTCCAAGCTCTCTTAATTTGAGCTTTTCTCAGAACATCCATGAACTTCCCTAAACTTCCGGGATGAGACTAAACACTTTCCACGAATTTTCCTAAACATTTGGTCGGAATGAAGTTCCCAAAACATCAAGGAAGTTCATTGAGATTTTTTTTAAATAGGTTCTCTGACAAACTGCTACGATGTTTCCTTAACTGATTCGAATATCAAAGGGGAGTCGGTGGTGCAGTGGTAAGCGTGATTGCATCTCACTCCAAAAGGCCTGGGTTAAATCCTAGTCGGCGCCCCCAAATAAAGCCGTTGGTCCCCGGTTCATGAATTGATGGGTCGATAAGTAGGGCCCAGGTGTGGGAGCTGCCTCTTTGGCGTCGGTAGCATTGGTACTCATTATGGTTTTGTTTCTTTCATGCAACGAGTGAATTTCATAATTTCTTTAACGCATAGCTATCAGCACGAAACGAAAGTGAAAAAGAAGCACGCGTAGAACGAAAGGCTGACAGTGACATTCTCGTCGTTGCTTTGCTCATCCCTTTCAATGAAAGTAACGTCGATTTTCGAGTTGAAACGAAGCCTCATGGCTTTCTATCCCTTTCACCGACACTGCACAGTGGTCCAGAATGCAGACTTAGGTGGAATGATATGTTTTGAGCCTGAAATTTATACTTTAGACTAAAAGTCTCTTGTACAAAGTTGTTCCTTATAGTTAGGCCCTCATTTTTATGACAATGAATTCTAGGGTGGTTCATATTATCATTCAAATCAAAAAAACTGTTTTGTTTGAATAAATTAAGGAATACATTCTTCGACAAAGTTATAGCTGAGCAATCTCTTTTAATCGCATTTTCCAGAATATACGTCATGAAACCTCGGTAGGTGTATTTCATGAAAGACGAAACTATCAAAGTTGAGCGCTTTTTCACTCGTCCGCTTCACCGAAGCCCGAAAGAAAGACAAATGCGACGCGAGAAAGAGAGACAAACGATTGAAATTTTGTCTGTAGACGCCGGCTGCGAAGCTGCTCGATTTCAACAGAAAAGGAAAGCTCTTCGTCGCATAGATTTTGTCGAATGAAGCTGATATTGTGACGCCCAACTAGTTTCTGGCAAAAAATCAGAGCGATTGGTTGAAAACCCGCCCAGAAACAGTGGTCGGTATAACTCAGTGGGTAGCCATTTCTGACAAAGCCTGATCGATTGTCATTTTGTCATTTTGAGATATTGTCGATTTCCTGATCATGACACTATAAAATGTACATTGAGGCCTAATATTGATCGGATAATTGTGGACAAATTGACAAATTGATCGGAGTTTGGAAAACTGATAGTATCGCCTTGACACTGGGACATTCTGAAACCGGACAGCACCAAATATTTCAATAAAATCCGATTGGTAAGTTATTTGAGCAATTCCAGGTCAAATAGAAAAAAAAAATAATAATTGCAAACTCGACTTTCTCCGATTAACATGAAACTTTGCATGTCATGATCAATCATTTACATTTTTTTTCTGAAATTGGGTTATATTGAATCCCTCAAAAACTTCAAAATGGTGTATTCGAGATTTTCCAATCGTATTAACGTCTGAGACAAAGTTGTACGAAAAAAAATTGCCTTTCAAGCATAATATACAAGGTAATCAACTTCAAGAAATTCAGGGATCTTCAATATTTTTGACGCTGCCTTTTTTGTTTGGCTGTTTGGCCTGGAAATTCTCTTTAGTAGATTTGTAGGGACTGAACTGAGCGTTATTTCAAATACCTTGGAGGTAATTTATAACTATGGCATGCCCCGGTCATTTGTTATTCACTGCGATTTTGAATTCGGTGTGGGATCGGTTCAATCAATAATCCTCATATTAAATGACGGTCGAATGCAATTAGAATCGATAAATTATCGTACCGATTTGCGTCGAATGAATTACCATTTTATTTTTCACAAAAGCCCATTAGTACAGTTTTGAGCGCCTACGGGCAGCGCCTAACCCAGACGCTTATCAAAATTAGTTTATCGCTATTGGTTGCATGCCATTAGCAAAATATATCACAAGCGCTACACGTGATCCAATGTCGTCAAAGTGGACTGGACAGTGATAAATCTAAAATGAAAACGCTTTTCTACAGGCGGTATTCTTATATCCTCCAACTGATAAGGGGGCATATTCAAATGACGATGCATGTTTTGGACTTGTTCTGGAACGTCCCTCATCCTCGCCGTTGCGAGTTTTCTAATACATAATAGTTTTGTTTAATGAGAACTCGAAACAGATCGTAACAATTTGCGAGCTCATTTTTTGGCGATCATGGAGCCGATCCGAGCTAGTCCAAGTTGCGGGCAGCTCCGAGTAGGTAGAAACAGTTCAAGAGTTTTAGTCCTATCAAGTTCTACCAGCTCGAACTGACTCGATATGTTGACATATGACAAGGAGGATTTCAGAAAAGATGTGTTGGACCTTCTCTATCACATCACTGCTTCGTAAGATTAGCATAGTGGTAGGGCGCCCGTCTAGCGTACTGGGAGGTGTGGTTTTGATTCCCAGTTGTAGACATTGGTTTTTTCATCATTTTCGCAACATATCTCACAACCCAAAACACATGTTCTTGCCTTCAAGTATCGTATCAAAAAGTAGAAAAGATCGTCTCTACTTCCAAACTGTTATATAAGTGTGTTTTTCGGAAATGAAAAAAATGCAATAGCGCCTCAGTCGGAGACTCATTGAGACAAGCAGCTCAAACCAGCTTTTGAAGTAGGTTGACTGCTAAGTATTTTTGACAAAAAAATGACTAGTATGTGCGAGAAACTTCCAGAGAGAATTTCAGCTATGTCATTGAAAACATTGATTGTTTATTATATAGGGACATTCTGTCTCAGGCTGGTTCGTCTCTTGGCCGGTCACTAATTTTTCAGACCTCCACACCCCTCTAAAATGCTACGTCATTCCCACGCGCACATCAACGCGTGATTACTTCTCACCCCAGCAGGCCTGGGCTCAATCCCAGTCGGCGCCGCCAGGATGTCCTGAGGCATAACATGTCTGATCACGCCTTCCGGGAAGTAAAGCCGTTGGTCCCCGGTTCATGAGTTGATGGGTCGATAGGTAGGGTCCAGGTGTGGGAGCCTGGCGTCGGTAGCATTGGTGCTCAGCGACGGAAAACAAATCAAGGAAAAAAAACAACTCTACAACTTTCCACGTTCGAAAACAATCAACGCAACCATCCTTACCTCCCTCCCCCCTATCCCACCTCCCACTAGATACCTAAACCAATCAAACACAAAGGGGATTCCTCACCTCTATCTCTTATCGCGAACACGCGTTTGACAAGTGAATCTGAATCATAGCTTAACCGCTGGTTTATTGTCAAACAATTTTCCAACACCGAGCTGTCGTCAATGGTCGAAAAACAACGTAAGCCTCCCGTAATTGATTCTGACTTATTCATCATCATCCACCTGTCGCCCACAAGCCCCTAATTTTACGATAAGAAACCACAGCCACCAGAACCCCTCATTGATATCTCAAATTCCTTCAAATTTTGCAGGTATCTGCCTACGCATCAACGGCTTCGCTGCAAGTTTCTGGGATGCCAAGGTCAAAACCGACTCCAGCAACAAAACCCGCAAAACCAACTTCAAAGGACGCGAGGACTACTTTAGCACCATCAACTACTTTGTCGGCTCGGACGTGGGAAACCCACTGGAGGTGGTTGCTGGTACCTACAGCTATCCATTTTCCTGTCAGATCCCATCGAATGCTCCCGCTTCGATGGAAGGTAGATACGGTCACATCCGATACCTGGTAAAGGTATCCTTCGAACGCCCATGGAAGCACGATATCGTCTACGAGCAAGCCATCACCGTCAGGGGAGAATCGAATCTGAACCGTTTCGCCGACACGCTCTCGAAACCAACTAAGGCAGAAGCTATGACTTCGTTCTACTTTGGCCTCACGGAACCACTTATTGTGACCGCCAGTACTCCACGATTCGGCTACGTCCCAGGGGACATCATAGAACTTACCATTCACGTCAACAACCAAAGCAGCGTAGATGTAAAAACAATCGCAATCAAACTTCAAAGAATCGACACCTTCGTCAGCCAGGTGCCAAAGGTCGAACAGTTGCAGGAATTCACGGTACTAGAGGAACGGACGACGGGAAAGGTACCCAAGAGGCAAGAAGCCAACATCGAGGAGAACATCTTGATAGGACCGGGCGTTCCCAGTGACGACAATCACTGTCGGATAATTCAGTCAAAGTACGAAATCGACATAGTGGTACAACCGATCCGATCGCGCAAGAAGCTAGCGATGAAAATACCGATCGTTCTCGGAACGACCGCCATCAACAGCAATGGGCTGCTACCGGATCGATCATTGGAGAAGCAGAAGGAAGCATTGTTGGGATACTGCAGCCCATCTGCTCCGGTTGACATCGGGGATCAGGCTGCACCGCCGTCATACTTGGACCTCCAGACAATGGTTACGAGTACTTCCTGTTCGTATTCCGTTGGATCCGACGCTACCGAGGATGGAGCCACCGCCGAGGAGCTGGACGGAGGGAAAAGGTCAGGACCGTATGAACCGAGGGAATTTTAGCGTTAAACATATAGATGAAATACACTGGTGTTTTAGTATCTGCTGGTCAGAGATAAATATACGTCAGAGGCATTTTAGATACATCGCAAATAACTGATATTTTTCATATAAAATATAAGGATAATTAAATCTAGTTTCGAATTAAAATAAAATTTAAGCTAATTTGTTGATACATTTTAGATTTGTTACGAAAGCCCACCAACGAACTCTTATCATCGAGGATCCTTATCCAGATAATCAAGGTTTATCAAGGCCGGAGGACATATACGTTTAAATTTCAACATACATTAGTAATGCTTTCCCAAACAACATCACAAGTTTTATTGAGGTTTTATTCAAACCAACACAGCAAAAAAATAACATCCATTAACGGATGTCATCATATAACATGTGTGGAACTTCGAACTTGATGATTGACAAAAAAGGAAGTCATTTTACTCTCCTTCCTATGCTATAACTGGAATCACTGCACATCAAAATGTCAAAAATTCATAAACTACTGAACTAAAATCAAATTCATTGAACTGAAAATTTAAAACAGTTTGGTTGTCTAAAGAAAATGTTGCTGAAAGCTGAAATGCACAGAAGACGTTAGAGAACGATTAATATTGCTTTATTATTGATTGAACAACATGATTTGTCGATCAGTTGTGCTAGGAATGTAGAAATGAACCAAATCATTACCTTACTCAAAGACACGCAAGAGGTTTTGCAATACTTCTGAATTAATTTTACTGTAGCTCTTCATTCCTTTTCGGGCAGTAACTTCATGAATCATGAATATTGGATTTTAGAGAGACTGAAAGTAACAAATTATTTTTGCTTGTTGCCTTTGGAAAAAATCATCAAATTCTAACGTAGGGTATATGTCCCTAACCTCGGTCTAATATGAAGCCTTCAATTACGTTTTATGCCATATTCTTATTATTTGGATACTAACTAGGCACGACTGAAAGTTGTAGAACTCACATTTTTAACATGAAAACTTTACAGGTACGTGAATGTAATGTCGGTCTACTCTACTCAAATTGGGTCTATAAATGGATGCAACTTCGTCCTATCGAAGATGAAACTCAGCAGGCTTGGGTTCAATCCCAGTCGGCGCCGCCGGGATGTTCTGAGGCACAACATCTCTGATCACGCCTTCCTTCGGAAGGGAAGTAAAGCCGTTGGTTCCCGGTTCATAAGTTAATGGGTCGATAAATAAGGGAGGGTGTGGGAGCTACATCCCTGGCGTCGGTAGCATTGGTGCTCAGCACGGAAGACAAGATCGACGGAAAATAAAATCAAGGAAAAAAAAGAAGATGAAACTCGATCTACTAAGGTTCGGTATGTGAAATCGCACTTCTTTTTCACTCTTTATCATTCATACCCAACCACATTGTTGACGTCACTTTCACTTCTTGCGTAAAAAATGATAAGGAAGAAAGAGACAGTGCTTTCTTTCCGGTTGATCCAGATAACATAAAAATCACAGTTGAAGATGCTAATTTCAAATAACAGACTGTAGTGGTAATTTTTATACGATAGATGGAGTAGATGAAAGCATAGCGTTGATAGTTCCGTTAGAGTACGGCAGTGTGAAGATTGTATATAGATATTAGAATAGCGAACTAGGACAACTTTTATGGAAGGTACAAATCGGTTCTTTCATCTCCCAATTTCCAAACCTACGACTGGATGCCTTCCTTCAAAATAACAATTGAAGTGCGGTAAAAATCGGTAGAACTGTTTCAAACACACAGTTGGTACTTGAACGGGTCGGTTTTCATCTCTTTTTGCCAGTGGTGGCGGGGGGGGGACACCCCTCACCATCCCTCTCCAAAGGGGGAGTTTGGTAAAGAGAGATGAAAAAACCGATTTGTACCTTCCATAAAAGTTGTCCTAGTTCGCTATTCTAATATCTATATACAATCTTCACACTGCCGTACTCTAACGGAACTATCAACGCTATGCTTTCATCTACTCCATCTATCGTATAAAAATTACCACTACAGTCTGTTATTTGAAATTAGCATCTTCAACTATGTAAATCGTTGACTTCACGTAGAAGTAATACTAAAAACATATAGTCAAAGTATAAAAATCACGATGCTTTGAGAATCAAAATAAAAGCCAAATAGATCATCTCACGACCACACGTATAACGAACTCAGCTGAACATTGCATTAGGTCCCTAAGTAACATTGACAGATTCTCTTCGTCGATTTTCTCTTTGCATCCTCACGGCCATGTTAAAGCATTCCCAGCTATTTTCAGGAGATCGATGAAAAAAAGCTTTTATCTATATTCTTATACGACAAACATGACAAGAAACGGTTCTATACCCCAAGTTATTAACGAAAGAGAAAGTCGATAAAGAGAATCGATCAATGTTACTTAGGACCTAATCCAATATTCAGCTTGAGCTGTCAAGTCTAATGATTGCAAGCTGCATTAGCTCATAAGTAACATTGACAGATTATCTTTGTAGATTTTCTCTTTGCATCCCCATGGTCATGCATATACACTTCCAGCTATTTTCAACACTTAGTTCGATAAAATAAGCTATTATTTAGTATCATATACTATATCATATTAACGAAAGAGAAAGTCGACGAAGAGAATTGATCAATGTTACTTAGGACGTAATGCATTGTTCGACTTGTTAGATTTTTTTTTTAATTTGCACGGCAAATGAATATAACTCATTGTTGGGGCAGGTTCGTGATTTCCGTTAAAAATTTAACCGGCGGGAAAATCAAATGTGCACTGTAACTAGGCTGAGTGGGGGTGTGAGCATCGGCTAACACTTCAGTTGATTCTTGCACTGAACTTTTAGGTTTGCGACTAACCGCCACTAGGAGTCACTTCTTCTTTTGAAAGGAAACACTTTGCAACCTTGGATTCGGATTTATTAGCTTAGCTTAGCTTAGCTTAGTCTGACTGCACGTATCGATAGTTGCACTCCGTGATTGATCTGAACCAGTGAAATTGTACAAAGAATCAACTGAATGGGGCTTGGGAGTAACCTGCCATTCTCAGTGTACATGTTCCAGTGACTCCTACCTTTAAAGATCAATAACGTCACCGGCCACGTCCTTGCAATCAGGTGGGAGAGGGAAGGAATGTTAGTGTGTGACTTTTGTTGTTTTGGGACCGTGTTTACCTCTGCATCCCACAAAAGTCACAGGAAGGAGGTTTTGTTAGTGGGTTAGGTTCGTTGGATCAGGATTCACCTTGATAAGTGATGCGATCTTTTGTTTTGTGTAGTTATTTATAAGTGTTTTCGATTTATGCTCTAAACAGCCGGCTGTCTAGAGATGTAGATCATTATTAGATGTGTGTATACCGATTTAAACCAACAATAAGGATACTGTTAGGGCCACTCACAAAGTGTGATGATGGTTTATTTTATTTTATCAATGACCAAAATAATTAATTATAAGCGGTTTGAACCGATTTAAACCAACAGCAAGGATGCTGTTGGGGCCACTCACAAAGTGTGATGGTGGTTTACTTGATTGAATATAAAATAATTATTAGAACCGATTTGACCCGATTTAGACCAACAGCAAGGATACTGTTGGGGCCACTCACAAAGTGTGATGGTGGTTTATTTAGTTCGGAAGAAAATGAATATGTATACTTCTTTTTTTATATATAATAGAACGAATTTGTACTGATTCAAACCAAAAGCAAGGGTTCTATTGGGGCAACTAACGAAGTGCGATGGTGGTTTATACTATAAGGGCATAAAACAAAATCAAGAGCCATTTCGGTTTCCATAGCTTCCTAGACACTCGGCCGCAAAATAATCTTATCCGACGGAAACGTCTCGATCATCGCGCGATTTACCGTATTGATTCAAATTCCGAACAGTGCGTTAAAATCATCCTTTGAAAAAAACCATTTTTTACCTAAAATATTGCTGATCCGCTCAGAATGTATTTAAACTCACGACTTATCGTAATATGGACATCCTAAAAGAAAATTTTTCAAAATCCGTCCCATACAAAAACACAAGTGCTCAGAATTTGAGCGTGTTCGTAATATGAATCAGAACGGTTACAAACTGTAAAAATACCATTATACAATACATACTGGTATCACGTATGCCCCATTCACATTCACTCATGCATTTTGCAACCTTGGATTCGGATTTATTAGGTTTTAACTTGGGATACACTTTAGGTCTGGTTTTTTGGATAGCTCAATTTGGAATATTTTATTACTAATAATTCAATTAACTCTAAACCTAATTTGCTACTACTACTAACGTATTTAATTTTTATTCTACTTATTTCCAGTACTACTACATTTGTATAGCACTCATTTGTAGCACCAGAATGATGGGTTCGGTGCGAATCTATAAAATAGATTTGGAAACTGGTTGAGAACAAACACTCATATTTGAATCCCGTTCACTCCAATTCGAAAAAAATGTAGGCCACTCATAGAATGAGTAAATTTCCAAGTATGAGTGACATTTAATCATATTTGCAGAGTTGATAATAGAAGAGTTATGCAGAGTGAAGCTTGCAACACTGATGTCGATCAATGGACATTTTTTTTGGCAACCTTTGTTTTTGTTTACACCTCGGATGACTTCATCTGGGTTGTGAAAGTTTCACCTAGTTTCGATAACAATACTTCCCACGCAACAGAGCCAGTTTGTCTACTATGCTCGATAGGTAGACGGTTTGACAGTTCGATAGGTAGATTTTGGTTTAAGTCTGCGTAACTCTTCTGTTATCAACTCTCAATTTTTTGATTAAAAAAATTCATTTGCCGTGAAGTTTGTTTTGACGGCAGGATTGATTGCACGGCCGATTTGACAGCCCAAATTTGAGTAGGAACTACTCATATCCTTAAAAAGTTGGGCTACCCTAAATTGAGTTAACAAAGTTGGAACTGACAAGATGATACCGTTCGGATTCAGGTCGATGTTGTCCATTTATCTCTTGTCAGTCCCAATTTTGTTTACTCAATTTTGGGTAGCTCTATTTTTGACGGGTATGAATAGATCCTTAAATTTGGGTTGTTTAGAATTAGAGTGTGTACGGTTTCGACCCGTCCGTCATAAAGAGGCTAATAGAAACGATCCGTTATTTTTCACGAAACATAAACGGGGTTTTCCTATAGGAGTAAAGAGTTGCAGAGTCGTCGTCAACGCGAATGGTTTCACGTTGCCAGATAGACCGATTAATCGGTATTTATAACGATTTTCGAACTTGATACCGATATACAGATAAGGTTTCTCAGAATACTGATTTTTGAGATTTTATACCGATTTCTTTTGATAATCAAAATTATTATTGCCAGCCCGTGCTGAACTGTAAGCAGAAACTATTGTGACAATTTCTTTCTTTTTGAATATCTCAAATTTGTTTAGCCTCAAAATGCTCAAAAAACTATCAATCTTTAAAGATGTCTTATGCTTGATACTTTTTAGACTAATGTTTTCATTTCGTTGCCGTTTTTGGCTACCCAGGAATCGGGAAATACTTTTATTCAGTTAACAAGCAGGACCATCGATATGGTTTTTTTTAATTCCAAATATTGATTTGGAATCATCCCTTGGAAGATTCATTCAACATTTCCCCTTACGCCGTAAGTTATTTTCCAATACCTCCCGGACAGTTCTTTAGACTTCTTCTGGCTTCACTCGAAATGTTTCAACTTCCCCGAAGCATAAGCTCCTCCCCTGATCCTATCCTTCGACTGTGTACCCCTCTAACCTCCGGTAAACCGCGAGTATTTGGCCCAATTCCGACTAGACATAGAGTTAAGTGAATTTTGTTACAAACAATGAACAATGAATTATCGGCTCCGTAAAGCTAGCGCGATTGAGCCTTCCAAAAAACGAACTAGATAAAAACAACTTTTCCGGAGCTCCAGCGTTTTATTGCGGTTTCATTAGCTTCAGGAAAACTGCTTCATGATGATGCATGATAGTGGTTTACCACCCATTGTAGCACGGAAACTAAGTCCGACAGCAGTGGACTCTCTTCTCTGTTTGTCTTGATCAAGCTTAATAATCTCTGATTGTCCTCAACATGTCGCTGTAAGAAGGGCCAAAAACGGATTGGGTAGATCGATAGGCAAAGTCGCCTATACGCATCTACGGAACAAGAGAATCTCCTTCCAGCAACTTGATCAGCCAATTGGTCAAAAAGACAAGCCCCCAAACAGGAAGATGCCCCAATGAGTGGGGAGAAGAGCCCGCCCTTTATCCACGAAATGTTATCAGCAGGGAGTTGGCATTCCCACTCTCCCCGTCCAAATCGCTTCAATCGGGTGCCCTGAGCTTGAGCTTGAGCTTGAGCTTGATTGACCGCCCACGGTTGCTACTCTGTTACTGCCAGATCAGCTGTAATTACACAGAGAACCAATAGACGATGCTTGGGACTAGCAATCATCCTCAATGTGTAAAAACTGGTGATCTTAAATTAGGCAATACCAGCGCCGGCCGCGCCCGAACACAGGTCAAGAAAGGAATGGGAAGGATTGTGTTGACATGACACTCGCTTTGATGGAAGCCGAGAACACCTCTGCACGTCCACGAGGAATCACTGGGATGTTGGATAAGAGGGTTGGGTTTGCAGCAGGGTTCGTTTTGGTAAACGATAAGCTGAATTGATGTCCTAACGATCATATAACCAAGGTTGCAAACTCTCACCTCAGCCAAAACAATGTTTTTTTAAACTATGAAATAATTAGATGCCATGACCATACTTTGAATTGGTAGGATACAAGAAGAGGTTGCAAAGAATGCGTCTGACACACTAAACCTGTTTACTTCACTTCATGAGAGTCACAATCAGCGATTTTTCACACACTCACTCACTCACTCACTCACTCACTCAGCGATCAGCAAATCACTGATTGTGACTCATAGAAAGCTAAATTTACAGGTTCCATGTTTCAAACGCACACCCTGCAACCTCCTCCCGTAAGTCACAACTAAAACATGCCATCATACCATCTTTTGGTTTTATTATTCCGAAACTATTTTAGCTGAAATGAGTATCTGCAACCTTGCACATAACGCGAAGGAGCTTGGGACTAAACCCACGGTCTTCTGCTCAGTAAGCAAAAATGTTTGCCACCGAGTTGCTGTTATTACCATGTAGTCATATTAACAAATAAAACGATTGACGAATCTTGAATGTGGATGGGCCTGAGATTAGACTCATGATTTTCTGCTCAGTAAAGGGTGTCCACGATGAAACAGCCACACACAAAATTGATTCGCAAAATTCGAGTTTTCAGCAGATTGCCATAAAATTTTCAGGGATTGAGAAATAACTATTAAACTTCATTTTACTATTTTACTCGTATTTTATTTACAGTCCATACGCAAATGCCCGCACCTTGGCCTTAACCCCGGCCATAAGATTCTACACAACCTGTGAATCAACCGTTTTTTGCATGTAAACCCATACTTTCTTCAGTTCCTCGACTGTCTTCACTACCTTAGGTCGTTTAAGAAGGTGCTGCTTCATAATCGCCCAGTACTTCTCGATGGGGCGGAGCTCCGGAGTGTTGGGAGGGTTGAACATTTTCGGCACGAAATTGACCTTATTGTCCGCATACCACTTCAGCACGTCCTTGGAGTAGTGGCATGAGGCCAAATTCGGTCAGAAGATTGTTGGGACGTTGTGGGTCTTCAGGAGAGGAAGCAGCCGCTTCTAGAGGCACTCTTTTATGTACACCTGTCCGTTCATCGTGTCCTGGGTCACGAAAGGTGCACTCCGCTTCCCGCACGTGCAGATGGCTTGCCAAACCAGGAATTTCTTCGCAAATTTGGACATCTTCTGAGTGCGGGCATGCTCCGGAACGCTGAACTTATCCTTGGCCGTGAAAAACAGGTTGCCGGGGATCTGTTTGAAGTCGGCCTTCACATATGTTTCGTCGTCCATGATGCAGCATTCAACTTTCGTCAGCATGTTGAGGTACAACTTCCTGGCACGGGTTTTGGCGGACTTGTTCTGCTTCTCGTCGCGATTAGGGGCCTTTTGTACCTTGAACGTTCGAAGCCCAGCCTTAGTTTTGGCCTTCTGGACAAAACTTCGGCTTAGGTGCAGCTTCTTAGCCACATCCCTAACGGAGGCGTTCGGATTTCGGTTGAAGGCCCCAACTACGCGGTTGTGATTTTTGGTGTTGTACGGAATACTTTTTCCTTCACTTCTGGGCTTCCGATCGGTAGTCAACCGTTCCTCGAACCGCTTAATCACTCGCGACACCGTGGAATTCGCGATTCCCAACGTTTTAGCGATGGAACGATGCGAGAGATCCTTGTTCTCGTGATGAATGCGCAAGATTTTATCACGCACGAGCTGTTCTTTCGACTCCATTTCCGCGAGTTTTGATCACAGGACTTTAAAACTTGCAGGATGTAAATAATGCACTATGAACTAAATCCACCCAAATTTTCATTAAATTCTACCCAACGGTTAAAAAGTTAGAGCAATTTCATAGTGTGGCAATTTCATCGTGGACACCCTTTAAGCAAAAACGCACATAATACCGTTGCTCAAATTTGTGTATCCATTCAAACCCGGAACCAACGACAACAACGAGTTTCGCAAAATACACGATACACAAGCGATTTTACCATAAATCTCTTTGATATGTAAGGACCTGGGACAGCGTTTTTCTGCTCAGTAAGCAGGCCACTGTAACCGACGATCTTTCAAATCCGAAAACTAAAAACTACGAAAAAGTACTTAGGCCTTCATTAAGTTCCACTTTCACGCGACGTTCAATGACAGGGTCCTATCCAGGATTACATCTGAAAAATCCAAATCTGGCCAACGCCCACCCTAAACCTAAACCTGTTCTAATCCACCTGAAATGACTAACGAATGGAAGACTTTGACTACCCAGCCATGCAATAGTCTCATTCCGTGCCTTATGGAAACTTGATGATTCTATTGCGCTCATCTTTTGCTTAGAGAAATAATTATAATAGAGAGCTCATTTCGAAGGAAACCTCGCATCACTGAAACAGCGCCTCGTTTAATTATGACAGCCAACGGGTGAACTAATTAACAGCAAGCGTGCGCATTTTACATGTACGATGAACTACCAGCTGTCAACTTATCAAACAAGTTATTATTTATTGACACACGCAAGATTGAAAGGCAGGAGTAAACTTGTGAAAATTATACATTCGACGAAAATCAGATATCGAATTTACATTGGACTACCGGATAGACATGCAGCTAAATAAAGCACGAAGCGTGTCTGAAACGGGCACAGTGACGAAGAATTCCAAAATCCGTTCGAAGCTGGTTCAATGACAGTACCGGGAAGGAATGACAGTACCGGGATATAATTTGATAATATTAATTTTAGAAATGCAAAAAATGCATTTCAACGCGCTTTTTCCCGTAGAAGCAAAGATCTTTTTGTATCAATAATTACCACATAATTCTCGATGAACACCTCAAATGGTCCTATCTGCTTTGATCGATTCTCTTCATCGATTTCAAATACAACAAGGAAAAGTTTTGCAGCTGAGTTATTACAAAAGAGGAAGTCGATGAAGAGAATCGATCAATGCAGATAGCACCCTTTGAAATGTTTATCTAGAATTATTCAAAAATGAGGAAAGCATCAAAAATTGAGGTTGTTGTGGTATAGACCTTTTTGTATGGACCTAGATTGATTTTAGAATAGGTCCTATCTCCATTTTTCGATCAAAGAATCGAATAAATTTATTCGGTTTCAACCGCAACCGCGATGGATTTGCAACATTGACTCACGCAATCAAAAGCTCAAACCTTGAACTGTTGATTGCATGTATAAGTACTGCAAATCCATCGCTCAGATCGCGGTAGAAAGCGAATAAAGTAAATCGATTATTTGATCGACAAATGAAGACCTATTCTAAAATCAATCGAGTTTAACTTTCAGCTGATCAAGTTGTCGTCATCTCGGTTTTCATTGTCAAAGAAAATGCGCCGGTAATTAATACGCATGCGCACGGTACGAACAAAAAATGCACAAGGCAGGAACAAAAAGCTTCACCCGTTTATCAATAGATTGCGCTCATGACAGTGTTGAAATTATTTTATTCGGGAAATGATTAAGTGAGCTCTCTATTATAATTATTTCTCTAAGTCTTTTGGCACCACCCAGGGGAGACTTGGTCCTGTACCCAATGCATAACTTATCTCCATTCCACTCAGCTACTCGCAATTCTTGTGATATAGTGGGCGGAATATTATTATATGAGACAATTCAATGCAGACGTCTTTCCAAATTTGGCAGATCGACAGCTAATCGGTGAGTTACCACGATAGTTGCTATTCAACAACTCGACAACGTCCCATCGTCAACGCCTGCTATGAGAATTTCCCATTGCATACGTCAACGAAATGACGTCATCGAGCTATCGATCAACTACCCTTGTTATCGCCTGGTACCTTATAGCACGATGCTAGGAGGCGAACCGGAAGAATCGATGAGCTACCTCTCCCCCGCTTCAATCGGGTGCCCTGAGCTTCAGGAAAACTGCTTCAGTTCTGAAACTATTGGATAAGTTCCAAGATCTGTCAAGGTAAGTTCCGATAAATAAAAGAAAGTTTCATTACGTTCTATTGAAATTCGAGAACCCGTGAGTTTCAGGATGTTCGAGAGCTCCAGTGCATTTAAGGAAACAACATAAATATTTCGAAACTTCACATGTCCAAAGAACTTTAGGGAAATTTTATGGTTTTTTTGCGAGGGGGACGACTCTATCTACGATGCAGGAAAGATTGTGTTTTGCTGTAACTAGCTGCGTGCACGCTGAGTAGATAGAAAGAAGATTGATGACGATTCTGAAGATTTCCTGCAAAATATTATGCCCGATGCAAGAAGATGCGAGAAATGAGAGAAGATTTTTCGAAGATTAATTAGCTGACGTGAGATTTTTTGAGCATCTAGAAATGAGATTTAGATGTGTCGTCCCCCTCGGTTTTTTGGACAATTCCAATTGTTGAGAACATCAAGACTAGAGTTTCAAAGTTCAGAAAGCTAATAAATTGAATTCATGACAGTTATTCATCAGAATGTTCATTTTCTAACTTCTTCTAGTTTAACCACCTGAATTTAAAACTTTTACTTCCACTAGAAAATGTTTGCAAGAGACTCTCGATTGTTCCCCCAACTTCTTTTGGCCCAGAAGATAATTCCAAATTCTCCAAGAAATCTCTTTCAACTACCCTAGAAATTATCATCTGATTCATCCAAAAGTCATCCTGGCTTCCACGGCAGCTTCTTTTGACTTCCGGAGAGAAGTTCATCCAACTTATTCGGCAAGTTTCTTAAACATTTCATTGGAATTTTCTGTTCAACCGTTTTTAACTGCCCCTGAGGTTTTTTTTTTACATCCTGTAAGTTTCATCCCATTTCCTTGATAAGTCTTTTTGGCTTCGCATGGAAATGTCTTCTGATTCCCCCAGTAGTTTTTCCTGGAATCCTCCGGAAATTTCCTCTGGCTTCTCCTGGATCATTCTTCCGATTTCCCTTAGAAGATCTTCAGACTTTCTCTGGAAGTTTCTTCAAGCTTTCTCCGTAGACTCCTCTGGGAAATTTCTTGCAACTTTTATCAAAAAATCCTTCTTAAATTCATTTCCGGGAATTTGGAACAGACTCTAGGAAATCGGGAAACGTTAATTTTGGTTAATTTCCCGAGATGTCCCGGGTAGGAACCGCTAAGCGGGACAGATCCATTAATTTCAAGAAAATTGCTGAAATTTAGAAGGAGTTCCTAGAAACTCAAGGGCCACCCATAATGGCTACGTTGCGTTAGCGTGAATTTGACAGTTAACCAATTAAAACTTACGTCAACGGAACATTTTGCAAACGTAAGGGAAGTTGCATGAACATCAGAAAATTATGAGAACATTTTAAGGGATGTTCCGTGCTTTATAATGGCAGTTTGAAAATTTCAATGCTAATATTCCATTAATTTCAATAAAATCATGTGAGCACTTAAGAAGTTCTGAAATCTTCAAGAATGTCCAGGGACCTTGAAATAAGATAAGAGATTTTCCGGTAGCTTCATTCTAATCAGGGAAGTTCCGAGTACTTCAAGGAAGATGAGAGAACTTCAAAACAGCCCCATCAACTTCAGGAAAATTGCAAGAACTTTCAACGAGTTCCGAAGTGCATTTCAGGAATGTTTCGAAAACTTCAGGGACATTCTGGAATCTTCAGGGTTGTTTTTAAGAATATCAGGAAAATTGCAGGACCATTAGAACATGTTAGAAACTTCAGGGAATATTTTGCTAACATTCTCCAGAAATATCTTTCGTCCGGATTTTTACCAAATTCTCCTTGAAGCTTTTTTGGACAGTTCCGTATGCTCTCTGAATTCTAAGATTCTCCAGAAACTTCTTCCAATGTACCTCAGGAAATTTCTTCCATGTGCGTCTTCAGGAAGTTCCTTTAAAGTTCTACCGGAAGTATCAGTCGAATTCTCCTATGAATATCTTTCGTCTTCCTCTGGAAGTTTCTCCATGAACTTCTTCTGGAGCTTGTTTTCCGGCTTCCGGCTATTGGAAGATTTTTCTGAGCTTCCCGTGGATTCTATTGGGTTTGCTTCTCCTGGAATTTGCTTGCCAATTCCAAAACTTTTTTGGCATCCTTTGGATGTGTCATCCGAGCAGGGTTGCTTCCACTCACTTGCTATAAAAAAATGATTTTCTGAATTTTGAAATCATTAGATGTTATAATGATATTTTGTGCTTGTTAGATACAATAAGAGGATGAAAGGCAAGTGTTTGACTCATAAAACCTGTCAATTTTGCTACCAGAGTGTTACAATAAGCGACTTTATGATTCGTGAGCGTTCACTCAGAGTGAGCGCTCGCGAGTCGTAAAATCTCTAATTGTGACTATCTGAAAGCGAATTTGACAGGTTTCATGTGTCAAACACTTGCATTTCAACCTCTTTTTGTATCTAACAAGTACAAAATATCATTATAACATCTAATGATTTCAAAATTCAGAAAATCATGTTTTTATAGCAAGTGAGTGGAAGCAAGCCTGCATCCGAGTTTCACGAAAGTTTCTTCAAATTTTTGCCAGAAGATTCTTATTATAGGGGAAATAGCTCTAATGTTGGCCTATGGATCTAAGATTGGGCCCATCTATAAAAATCTGCTATTTATCATATAATGAGAGAGAGAAGGATTAGTATTTTCCATTTAATTCCACTACTTTATTTGCTTATCCTTGACAGATACGCGTAGTGGAATTAAATGGAAAATGCTAATCCTTATCTCTCTCATTATACAGGTATTCCACTAAGACGCCCACATTCATCAGGATGCTATTTATCAATTTTATCTAGATAAATGTGTCATTGGCACGGTACTAATGGATGTTTTTGGTCGCTATTGAAAATTTAGCCGATTGCTGAATTTATTGATGGGCCCAAATTAGGGGCATTTAGGCCGACATTACATCCATTTCCCCTATATTTTTTTTAAGTTCTCCGGATGTTTTCCGAAATTTTCTAAGAATTTTCTTCAATATTCCTTTATTCTTTCTCTAGCAGTTATTTCGGCATCATTCAGTTCAGAAGCTAATTCAAACAAACCCCGGAAATTTCTTACAACTTCTCCTGGAAAGGAAATGTTTCATTCTTAGTCCAATGGTTTGAATTGTCACCTTAAAAATCTTCATATATATTCCAAATTGGGTCTTGATTAGTCTCCCAAAATGAAACAGTTATTTTATAACAATTATAAGCATTCAGTTGCAAATTGTCAGAAATGTAAATAGGCGGTTTATTTTTACAACATAGAAAAGAATCAAAACTTTCCGGAGCGCAAAGAAAATCAACAAAATTGTTAGCATGAGCATGAAAACATTTCGTGTACCGTGCCGATTCAAATTTCGGACACTTAAACTCGAATTTCGGACACTTTTAAAAGTTGATTATCTCGGTCGAATATGATCCACATGTCTTGTAAATTTTAATTTTTTTTTGACTAGTGCCCTCCACGATCATCTAACATTATTACTTTGTTTCTAACTGGATGTAATATTTAATTAAAAATGAAAGTGTCCGAAATTTTAATCGGAACGGTATACGTATACGCGACGTAGTGTGCGTAAGAAAAACGTCAGCAATCTCTATAATTCTTCCGTTCTCGCTCGCATATACATGGGGTGACATTGTCGAAAGGTTGAAATCACGCATAACTTTTCATAAAGGTTAATGTACCATTAAAAACTTTTCCAAATGTTTGTAAAATTCATCGGTTGCACTCGTAGAATAGGAATATACATTTGCCTTCAAATAAAAAAAATGAATTCAAGCTGAACATTGCATTAGGTCCTAAGTAACATTGAGAAATTCTCTTCGTCGACTTTCTCTTTGCATCCCCACGGTCATGTAAAGATATTCCCAGGTATTTTCAGCCCATAAATCGATAAAAGAAGCTTTTATCTAGCATCCAATACGACAGACACATCAAGAAACGGTTCTGTGAATAAGTTATTAACGAAAGAGAAAGTCGACAAATAGAATCGATCAATGTTACTTAGGACCTAATGCAAAGTTCAGCTTGAATTGCTCTTGTAAAAAGAAAATAGTTCTCGTAATAAAATCATGCATTATCCTTTTCTGTTCTGCTTTCATCCTATGCACACTGGGCCAGGAATGCAACCTAGCGGAGCAAAATTAATAACTCCGAAACGAAGCATTTCCGCGACTTGGTGTCTTCGGCAAAACAAATAGTTCAAAACTCTTCCGCAAAGATGGTGCCACAATCTAACTTCTTTCTCTGACGTTTTGGAAACTTGATGTCTTCGGCAAAGTTGTTTATCTTGACAAAATGAACAGCTCTTTCAAAGACGTTAAATTTCCACAGTCAGTAGTAGTAGGCTGTGAAGTTTTAACGTATTAAGAAGAGTTGTTTATTTTATCAAGATAAACAACTTTGCCAAAGTCGTGAAGTCTTCGAAACACAAGTTCAATGCATTAAAAAAAGTTATAGAAAAAAATCATGTTGAAGAAATCTAAAAAAAAACACCAAAATATACCCCTCTCAAATTTTGATATTTTGTTTATCGAGTATTGCTTAATTTTTGCTGAAAATGTCAGGTTGCTATTTTTTTGCGCTTTGGGAGATATTAAAGTTCAAAAATTGTGTTTTTTTTTTCGTTTTTTCAACAATATCTTTGAAATTTGAAGCTTAATCCAGTATGTTTCTTCACAAAAGCTATTTATTTAATGTATTTGCATAAGAGAAAAATATAACATTATATAGTTGTAAGCAAAAAAACCGAAACAGAAAGAAAAAAACATATTTTCGACATCTTTTTCTTTAACTCCATATAACTTGGAACCAGTAGACTGTGGAAATTTAACGTCTTTGAAAGAGCTGTTCATTTTGTCAAGATAAACAACTTTGCCCAAGACATCAAGTCTCCAAAACGTCAGAGATAGAAGTTAGATTGTGTTATCTTTGCGGAAGAGTTTTGAACTATTTGTTTATGTCAATAGATGGTCCTTATTATGACGAGAAATTTTGCCGAAGACACCAAGTCGCGGAAATGCTTCGTTTCGGAGTTATTAATTTTACTCCGCTAGGTTGCATTCCTGACCCAGTGTGCAATGTAAGCATTAGACATTTTAAGAAATTGCGCTTGGTGTTTTTCTTGCCTGCTGTCCTCTGTCGCCATATTGTCATTATGAAAATGCCATTAGCCTTGGAATAAAATCCAAGAAATTTCAATAAAATAATGGCTAAATAAGAGCTCCGAAATGATTTCCAGTGTGCATTGGTATGAATTTATGTATTGAGATCTATTTTGTGTAAATTTAAGGCGATTCCATCAAATTCATTTGATTTCTGAAACAATCTTTTTTGTTTACTTGAATTATTTTGGAGGCGCATTTATTTAACGCTCATATTATCCCAATATACACGATAACATTTCAAGCGCATATATTTTGGAACTTCTGAAAAGTCATATATTTTCTTTAAGATTTTCACTAATGTCACCATGAAACAAAATTGATTGCATGGTGATCTTGACACCAACACTCAAACCTATTTTTACCGCTAAAGATTTCCATTTGAAAAAAAAGTTTCAGCAGAACAGAACAACAACAAGCTAATTTATGGCGGTTGCTTTAAAAGCAAAGAAAAATTAAATTGGATTTATAACTGATTTTCACCAAAGCGTAATAAAACTGCTTGAATACAATATTGCTCTTAAAGAGGCTATGAGAACCTTTTGTAGAGTATGGGGCTTTCTGATAAAAGGTTTTAAGACAGCTTTCTTGTGATTCTCAAACATGCTTTATAAACCTTATCAAGAGTGGTCCACTAAGCTGGAAGACGATCTTATAGCGGTTATCAAGAGGTTGTGCTGGGGCTATTAATTTTATTGACGGTTTTATAAAATTGATCTCAATAACCACTAATAGAGTGCAATAAAACAAGAAATGCTACTTGGGTATCCATCTAATACTGTAATAGGTTTTTCGATAGTAATTTCCACATAAACTTGAAATGGTTTGTGCCAAAAGAGTTCAAATTTTAGGAGACTAATCAAGACCCAATTTGGAACCGTTTGAGCACTGTGGAACGAAAATGTCAAATTTTTCATCAGTCTAATATATATGTTTAAGCTTTATTAACGAGATTTTTAGGTCGTTCGCTAGTTTTTTTTTTTTTCCTTTGGTTTGTTTTTTCCGTCGATCTTGTTTTCCGTGCTGAGCACCAATGCTACCGACGTGCCAGGAAGGCAGCTCCCACACCTGGACCCTACCTATCGACCCATCAACTCATGAACCGGGGACCAACGGCTTTACTTCCCATCCGAAGGAAGGCGTGATCAGAGATGTTATGCCTCAGAACATCCCGGCGGCGCCGACTGGGATTGAACCCAGGCCTGCTGGGGTGAGAGGTAATCACGCTTACCACTACACCACCGGCGCCGTTGTTCGCTAGTTCATCTCGTCAAATATATAATCAATTAAAATAGCATCTGCTTTTGTAAACAATCCATTTTATCGTAGATTTAGCGTAACTGGTAGCTCGCCCACGCATGCCAACGCTACCAACAGATAGGAGAGATTTTCTCCTGCCTGATACTGTAAGTATGCGTGTACATATGCGTACAACTTTGTTTCAGACAGAATTTCAATTAGATGAGCCATTTTCGTGCTATGATTTATTGAAAAATATCGAACACTCCATTTTGAAAAATTAATAGAGACTTAAAATTGCCGTATTCCAGCACAAACTTTCAAAGGTGAACTGGGAATCGAACCCACCCGCCTCCAGCATGGTCTTGCTTTATAGCTACGCCTTTACCGGGCTAAGGGAGACCCCTTACAACTGATGTTAATATTAAATATCGGATTTTTACCGAACAGTTTAATGTTCGTTAAAAAAAAAGTACTGAATACGCCAATATTTCCTGAGTGTGTGTATGTCTGTGCTTATATTTTATTGAATGGAGGTAGATTGGACGTTGCAAATAATCATCCTAACTTGTGTGACTAATAATGCGAATGAATGAAATCAAGTGAAGATATCACCGAAAAATAAAACCCCGTGGTCAATTCCGCCCAGTCACTGTCAGTCATAACATCTATCTCAACTCTCAACACCTGAGACTGGGTGGGAGCCCTAAAAAAGCTATATTTTGTATTGGTTGTTCTTCAGAACCCAGTCTCTTATCGTAAAGCAGCACAATGTGTTCGCCTACATGATAACGATTTTGATGGTAATAATAACCACTTATAATCGATACTTTAAACCGAAAACCATCAGTCTCGTGCCTATTGTCGACAGAAACGCGTGGCATCGAGCGTCCATTGATTTCAACAATGGCGGAAGACTGTTTCAGCTACATTCCCTCGACGGAGCAATATTTTTCCGGTTTGTTTGAAGAAAAATGTGTGAATTTTTGCAATAATTTCCCTTTCCAACCGTAGAATACTCAACACCGCTGATAGTCCTATTAGTGATTTCCGCAGTTCTGTTAGTTCTGGTAACCGGCTTGTTCTACCAAAATGCGAAAATTATTCTAGACCTCTACGCACAGCACTGCCAGTTTGAGCTTGTCATAGCTAATGGTATCTATATGGTAAGCCATCGAGACCATCAGGCATTCAATTAACTAATTCCCAAACACAATCATCGCGTTCAATACTTTCCAACAGGTGGTAGTGGCATTTTGCCTTATCTCGCTGGCCGTTCCGTGGCTATCGGAGAAATTCAACCTGGCGACACTCATAGTTTTCTCGTGGTGTATATTTGCACTGTACAGGTAAAATACATAGCTATAGGAAGACGGTTCGTGACAGATATGCTTGTTAAACGGTTGAACTATCTGCACGAAGGAACGGTGAAGTAAATTTAATTGAAAATTCGCCTACAGGTATATCTTATGGACGGCCGGAGGACATGGCGCTTTGCAACAGATGTACGAATCGAATAGCGAACGGTTGGCAAGCGGTGGAAGACTGAAGCGTTTGCTGTATAGAATCTTGTAAGTTTTTTAATTAATTAGTAGTTGACCGTAGATGACTCAGTTTTGTGAAAGAAATTAAATTAACAGGGACTATTTATGCTTAGAGAACTATCCATTGATAACTCTGCAATCACTCAAACACACAAATATGAGGATAGACATAAGTTGTAGTAGAACGTATTCAGCTCCTATATGAAAATTTTAAACTTAAGTGATACTATACCAATTTCAGATACAGGTTTTTTATGTAGTAACCTTACCAAAATCATGTAACTTTTCATGGATCGAAAAAGTTACACGATCGTGTTTGTATTATTCTGCGATACATGGTATGCAGTATGGTAAATTTCTGTCTACGACAAAGCTGATAAGTTAGGTAAACCGTCTCAGGGTTACAGAAATCCCGGTTTCCGCGCCAGGATGCCAAATCCTCGTCATAGCCATACCCACAAAAAATGAAGAATACACTCAAAAATTGTTTATGCAGCCATAAACTTCAATTGCATCAAACCTCTAAGATCTAGGCTCTAAGTAGTGGACTCGTATCTGTGAAAAGAAAGGCAACGTTGACAGATTTAAATGGAAACTAATCAACCTGTTCTAAAAGTTCTTCAGCCTTAAACTTTGAAAAGAATTCTGAGCGGTTTTTCAATACTGTGTTAAATCCAATTGAACTTTCAGTTAACCCATTAATCTTCCTATCAAAATTCAAAATTTCCGCATCGCACAGCCACACTCTGTGTTTTCACTGAAGGTGTACGCGCAGATAGTGGCTCCATGTACATTTTGCGTTTTGATAGCATTAAATTATCGATGAGTTAACTGCAAATTCAACTGGATTTTAGCGATGCATCCAAAACAGCAATCCATCACTGTGAAATTTTTGAAAGTCCTAGAATTACGACTATTCATAATCGTAAAACTTCTAGTTCGTGAACATATCTCCGAATCTGGGATTTTTAAATATTTTCCTAGAACGGAACAGAATTTGAAAATTTTGGCCTTGAACACTAAGATTTTAAAAAAAATAGGGTGACAACAACATAAATACCCCCTCTCCTCGGCCTCAGTTTTTCACCTACTTGGTAGATTCTTATTATTTTCCACGTAGTTAAAGCAAACTTGTGAGTTTTATTTCTGGAATTATTAAATTTAACGTATTCCTGATCCATTAGAACTGGACAAGGAATCAAAAATATCTCCAAATGACAAAATGACAAGCAATCAACGAACCGAATGATATCGCTATGTCAGAAGTGGAAAGCAATAATGGTATAATCTTCTTCATTCTTTTTCATGACAAGCAGCCCGTGTAACACAGCTCACTCAGGGCGGTAGAAGGAAACGAGCAAATTGTTGGCAAGCTGCTTCACGAAGCAAAGCCGAAGATGATACACGTGTGCTAATTGGAATTTTTGTGTTATATCTTGTCTCGATTCAGATCAAACTATGTCCGTGATAATATTGCAACAAAGCAGGCAAGCAATCTATCATTATCCTTCCACCACTCCGATCGAGCTGTGTTGCAGTGTGAGTTTGTCGTGGCAGTCGTGGCAAGCGTTTTGTCTGTATCGTTGGTTGCTTTATGTGTTTGGCTTCGCTGGAACTGGATCATTAGACGGAACTGATTTTATATCGCTTGAGATGATAAATGACAAGAGCAGTTGAAATTTGTTTAGAGGAAAAGTCACTGATAAGCTAAGGATACATATGTTTTATCAAAAATCGTTAACTTTCAATATTCTAATGTTTATTTTTCATCATCATATAGCATGACTTTGAGCAAAAAATGTTGGCCGAATTATGATTCCCGAGTTTTATACATGATCTAATTTTCATAGACATCAGAATCTAATAGCAGGCACTATTTAAGCTTTTTTGATTCATATTGTAAGCCCCATCTATTTGGAGAATTATGCGCAAAGACGGCTTGCCAAGTCCCTCCCAAATGATAGTAAGTGGAAATGGTGTAAAACGCACCAGTGGGGTAATATGATCAACAGCACATTTTTCATGGACTTTTCGAACATATTAATGCTAATTGATCTAGAACTGCTAGAACAATAAATTTGTGATATATTCACATAAATTACTTGAAAAAGGTTAATGGTCATATTACCACACTGGTACGTATTACAAAGCACAAATTTAAAATTATTAGAATAATTCTAGATAGAGCTGGAATTAGGGCATAACAGCTTTTGTAAACAATGACTTCTCTCGAAGATTCCTAGAAAGCCAAGACTCGCTCACTCAAATCAACGTCACTATCGGGTAGGGGAAGACTTCGCCTTCCCGTTGGTTATGTTGGTTTGCGTGGACGTGCCTTGAGTTTCGAGAAATCATCTAGAGAAGTCATTGTTTACAAAAGCTGTTACGCCCTAATTCCAGCTCTATCAAGAATTATGATTTTTCTTCATCGAATTTCAAGCTTATTGCATATGGCATATTAGCTTATTGCGTGCTCTCAACTCAGTGTTTTAAATACACTTCCACAGTTAATTATTGAGAGCTTTCGATGCCTGTACTATTTTTGCATTAGTATAATTGTGTGGCAAGTACAATCATACTCTATGCCCAGGGAAGGCTTGGTCTTGCTTTGTAGCTGCACCGTTACCGCCTGAGCTAAGGGAGGTCCCAACATTATGTTAAACGCAGCTATTATCGGTGGAATCGGTAGTATATACCCTGAAATAAAATGGCTGATTTATGGGGTCGTTACCCTTTATAGGGGAAATGGATGTGATGTAGGTCTAAATGCCCCTAATTTGGGCCCATACATAATATTCAGCAATCGACTAAATTTTCAATAGCGACCAAAAATATCCATTAGTACTGTCTCTGCGTTAATCTAGATAAAACTGATAAATAGCAGATTTTTAGCGATGGGCATAATCTTAGATCCATAGGCCAACATTAGAGTCATTACCCCTAGGTATATAAATATCAGTTAAACATTCGTAATACAGGTGGAACACGAAAAAATCCGGACACAAAAGGTATTTTTTGGGTAAAATTATTCTAAATTTTACTTTTTTTACAATCCATTTATTTGTCAAGGCTCAAATGCAGTAGCTTTGCGGAGCCAAATTAATTTACATGTAATTTTATATAATCTTTTTTTACAACTAAAGTTAGTAGAATAGGGGCCGAATACTCGCGGTTTACTCGAGGTTAATAAATACATTTATTTAGAGAATTGGAAGGGGACAAAGGGAAAGAGATATTGGTAACTCTTCTTCTTTCTACTTCTGCACTGTCACTGCACTGTATTGGCGGGCTGTAAATTTCACTTAATCAAGCTAAGAGAGCACGGAATCACAGCAGGCATTGGTTTGTTGATAAGTTCATTTGTTTACAACATTACACCGGAGCAAGCACGTCGCGATTCGATCCTGCACGCTCGAAACGAAAATCCCAGTCCATCCGCTCCTGGCAGTTTTCGATCAAATTCCTGGGCAGGAATTTTATACCTCGGTTGACCGGAAAAGTTCCCCGGAAGAATGTAAAATCAAAAAGAAGTCGAAATTCCCCCAAAAAATTCCTTGTCTGGCAAGTAATCTGCAGTTGTGGACTGAAAAGCGAAACTTTCGTTACTTCTTGGACATTGAATCAGAAAGTTTACCAGGAGGAGTGCCTACGGAAAAGACTACTGTCTTTTCTGGAGCAGCATGAGGTGGATTGCCTATTCTGGCCGGACTTGGCAAGCTGCCACTCAAATTCCACCAAACAGTGGTACAGCGAAAATGGCATCACAGTGGTTCCCAAGCAGATGAATCCGGCCAATACTCCGCAACTAAGGCCAATACTGGAATACTGGTCAATTTTGAAGCACATACTGAAGAAAAAGGGTGGAACTGCAATTGACCTGAAGGAATTCAAGCGGAATTGGAATTTGGCAGACAAACAAGTGGGAACAGGGCTCGGGCCGTGTACGAAGAAAATTTCGAGTAATGGCCTATGGTAAGAAGGAAGACTGAAACAATGGTCTTACAATAAGCATACAATGTACTAATCTATAGCTGTAACCAGGCATGGCAAATCATTTACATTTATTTCGTGCATTCATTTACATTAATTTGCCTCTATCTCTTTTCATCAACAGAATTCTGTGAAATAATGTGTTAAGCTATAGTAGGTTTTAACATTAACTACAACTTTTGTCACTAACTCAAATCTGTGTCTCTTATGCATGATGAACCAGAGCGAACAGAACCCACCATTGTTTTTCAGTGAATCACAATTACATTCACTGAAGAATAATAACAAGGTCTTCCCGCTCTAGTTCGACATGCATAAGAGGTACATATTTGAGGTTTCACGCAAGTTGTAGCTAATTTCAAAACCTACAAAAGTTTCATACATCATTCAACGGAATTCTCTTGAAGAAAAAAATAGAGGCAAATTAATGTAAATGCCTGGCCGTTACATTGAACTGTGAAAAATCAAATGCATTTTTGAACCCCAACAAGATTTTCGTGTCCGGATTGTTTCGTGTTCAACCTTTAGGTAGCTCCCGAATCTCAAACATACACGAACGACCTCGTAAATTTTGCACTCGTGGTTTAACTTAACGTTTTCCACGAACATGGGGACAGATTTAGTAGTGTGCTTTGAGCAGACAAAAATTTCTTTTCAGTGCGTATTTTTTTCTGAAAAAGACAATCCTACAACTTTGTCTGAGACGTCATTTCAATTAGATTAGCCGTTTTTTGGCTATAATTTATTGGAAAATATCAAACATGCCCTTTTGAAAAATTAGGCGTGAAGTAATATGGCCGCATTCCTGCAAAAACTTGGGTAATTACCCCTAGTGAACAATTATGCGAAGTTTCATGGAATTCGGAGAGGGAACAACAGAATCGATTCGTAAGTTGGCGTGCAACTGATCGATGATCCCGGACTGAGAAACATGATCAGGGTGGCCACAGGTAGAGAACTAAAAATCCTGTGTTTTTGCTCGGTTAGTAAAACAGACAAATTTTATTAAAAAAATATAACCAAAAACATTAAAAAACAGAAAATGTTTAGTCAATTCAACACTTAAACAAATTAAAAATAAAAACTTCATAATATTCTGGAACTTACTTCTCGGAAAGAAGTTGTAATATCTTAGACATTGCAAAATTTTCAAGATTCTGAGGCTTAGTAAAACATCAACTCCAGAATATAAAAACTAATATTTAAGATTCATTGGCCGGAATCCGTCCACCTCACACAAAATGTGTTGCTCAACAAGCTCATCAAACACTTTTTTTTTACTCCAGCCGATTCTTACAGCCGAACAATAGTTATGATTAGCTTCTTTTTTTTTCCTTGATTTTTTTTTTTTCCTTTTCTTTATTAGAGAGATTTTTAGCCAACTTTTTTTTTTTTTTTCCTTGATTTGTTTTCCGTCGATCTTGTTTTCCGCGCTGAGCACCAATGCTACCGACGAGGCCAGGGAGTCAACTACCACACGTATCGACCCATCAACTCATGAACCGGGGACCAACGGCTTTACTTCCCTCCCGTGATCAGAGATGTTGCGCCTCAAAACATCCCGGCGGCACCGACTGGGATTGAACCCAGTCCTGCTGGGGTGAGAGGCAATCACGCTTACCACTACACCACCAGCGCCGCTGTGATTAGCTTTATTCCATATCACTTTCATTTTTGTGTGGCTGGCACATGCATCAAAACTCCCGCTCATTCATTCCAATCAGCCCAAACACTTCACGATCGATAGTGATCGCGATATCTATACACATCTCACTTAAACACACCTCACTCGCGTGTACAAATGCTAAATTATAACTTAACCGAACAATAGATAACGTGCGATCGAGATCACAACTTAACGTATGCAAAAACTATTACAATCAAATTACCGCACGTGGGGCTCGGAACTCTCAAACAAAATCGAATTGCGTAGCGATAAAAACAAGCAATAACATCGATATTGATCAAGGATCAGAACTCCAAGCTTAGCCGGTTCCAGTTAGAGAACTTCGGATAGAAGCTTAGTAATCACGCAAAAGACCGACTTCAACACTCTTGGGCAATTCGTGACTTGTCCATGGAGCCTATTTAATTGAGTACCCTCACTGGATACGACCTGGCATGGAAAATCATTTACATTCATTTCATGCATTCATTTACATTCATTTGCCTCTAACTTTTTTCATCAACAGCATTCCGCTAAACGATGTTTAGAGCTTTAGTAGGTTTTGTTATTAGCTACAAGTTTTGCCCGTAACTAAAATCTGTATCTCTTATGCATCACGAATTAGAGCGACCAGAACTTGTTACTGTTTTTCAGTGAATGTAAAATACATTCACTGAAAAACAGTAGTGGATTCTGTTCGTGCATAAGAGATACAAATTTTAGTTGTTGACAAAAGTTGTAGCTTATAACAAAACCTACAAAAACTCCTTACATCATTTTGCGGAATTTGGTTGATGAAAAAAGTTAGGGGCAAATGAATGTAAATGAATGCACGAAATGAATGTAAATGATTTTCCATGCCTGGATGCGACCCTAGTTTTGTCACTACAAACAAAGCTTAACGTAGCAAGGACAAAGATACGATCGTTTAGTCACTGAAAAACCTGTCACCCTAGTTTGAAACAGTTAGGACTTGGGTGCAGTGGTATGTTTTACACAGTGAAGCATCACTTAGAGGTTTAGAGGTGATGTATCCACGTTACGGATTTGAACGATTGCTTGCAAGAGTTTTCACTCTCGAGAAGTCACTATTTTAAATTTACGACTTGCGCTTATGACAGATCACGGTCAAAATGACATGGGAATGGTAATAGTTGTGTTAAGTTGAATTGATTTCACTACACATGGGAACAGAAGTAAAGGAAAGTCTGGACATTGTTGCCAAATTAAACTGATCAATTTGAAGGACGCGATCGTTCGGCTCGGTAAGTAGAAATGTAACCGCTGTTCATTATGTACAAAGTCAGTTGAGGGAGGGATTGGCGAGTATCTACGGTTTATACAAATGATGTTTTAAGGGTTTTGTACAAACGACTGACTACGTAGAACAGTCTACCCCAAGTAACAATTTTGGTTTTATGAGGGTTCTGAAGACCATGATTTAGACTTGTAGAATACTTTAAAACCACTATAAAACTTGTAATGCTACTTGGGACATCAGTGATTCTCAAACTTTCGTTGATTGCGACCCACTTTGAGAAATTTCATAAGCTCGTGACCCACCAATATTGAATACTGATGCTGTAGACCAAAATGACCTTAACCAAAATTCCAAAATATTAAAAACAAAATATAAATATAAAAAATTTAAATATTTAAACAAAAATAGATAAAAATATAGCTTAAACGGCAAATCATTAAAAAAAAAGGCATAACATGAGCAAAAATCGTCTGAAAATACATGGCCATCGAATAACCAGAAAAACACAAAATATTATTAAAAATAAATCACTTTATGGGGTGGCTTTCTCAGTCTTTTAGTAGAAACGATTATTTTTTTACGTTCCCGACGTTTCGACCGTTTGGTTGTGGTCTTTCTCAAGGGTTGCTAAAAAATGTATTGCACATATATAACATATAAATTAAACATAATTACACAAATAATTAACTCACTAATGTCTATCGTTTCCCGTTACAAACTTTTACGAATCGAGGACAGCGTAAATGTAGATTTTTCATGACCTGTCTAATTTAATTTGGATAAATAATCGGTGTGTTGAAATGGTATTTTGTTCGTTGATCAAACTGTACTTACTGTTAATTTTTAGGAAATTTTTAAAGTGATCTTTTGCACAGCACTGCAACGTTTGTTTTAAATAAGATGGTGGGACCATCAACAAAAGGGGGGGGGGGGTCACCGTCATTATTTATTTACGGTGGGTCATGATCATCATTGTGAGCCAATTGATATTGAAGTGTCTGATCTGATAGTAACTCAGTTGTGTTTCTTCTGCGTGTTGTTGACTTTTTGATTGTGTGTAACAGACCTGCATATGTGCTGTTAAGTCCTTGTACATCTGTACGGTGGTTGACTGTGTTAGATGTGTGTGCTATGTGACACATTTCTAATATTGGTAATGTTGATATTTTGTTTGTTTTGTCCAGAATTTTTGGTTGTGTTAGGTTGAACATATGGGATTCTTGGATGATGTGCTTGATCATGGCTGTTTTTTCCTTTAGGTTATGTATCTCTTCATCTGTGTTCGTATGGTTGTTTTGGATTAGTTTTGTGTATTGGTTTATATTGCTTCGATGTCCACTGATTCTTGTTTTGAGTTGGTTTCTCGTCATCCCAATGTACGTTTTCTGGCAGTCTATACAGGCTAAGCTATAGATAACATTGCGTTGGTCACATTTTTTAGCAACCCTTGAGAAAGACCACAACCAAACGGTCGAAACGTCGGGAACGTAAAAAAAAAAAATCGTTTCTACTAAAAGACTGAGAAAGTGATTCCAATCAACCAGTCGAAACCACCATTAGCATTAAAAATAAAAATGGCAAAAATCGCAAAAATGGACTAAACCAAAAAGCTAGGGTGGTTTCTTAAAGCGCTAAAATTTCCTGTAAACTCTTGAATCAATGTATAACTTGCAACGATTAGTTCCCTTTATAAAACTTTCCAAACTGGCCTTGAAATCTTAAAATTGGCCTGAAAAAAAAATAGCCCTGAAATTATTTGAACAGCCCTGAAAACGTCAAAACAATTGACACAATAATCGCAAAAATGACACTCAAATGATTTTAAGGTGTTTCGCTGTGGGATCCTTATTCTCGCTACTACTTCGATACCCTAAGTGCACAAATATCAGCTTCCACGACTCGTACCTCAATGAAACTGTTGCTCCACGTTTGCTGCACTGCAGGTGAAATGGGGCACTTATTTCCGAGATTTGGGTAATTAAAGTGGTGGAAGTGCATTTATAGCCTACGTGGCGGCCATTTGTGGACTCTACAAGGAATCAACTTAAGACGCCAAAATATGTAAGGGAGAAAGATTCCATTAAGAAATCTAAATTAGCATCTAACCAAGTTGTCTGAATTTTCGTGACTCATCTAAGGGTAGCCCTTGATCCATCAGTGCTTTGCGACCCATACAATGAGAAACGCTGGTCTACATAGCTTATGAACAGCCCTCAACCTATTAAGTTTATATAGGGGAAATGGATGTAATGTCGGCCTAAATGCCCCTAATTTGGGCCCATACATAAACAATCGACTAAATTTTCAATAGCGACCAAAAATATCCATTAGTACCGTCCGAATGACGCGTGTATCAAGATAAAATTCATAAATAGAAGATTTTTAACGATGGGCCCAATCTTAGATCCATAGGCCAACATAAGAGCTATTTCCCCTAATTGATTCATGTAAAAATATTCAGAATTTCATAGGATAAAATCTCACACTTCTATTTCCAGTGGCAGATACTGCGTTGTACGATTCAGCATAATTCAATTTCCAATTGTCAGTACCATTCAGTCTACGATTCAGATAATTTTACACTTTATTGACATAGTAAGTATGGAAGTGTAGAGCATCTCAGCTGTTTAACAAATAAACCTTTCCTCAAAACACAAACCATTTCAGGATCAGTTTTATGATACTACGTACATTTTCCTTCCGATCTCGTTAACCTCGATTCTGCTGTACCTGGTAGCGTTTTCCCTTCTCGTAAACCTCATCGAACCATCGTTTCCGGATCCCAAAATTGTGGTAGGTCGACTTATTCAAGACGCTTGCGTTTAACTGCATATTCAAAAGTTATTATTATTACAGACAAAGTTCAAATTTCTCCGGTTGGTTGTGCTGGTGATCAAAATTCAGGTAGCCATCATGGAAATCATCTTCCGACAGGTGCACATCGAATGCACTGACTTTGACGGAGAAGCGTGGTCACTATTCAATAGTAAGTTTTAATTTTTAAACATGCAGTGTACAGTGTGACAAAGTAATTACTTTTCCAGTTATCAAACAACCAGTGATAATGATGCAAATGGTTCTTCTTGCTTTTGCAACGTGGTCGCTTTATCGAAAGGAAGACAAGAAGAATGCTACGAGTGAATCTTAAAATTTAGGAATTGCCTAGTTTTTGTCTAAACAAATCTCATTCAAATATAAAGACAGTCATCTCTGTGTACGACACAGCATCCGAAGGTCAGTAGCTATATTAATCACACGTTGATGACGGCACAATAATGGGAAAGGGTACCTCCTCCGACGATTACACAGAAGAGTGAGCAAAACGTGGTACCTACACTACTGGCAGGTTTTTTCTTCAATTCTCGCATTTTCAACTACAAATATCATCGTTTTGCAACACGGCGTCGTCGGTCGTCGTCGCGTGGTTTCACACACCGTCTGACCAACAAACAAACTACATCGCTTAGTAGGCTGTTTCGTCTCTCTTCTGCCAACAGCTGTGACCAAATGTCTACCAGTACTAAAAAAATAACACGGTACCTGTTTAGCGGGCTTCGACAATCCGAGATTGATAGCATAAATGCTAGACTGGTCCCAAATTTGAAAATATTCACTGAATTAATTGTAAATAAGTTTCATTGACATTGAGCTTGATTGACCGACTGCAGTTCCACGCCAAATGACAAATCGGAAAACTCGACCTTTTCCGATTTGCATGAAATTTTGCATTATTGCTAAAATTCGGTTATTTTGCATCTTGTAGAATTTTAAAAATGGCGTATTTGAAATTTATCAAAAAATGTTTTCACGAAAACTGCACTTCTGGTCGAAATGACGTCCGACACAAAGTTGTAGAGAAACTTAATTTTTGTCTGGGAAAAATATACAAACCAATATTTTTATTAGTTTCAAGTAAAAATTCCAAAAATAATCAAAACCTAAATATTTCAAAATGTTCTTGTCCGGTCGAGATTTTTTTTTTAATGGACATTTATTAACACTTAAAAATTGACACAAACCGTAGAACAAGAACGTGTTTGGTCTTTTTTTAAAGTTTTGTTAATATTCAGAAAACAATGATTGAGATAGTTTAAACAAGTTGGCTTTCGTCTGTGTACATAGCAACACTTGTTTCTCTCTGGGACGGGACTTGACAATCGGGTAGCGATTTCGAGCCAATTTGCTGTCAAATCCGAGCCAGTTGCTGATTGGTCGATTTGACAGTAGCAATCGTGGAATAAAAAGGACAGAGGGATCACATCAATCTGACTGGCAGTGATGCCGGAATCAATGTTGACGTCAATGGCGTTGTTAATTGTTTATATTTGCGAAAGTAAAGTTGGAAAACAGGGTCCACGGCGTGCTTTAAGCGATGGATATTCTTGTCTGTTTATGGTTGTTTTTATTGTGTTAAGCAAAAATTAAGTACAAGGTGCTAAACTGCGGTAGAAACTCCGAAAAAAAATAAAAATAAAAATAGAAGAATCATTCTGCAATCCTGGCCTCATTGGTCAATTCCGTCAAACACCATGCACTAATTTTCGACGGGCATTCATCAAAAACATTAAGAAGAGTGAGAAGCTGGATTGTCCAGTCCCGTCCCGGGTTTCTCTCGGTGTCGATCACGCTATCGACGGTTTTTTATTCGGTCACGGTATTGTTTTCGTGCGCTTTGTTGATTGCATGCAGTTTGGTCAGTGCTCTTTCTCATCACTGTTGGAGCAAAATTTTTGACAATAATGGTCGAAATAAAGCAAACTTTGTGGTTTGCCTATCCAGATTCAAGGCCAAACATGGTCGAGATTCAAAACTTCGTTAAATCATGGTGACATATACGCCATATATCGAATTGCTGAGGAGAAGGCGATCTTTATGAAGCTTAAATCTGAAGCAAGTATGCATTATGCCCTGTTGCATAACCTGGAGCAACTAACTTTCCATTATGCTAATGGAACGGCAGTCGAGGTACGAATGTCACTTGTCGGAGGCATCACGTGCGAGTGTACGATCTACCAGAAGTACCAGATTATGATCTAACGTTGCCAGCTCCAAAATACGGAAAAGTGAAGCGTGTCATTCGAGAAAAATTCCCTGTCGCATTGGGTGTCGATATGTTCACAGGAGTCCGAGGTGTTCACACGGACGTGGAAAAGAAGATTCCCTCCTCGCTCAATTTCCTCAATCGAAAGGGGAATATGTTCTTATTCAAGGAATAAAGATAAATGCTTCCTATGTAAGGCGGAGGGTTACCGGATGAATTCCTGCCCCAAGCGGAAGGCCCGTAAACAGCAGCTTGCAGAGTCACCCGATCTGGACAAAAAGCAAGATGAAGAAAAGAAGGATGATAAAGGAGGCAGTTCGTACGCTGGTGTAGTTACTAAAAGTGCATCGTCGGACAGCAGCAGCCAGGAAACAAAGGAAAATGGACGTGGTGACCGAAGTCGAAACCAAACCTCAACTAACCTGGTGCCAGCAACGGCAGAAGTATTGGAATGGTCTATACGAGTACAAAGCGATGCAGAAGAAAAAAAAAACAGAATATTAGTCCCTCGGCTCCGTTCAGCTCATATAGACAATGAGCCTTTCTAACAAACACCATAAAACAACACATTTTAAATCATGTGAAAAAATACAAAAAAAAACGTACTTACAAAAAGTTCAAAAATTTGATCATAAACATAGTTGAAGATGCTAGTTTCAAATAACGGACTAAAGTGGTAATTTTTATACGATATATGAGGAGATGAAAGTATAGAGTTGATAGTTCCATTAGAGTACGGCAGTGGGAAAATTGTATATATAGAGTAGAAAGCGAGCAAGGACAACTTTTTAGGAAAGTACAAATCGGTTTGATCATCTCTCTTTACCAAACTCCTCCGTTGGAGATGAGATTGGTCATAAAATTGTTTAACCATTTTGTCCGTTTTCAAGTGAAGGTTTGGCATTTTTCATGAGCTTTTATCTACAACTTTGTCTCAGACGTGTTTTCGATCAGAAATGCCGTTTAAGTACTACAATTTTTTTGAAAAAGTTCAAGGACGCCATTCTTTTTTAAGTTTATAAGATCCAAAAGGCCGATTTTTATAATAAAATGTGAATCATTACTCAGAACAAACAACAAGGCAAAGTTTCATATGTCATTCCTCAAAAGTGTCATAACTCTAAAATCGATTTAAATAAATTCCAGAATTCGCAAAACGCTTTTAAAAAACAGCAAAAGGCACAACTTGTTCCTGAATAGTTGCAGGAATAGAAAAACTTTTCTAATAAGTCAAAGAAATTCAAAAATAATAAGTTCTTATAAGGGCCTGTTCATAAACTACGTAGAGTTTTTTTGGGATTCTTGACCCCCCCCCCCTCCCGCTGCGTAGACAATTGACCATACAAATGTTTTTAAATTTGTATGGGCCGTGGATAATTGTCAACCCCCCCCCCCTAAACTGTCTATGTAGTTTATGAACAGCCCCTAGGTCGCAAAGGTCGAAAATCGTGTCTGATGATGAGTAACAGAAACCGAAAATTTTTCCCAAGGCTGTCCACAGAAGGAGTCCACTCTCGATGTGTGTCACGCGATCGTCTGTTTACTCGGCAGCAACCATTGTGTGGTCCTCCTCATTGTTCTTCATCAGCAGTTCTTTCGGTCGATGCATCGTCGACTTTGGAAAGCAACCGTTTTGTGATGAGTGTGAGCGTGCTGATCACGTTTTGCGTCCATTGCTGCAATGGAAACACTCTGCCCCCCGTCAGCGATACTGCCATACAATGAAACCACTGGAAGCGGCTCCCATTCTGATGGAGGAGGCTTTTTGGATAGCGGAAGATAAAGTGATTATTGTGTTGTACCTTTTGACTTTAGTTTTAAGATGTTTTATATAGTGAACAAGAATCCTCGGCTCTGTAAAGTTAATTCAATCAAATAAATTAATGAACAAAAAAAGTAGTATATGCCAATCGATTCTTATAAGTTTCAGAAGCCAAAAACCGTTTCTTCATAAAGTTTCAGAATCCGAAAATCGTTCGCAATAATCTTAGAAACCGAGAAATGTTTGTTATAAGTTGAAGAAGCCAGTAAGTGGAAAAACAGATAAATATATTTTTCATCAACAACTATCCTAAATTGAAGTAGATTCAATGTTTTAAATCAGCCCAAAAATGACGGGAAACAATTAATTGTCCATAATATTTCGACTTCTTTGCACCTATAATAGAATCCAATTCGTACCAACTATTATAGGAACCAAAGTTAGCACCAACCCAGGACCACATCCGACAAGTCTTATCGAGTTCTCAGAACCACATTGGTAACATCTGGACATGTTCCTGATACCTCCTTTGAGGTTGGCCCATCATGAATGACCCATCACATATGACGGATTCCACGCCAAAACGGTCGGTCAACGAACTTCGATCTGGATGACATTTGGCACATGTTTTCGGTATGATAGACCGAGTATTTTACGCAGGTGAGAAAACCATTTTGACTATGATTTAAACTGATTTCTAAAATCTTATTCTTTTTTTTTATTGGGTATCAAGCTGGAGCTGCGTGACAGCTTAGTTTTCAAGACTTGACCCATTTGAATAAATGTTGCTTCTATCTTTGACAATACAGCAGAAGGGCTAGCCTATGTTGGCAGCTTGAACACTGGATTCCGTGTGTATTGTTTCAAGATAGTTATGGAAAAAATGCTGTGACGTGTGCGCGTAGTAAACGGATTGAATAAATAAATCCGTTTCGAACGAAATATCTAAATTATGTATGTTACGAAAACCGCGCGAATTCCGAAAGCCGTGCGAGACAACCGAAACGAGAAAAAAGGCTTGTTATCATTTAAAGAGAGCCACCAAAATGAATGTGATAGCCTATGTTGACAAGTTGATTAATGTTGGTTTCCTCCCTAGATATTCTACTTATTTACTACTGAGCTTGGTATCAAATTAGTTCATTTAAAGAACGTATCAATCATTTCAAGATTTCGCGACCGCACCGAACAAATTCTATACTACATAAGCTCAAAAGCGTTTGACAAGCTCTACCGAATTGCGTATCACTTCTGCGTAAGCTCCGTAGACGTAGGCGCGTTGATTCTAACAGCCGCGAAAAGTTAAACCTGCATCAATACCACATAAGGAAAGATCGATTTTACGTAGGGTTTAGTTCATAGATTAACATTGACTGCTGTTTACAAATGTAAGTACTTGAATACTAAGAAATAAGTTAACTCAAATGCTTTAACCGCATATATAAGAGATTTCGCGTATTGAGAGAATAATATAGTTATCGAGTACAATAAACTCAGGGCAAAACAATACCTACAAAAGATTAAAAGTTATCAATTGTCACATACATTGTTTAACATTGTTCCCTGAGTAATACCTCAATGAAAACAACAATGAAAGCTTGTCACGCAAGTAGAAGGAGCTTGTTGGGCACTTTCTGAAATATTTCAATACGAAACAAACAAATCTATCTGCGTAACAAAAATAAGAGTGATTTGCGGCAAAACCCGCCAGTATCGCACCCAACGTCAGTACCTATAAGTAAGCGTACTACAACGCGGCTCTCAAACAAAGGAGTAACAAGTGTAATACTGTCACTGCTAGACTAGATCTTTGGTTTTCTCATGTAGTGGTTCATCAGAGAGGGGAAAGGGGAAGCTTAGTAATCCCCATCGCCTGCCCATGGCGCCATTCTATCGCGGTATGACCCAGCAACGCCGGCCATAAACCTACCGTCTCCAACACTTCACCATAAAGCATGAAGTTAAGCATTTTGGCGTTGTGCATGCAATTCATGAAATGTGTAGAAAGAGAGAACTCATAAGAAAGTTACAATCCTGACATAAGCTGTCCGAATAGAATTCCTCAAAGTTGCTCGCCGAGGGAGAACCGCTCTGCTAAACTAAATTGTCAACCAGTCTAACATGGATACACACGACTCCCATTATCTCTTCAATCAAAGAACTACCCAAGCAGCACATGGCTAGTTATGCTCACTAACATCAGCTGGAAGAGACGCTGAAGCAGCATGGTATGGTAACCTCTTATTGATTCACTCTCTCAAGTCTACCGTATGCGGTAGGTAGTTAATGTATGTCGATAGAAGACCACCATTCTCAAGGCAGCCACAGTCAACCAAGCAACACAAACGTTAGGCTCGATTTCTCTTGCCTTCGTATTTTGGTTCTGCGTTGTGGTGTGTTGGTCGGGTGGTTGGCACCGTTTGTTTGACTGGTTGAATTCGGTTAGTCTAGAGCTGACTGCCGGGTCGATTGGATCTGAAATTCGCGAATGCGCGTCGTCGGGATTGCTTGATCAGGACTCTCCTGTATTGTCGTAGTGAACGGGGACGAACTAGTGGGCGCATTTTGCTTCAGACAGGCTGCAGATTTCGAAGGAAGACAACGACGAAGGCTTCGTACGGTGCAGTTCCAGTTCGACAGTGTTCTGAATGGTAAATACAGGATGATGACCTACAACCGGTTTCTTATACGCAAGTGAAAAGTATACAAACGTGAATTGAAATGTGTTGATCATAGTGATGCTTCCTGATTCGATTTCGAAGGGTTTGAGGGACAGTTCTAAAGAAGAGATTCAAAAATATCGCGTTCGAGCGTCTACTTTGAGGAAACACAAACCTGCTGAATGGCTTGGCTATGACATAACTTTGGTACTGTTGCAATTTAGTTTGCAAGAAATTGAGCACATATAGAAGGAAAAAAACACTTGCTAAGCTTGGTATACTGACTAACCAACCGATCTGTGTTTCTTGCTCTCTGTGTTTTGCTCGCTTAGTTGTTGCTTAGTAGCACAACGCACACGTATAGTCGGTTCAGTGAATGGTGGTTCTTGTGGTTGAAATGAAACCGCCATTTAAGGCACGTTTCGCGTGGTTTAAACCACTTTCAGCTATGGCATTTTTTGGCGAAAGTGTGACACACAACCCTTTAAACCCAGTTATGTAATAAATCCTTAAATTACAAAAGAGACTCTATGGATAAACTTAAAAACTCTGTTCTTGAAGAGCAATTTCTCAGCTATGACTTGTTAACCGAAGTTCAGTGATACAATTTATTACTTATTGATTTAAGCTGTGTTCCATTTGCCGACCCGGAGCTTGAAAATAAGTTGCGTTGTCAACCGACCAATTGCCGAACCAAGGTCAGCGAGGGTCGTTTAAAACTAACTGTATTGACTTTCAAAAATAAACACGCATGGTTATTCAATAGCTTTCAATCTGTCCAAGTGCAGTGTCCTCGAAATCTTAAGGCAGCAGTGAACCGTTCAAATGGGTAACTTGCAACTCAAAGACGCCGTCACCTTGTTCACGTTTAGTAACTTGATGACCCCTGCATTTTAAAACAATATTTATAAACACACACTCAGATGAGATAACATGTACCAGGCAACGAAAATTAAGTGATGTGAACTTATTTAGCAAAACTTTTCCAAGATATGTTCAGGAAAACTTAAGACAAACTGGAGAACTCTGACCAATCTGGACTCAACTTAATTCAGAGTCACAAATCCCAATCCACTTAGTAAGAAACAACAGCGACAAATTCAATTCATGGCCAAAAAGTTACCATAGTAACGTCAACAAACGTTGTTCGGATCTCACGTTCAGCAACGAAAGACCTTCACGGCTTGAATTTCTAGTCGGCGTGTGTTGAATCGCCGTCCGAATCTATCCTTGCTCCGCTGGATCCGCGCAACGTTTAGGTAGACCTCGACGATTAGAAGGTGATGCATCGTTGCGTTTAATCCGGACATCAGGAAAACTCCGTCACCTTTTTCGGCTGATGCAGATGTCTTCGATTTGTTTTTCGGTATGTTCATCACGGGAGAGCACTTGACTTTCTTTGCCAGTTTAGTTCTTGATGTCGCCCTTCGGAACTACACCCGTGATGGCATTCAGTTGATTGTGAAAAATGCTTTTCCACGGTCGAGTCGATCTCATCAGTCGTGTCCTGCGCATAAAATTGAATTATTGTGAGGTTTTGGACCCGTGTTCTGAATCTGGCAACGATCATCAACTCATTAAGTGGCTCCCATTGTATGAACGCAGCATGAACATGTACGCTAAGCTGGAAAGCAACTCTACGGTGTCTGAAGCGTTTTCACCTCTAATACAATAATATAACCATAGTGTTTCCAAAAATCAAGTTTCCAGATGCCCGGGAATCCGTTTCAATTTCCCGGGGAGCAATTTTATAAGGATGTTTGGCTGAAATTGCAAGAAATTTCTCAGAAATGTCAAAATAAACTTCTAAGCTTCTTTCAAACTAAGTGAAATAATTCCAGAGGAGTCTGAGCATCTTTTTAGAGAATAAGGACGAGTGTTCTGTTCCAGAAAATTCGGAAGAATTTTCCGAGGGAAGCCAGAAGAAATTTTCGGGAGAACCTGAGAAATCATTCCCGGGAAATTGGCCAAAAATCACGTTTCCTGATTCCCAGGAATCCATTCTTATTTTCCGGGAAACAGTTTTAGAAGGATTTTTGGGTGAAAGTTACAAGAAATTGCAAAGAGGAGTCAAAATAAACTTCTAACGAGAAAATTTCGAATAAACTTCCAGAGGAGTTTGAAGAAATTTCTAGAGAAGTCTGAAGATCTTCTAAGGGTTAGGCTAGGTTTCTTTATTATCTTCTAGGGAATAAGGTAGAGTGTTCTAGGAAAAGTCGGAGGTAAAATTTCCGAGGGAAGCAGGAATACATTTTCGGGGGAGGCCAGGAAAACTTCTGGGAAAGTCAGAAAACATTTCCATGCGAAGCAAAAAAGTAAAGTTTAAAATGCTTACAAAAGAAGCTATCGTAGAAGCCAGAAGGACTTATGAAAGAAGCTTCAGATGAAATCAGACGAAAATGTTTGGGAAAGTTTGAAGATAATAATTCCTGCAGAAAATGTCTTCGGAAATATCTTCTGGATAAAAAAAAAGTCTAAAGAGTAGTCGAAAACAAATATCCGAAAGAAGTTGGAAGAATATTCGGACGCAGCTCGGAAAGTGTTTCCGATGTAAGCAACTTCTCTGAACTCAAATATTTCACGATTCCTGGGAATTCCCTGGTCACTTCCTCTGGAGTATCCGAAATATGTCCGCATGTGGACAATGTTGCCCTGGGTATTCGAAATCATAACCAATGAATGTTTTGTTTTCGAATTCTGATGTTATTTGATATGCGGGATTCCATCAAATCTGAAATCGTGCCCGACCATCATCGATTAGGATAAAACTGGGCACATTTGATGGATCAAGTATTTTCCGCAGGTAAAAATACTATTTTCTGTGTCTTGAGCCTGGAAATTGATATCCAATATGGTGACCATTGGGTTCAGAAAAAGTGGGAAATACTGTCAAATACCCATTAATATGGGTATTTTTGGAATCGGAGTGATCTCTAGAGGCTATAAATTACTATCCGACGCCATTTTGAAATTAAAAGCAAAGTAATTCAACAAAATTTGAAACTTTTTCGAAGACTGGCGCTTTATTTCATTTAGTTCTAGCTGATTTAATGTTTGTATGTACTAGTTACAGCGCGGAAGGGACCGCACTAGGTCATTGTATGTCAGTGCATTATAATTTTATTATTTAGTGAGCTACATAAGGTCCGACAAACGTACAAAAACGTCCGCGATGTTAACCTTTAAATCCCCAAACTTTTCACTCTGATAATTTTAAATTGCACTCATTCCGTCATTTTTTGATCGATTTTTATGAAACAACTTCAAATCGGTCAGGAATTGTTCCTTGCTTTCGATTTTTTTTTCGCATAACTTCTAAAATATAGATAGCGATTTTGACATATTCGTAAAAGTATTAAAGGGTGGAACGGTCAAAAATTGGTCAGTCATGATTAAGTGCACACTGCTTGTTCTGAGGCTTAACATCTCTGATCACGCCTTGTTTTCCGTGCTGAGCACCAATGCTGCCGACGCCAGGGAATCAGCTCCTACACCTGGACCCTACCTATCGACCCATCAACTCATGAACCGGGGACCAACGGCTTTACTTCCCTTCCGAAAGGAAGGCGTGATCAGAGATGTTATGCCTCAGAACATCCCGGCGGCGCCGACTGGGATTGAACCCAGACCTGCTGGGGTGAGAGGTAATCACGCTTACCACTACACCACCGGCGCCGCTAGGGGTATTTGACAGTATTTCTCACTTATCTTAAACCGGAAGCCGCCATGTTGGATTTCAATCTCTAGACGTCACCCCGATTCCAAAAACACCCATATCGATGGGTCGGCGTCAGTATTTCCCACTTTTTTCTAAAATCGGAATGCGACACTCGTGCTGTTATTTTCAGTTTCTATAGATCAGTTGATCAGTACATGGGTTCGAACCTCACATTTTATTTTCCTTCTGACCCTTTTAATTTCACACCGGACAAAAAGTGACGGCAATAGATGGAAACGAATGGAAGCCAAAACAGACCACCCGACAATGATAAATTTGACATCCGCGTGCACAGATCTAAATGAACTGAGTGAACAATCAACAAAAGTCAGAAAACAGCTTCACTTCAATGCGAAAGTAAGTTCATTTGGCAATGAAAGGCGAAATGAACACGAGTCAAGCCAAAACAAAAAGCATGGAAATTGATCGAAAGTGGTTCTGCTTATGTTGAAGGAGATCTGCTCGAAGATAAAACAGAATGACATTCAATTGAAAGCGATGGTTGACAGCTTCGTCGTCACTTGACGATTTTCTATTGAAAATAACTTTGTTGGGTCCTGGATGCAAGTTATTCCGATCGTCATCTATTCGCATGGGTGGTCTGTTTTTAGACTGTTTTTGACAATGCTTTATGAATTCAGTCGTTGATGTTACCGGTTGAGCCAGACGTGCTAGATCTTCTAAAAAAGTAAATTTTGCTAAAATCAAATCGACTTCCCTTCGGTCGTTAACATCGCTTGAATTTTTCATACGGCTTCGTCTTCCTTGTGATAAATTTGGTTTTTATTCGTTATGAGGATCCATCTAAGTTCAATTAGTAAACGGAATAATTGAGGATTTTAATTTGTTGTTGTTGCTGTTTATTATTGACATTTTACATCCTGCGGATGCATTCATGTCAGTAGAATTGATTTTTGTGTAAACAGTGTGTGGGTGTGTTCAGAGTGATGTGAGGGTGAGTGTTAGTGTTTACGATACAATTCAAAATTCACTTAGCTTTCTTATCGTTTGCTCGTTTCCTGGTTCATCGTCTGCATGCTCATCTCATGGTTTACACTTCTTCTCCATAAATTTCTTCTTTACTTCTTCTATATATATATTCACCATCTTCATTCTTCATGATCTTCCATATATCTTTTCCACATTATTTTTCGATTTCTCCGTTCCTTCCTTGCGCTTCATATTTATCTTTATTCTTCTGCATCTTCATACTCATTCATGTCTTCTGTAGTACTTTCGTTTTCTGCTTCATCTTCATCCTTTTTCACTTTATCTTCTTCGATTTCCATTCAGCATCTTCTTCATGAACTCATTTGCTTCCAACATTCATCGGTTACATTCTTCCACTGCATCTTCTTCCATTTCCTGTCCGACATCTTCTTCCATTCAGACTTCATTTTTCTTCTGCATCGCTTGCTTGTTCTTCATCCTCCGGTTCGTTTTCTTCCTATATCCTGCATTTTCCTTTCCATTCTATCTTCGCCCTTCAAAGCTTCCGATAAAGTTTGGTTTCATGCAGAAACTTCAGCAATCTCTTCTCATAATCATCGTCGTTGCGTAACGCCGTAAAAAGGCTTGTGGAATCGATTCCGTATTTCGTCCTGGCCGCTTCAAATTTTCTGCAGTGCAGAATAATGTGACGAACGTCAACAACGGTACCACAGCATTCACATGCTGGCGGAGCTGTTTTCTTCAGCAAAAATTCATGCGTAACCCTAGTATGACCAATGCGCAGACGAGTGAGTATGCGTTGATCGGCAGAGCTGTACTGATCGATCCACTTCTTCGTTTCCCTTTTGACCTCCTTCAGCTTCACATCTGTTAATTGTGCCCAACGTGCTTCCCATAGCTGACGAAAGACTTGGTTCGTGTTTTTGATGGAATCAATTCTTGGTACGGCAACGTTGATTGGTGTACTGTTTCGTGCCTCACTGGCTAGACGGTCTGCTTCTTCGTTACCGTGAATTCCGGCATGGCCAGGGATCCAACAAAGGTGGATCGGCCGTCCACGTAGTAAGCGCTCGATTTCCTGGATCCACGGATGCTGCGATCTACCACTCTCTATGGCCGAAAGACAGCTGGCCGAATCAGATAGAATTATAACACATTCGGTTGATGCTCTTGCAGCGATGACGGCCGACTTGATTGCAAAGGCCTCCGCCGAAAAAACGCTACATTGTGACGGAAGACATATTGCTTGCTGAATGCTGCTACTAAATACACCTGCTCCAACTATGTTCTCGCATTTAGAACCATCCGTATAAACAGCCAAAGCACGGCTAAACCGGTTAGCCAGCAACTCCTGCACGATGGGACGCACTGTATTCGGGGGGTCCCCAGCTTTCACCTTCCGTTTCACATCCCAAACAATATGCGGCTTGGGTTCATACCACTCTCGGTTGGCTAGACGTGTTCGTACAGCGATGTTTGGAAGCTCTACATCAATCGTCGCCAGGCGATCAGACGCTCGTTCCACAACTGGAAGATCGATATTCCTGGAATCCTTCTCCATCAAACGAATTGCAGCACGAATTATGGCTTGCATAATCATTAAATCGAATGGCAAAGTGCCTGCTTCAGCCATAATCGCTGGAATCGGACTGGTGACGTACGCCCCTGAGGCGAACCGGACCATCCGGTTGTAGATGGGTGCAAGAGTCTGCACCACCGAATCCTTCGCTCTACTGACGAGCCCGATACCGTAGATAAGTCGCGACTTGACGATTGCTGATCCGATACCCAACAGAGAATCGCGTTGCCCTCGCGGAAGTTTAGCCCCGATCATCTTCAAGATCCGCAGTCTAGAGTCGCACGTGTTTTTGACTACCTTGCAATGGTGTTTGAAGGACAGCGACCGGTCAAGGTTGACGCCAACAACTTTCAGTTGATTCGTCCTCGGTATAGCTGTACGGTCGATGAATATATCGTTGCTGGGTTCTCGACGGGCGTTGGGACTGCCGTAGAAAATTTTTGATTTTGTCGCGGAAATTGTGAAGCCGACGCTTTTCGCCCATTTGTCGACAGCTTTCACTGCAGCCTGTAGATCTCTATACAGAGGACACTCCTTACTCCTCCGTACCACCAGCAAAATATCGTCCGCATAGAGAAGCACGGCAACAGTATGCGGCACCACTCTGAAACTCGGCTGCATCGCTATAAGGAATAACGTGACAGACAACACTGATCCTTGGGGGACTCCGTTCTCCAATGGCATTTCACCCGATAAATGTTCTTCCACGTTCACGCGGAAAGATCTGTCGGTGAGGAAACTGTTCAGTACGTTGAACATGCGCCCACCCATCTGCCACTTACGCAGAGTTCGCAAGATACCGTACCGCCAAGTGGTGTCGTACGCTTTCGACAGATCAAGCGATGCAATCAAGCAGTGTTCGTCCCGATTTGGCAATGACCTATCCAACTCCGCCAAGTATGTGTCGACGCCTCTCCCAGCTCTAAAGGCGTGCTGCCTCTTATCTAGTCGTCCATTCGACTCCAACTCAGTCGTCAATCTGCGGTTCACGATACGTTCGAACACCTTTGCGATGCAGTTGGTCAAAGTGATAGGTCGGAAAGCAGCAGGTCCAGATTCAGAACAGTTTGGCTTCGGAATTGGCACTATTATTCCAGTTCGCCAGCTGATAGGGTAAACGCCACTAGGCCAGATTCTGTTTAGAAGCTGCAACAGCGCGATTTTGACGGATACAGGCAGACGTCGGATCATCGGATACCCTACCGAGTCAGGACCTGTAGAGACACTACGTCCTTTGTCGAGTGCCCACAGAAGCTCATCCATGGTGAAGTCCGCGTTATATATCTCGTCGTTGTCCGGAAGAAAATCTACGCGATCCCGTTCCGCTTTTTCCTTCGCTGTTTGAAACAGTTGGGGATAGCTTGAGGTTACTGATCTCTCACAGTAGTGCTCAGGGATGGAAAATCATTTACATTCATTTCGTTCATTCAGTTACATTCATTTGCCTTTAACTTTTTTCATCAACATAATACCGTAAAATGATGGTTGAAGCTTTTGTAGCTTTTGATATTAACTACAACTTTTGTTAATAACTAAAATCTGAATTTCTTATGCATGACGAAATAGAGCTGGCCGAACATGTTATTGTTTTTCAGTGAATGCAATTTACATTCACTGAAAAACAATGGTGGGTTCTTATCGCTCTGATTCATCATGCATAAGAGATATAGATTTGAGTTGTTCATAAAAGATGTAGCAAATATCAAAGCCTACAAAATCTTCAAACACTTTTTTACGGAATTATGTTGATGAAAAAAGTTAGAGGTAAATGAATGTAAATGAATGCACAAAATGAATGTAAATGATTTTCCATCCCTGGTAGTGCTCGGCCAGTTCTTCTGCTATTTCTTCCACCTTCTCCGTGTAGCCATCGGGTCGCTTGATAACCGCCTTGTTGTATTGTCGTTTCCCGAGCAAAGTCCAGCATCAAAATGACAGCAAATTGAAATCAAGATTTGATATCAACATCAAACTGAAATCATAATTTGATTTCAGTTTCGCAATTCACAAATTTGATACCAAATTTTGTTTTCATTTTGCTGTACATTTGCTCTTCAACAATATGTTGTTACGGGTTTGTTTTTATTGCCTTAGCATAACATCAAATTGAATACTTGTTTTGTTATCAACAGGAAAAATTGATATCAAATTTAGTTTTCAGTTTGCTCTCACTGATAGCAGAAATAGTTTTCTATGTGATGTCACAGGAAGATTTTTTTGCTCTCAATTTTGATATTTTAACCGTTAAAACGACCAAAACGACAGCAACCTGAGCAATCATTATCAGCGAAATCACAACATCAAATTTAGATTTCAATTTGATCTCAAACTTTGCTCGGGTTGCCTCTCAGGGTGTTCATCGTCCGCCACATTTCTGCCGTTGTGCTGCTAGGTGATATTTTTCCGACAAAGTCCTCCCACGAATGTTCCTTAGCTTCCTTTACTGCCTTCTTAGCCGCTGCCTTCGCTTCCTGGAACTGCTTCAAAACATCCGCTGTGTCTGATCCTGCTATTCTGCTACGCTTCAGTGCTCTCAGAAGTTTTCGACGCTGCTTAATCGTCGTTTTCACTTCCGGGCACCACCATGGTACCGATTTGGAACCAACTCGTCCTGATGTTCGAGGAATGCTAGCGGTTGCTGCTGATAATATCCGATCTACGAACTCATCAACGCCAATCTCGTCATCCGGTTTGATGCTGCTGGAAGTCAGTCGTTCGAACAATGTCCAATCTGCTTGGTCGTAGAGCCATCTTCTTCGCTTCGTGGCGATCTGTGAGAATTCAGGTGAAGAGACGGTAATTGGAAAGTGGTCGCTGCTGTGGGTATCCGGAAGTGTTCGCCAGATAAATCTGGGAGCTAGCACCTCTGAACAGATCGAAAGATCTATGGCAGAAAACGAACCGTTTGCTGGATCCACCCGCGTGTGTGATCCGTCATTCAGGATTATCAGGTGCTCCGTCAGTGTCTTTTCAGCGATGTAGCGGCCAAGCGCATTCGATGCCGTAGAACCCCAGGCGGGATGGTGAGCATTGAAGTCGCCAAGTACCAACATTGGCGGGGGCAGACGCTCCAAGAAATCATTTAGTTCTGTTTGACACTGTTGCTGGGAGTTCGGAGATATGTAGATCGACACTACCGTCATTGGCGTCGGAAGATGGATGCGAACTGCAATGGCTTGAATATCACAATTGATATCGATGCGCTCGAATGGAAACCCTTCACGGATGGCAAGGCCCACTCCTTGTTGCCAGTACCGACGACTACCGGTTTGAAGAAGCAGGGTGTAGTTCTTGCCGGCAAAGTCTGGCGCGACCACACGATTATCCACTTTCGTCTCTTGCAGCGCTATAACGGACGGTTCATGCTGGCTGATGAGCAATTTGAGCTCGCTGATGTTGGCACGTAGACCACGTATGTTCCACTGGAGGGCAATACATTTCGTGGGATGACTACTGCTGACTGTTGCTGATGACGAAGATGATGATGATTTTATGGTTGCTTTCATTATGATAAAACACGTTTATAGAGTTTTTTTATCAAGACATTAATACACAATTGCTAATGATGCTCATAATTGAATTACAGAACAGTTTTATGAAGGATATTGGGATTGAGAGTTTCTTTAAAATTATTTTTATAACAAGACAGTTTTTGACTTTCTCGCCAGACTATATATAAAATTGGTTTAAAACAACAAAAATCTGAAATACTAATCAGGAATGTTTTACACTCTAAATTTCTGTATTTAAACTAAATGGATTGTTCATTGCTGTTTTAAAACCATTATAAATCATAGTGGTTGCCAAATGGTTACTATATTATTAGTTGGGCACACTAAAAAAGTTTTCGCTTAGTTTCTATTGTATGGATGTATGCAAGAAGCCACCATCCTAGCTTGGATCTTGCCTTGCATGCGGCTCCACTCAACAGCAAGATCAATTTTTGTAATCATTATGAATTCAACATACTGCTGTATGAAGGGAGAAAAAGGGTTGGACGGCCCCGTAAGCAGAGACACTTAAGCGAAACCCGCGGGAATAAGAGAATCTCCTTTCAACAATACGATCCAACAAAACGAATAACGAAATTCGCAATATTAAGTTTTCCACGAGATGGTTTATTTGAGAAGAGCGCATCAAATTCATTGCAACTGTTGGAGTAAAATGTAACTATCTAGGATGACAGTACACATTTCCTTCAAGACTCCGGTTGGCACTCCACTCCATTGTGCAGTTTCAACTTCAATGATGCCCTGATGCTCCCTCCCGTCCCGTCGTTTCAATTGGGAATGCACATAATATTTTTCAAATAACAAAATTAATGATTTTTAATAGAAAATTTTCATAACAAAAAAAATCTAGATATAGATTTTGATTGGACGTATGGGTTGAGCATTTCAGCTCAAGTGGGTACACCACCTGTGGTCGATGTCACCGATTTGAGCCGAACTTGGCCAAAACGCTTATTTTAGTATTCTGAACAAACGCCTTTTTTGATTTTACTCTGGATTTTCAAGATTTTTTAAAATTTCATCTTTCAGAAGAGATTACTCCACAACCAAATAAGATATTCGTGATCTTAGAACGTCAATTTTCAATTATTATAGGTGTACCTAAGTTTTGTTTTTGCTATAGTAACTACAGTAAAAAGGCTGATTACCGGCAGGTATCTAATTTGTCAAAAAATGGCATATTTTCACCATGGGCGGGGTTTTTTATTGCTTAATATTTTGGGCTAAAATTTTCACCACACTTTGGAAAACTCTTCTACTTGATGTGTTTTCAAGGGAAAATGATTTGAACAAATAGTTTTTGAGATATGACCAGATGATTATTTCATCTCACTTGGCTGGTAGCAAACAGATAGTTACCTAAACCCGAATCGAAAGTGTGTAAAATGAGTACCATTCTCCGAATAGCGCGGGGGTGGTATCATGTTCCCATCGTTATTTCTCGGTTGTCATCTAGCCAATCGAACTGATTAATTTTAGATGACTAATTTAAAGCACTATAGCACTTGTAAAGTTGTGAAGTACTGTCTTCTGAAAGTTGAAATTTTTTTAAATCTCGAAAACCCAGGGTTGTAGCCGAGAAGGATCTAGGAACTTTTTAGTAAAATCAAAAAAGGCGTTTGTTCAGAATGCCAAAATAAGCGTTTTGGCAAAGTTTGGTTCAAATCGGTGACATCGACCACCACTTTTTAGAATTCTGTACCCACTTGAGCTGGAATGACCCGTATAAGGTTCATGTGATTTTAAGGAGCAATTCCCAATTATGAAATCACATGAATGTTATGAGAAATTCACAGGGATATTTTCCACTGATTATGTGATTTATTGTATGAGTGTCCTACCCACATTTGATAAAAGCAGTAAGAATGTTCGATAGAATAATTGATTGGACTGAAGCATCGCTCCCTTCACTTGACGATGTTATTTATTTCCGTCGAATTCGAGAATTTGCGATGACGAAATTTCTTAAAAATTGAAAGTCAATCAAAACTTTGCAATGGAATTTTGAAATATGTAATGCTCGTTTTTATTTTTTAAGAATAAATACTGTGGGCAATGAAGCTATGTTTTTTATTACAATAGCAAATAAAACATAGGTCTCCGTGGTAAAAAATATTTTTCAGCAAATAGCAATTCAAAACTAATAAATCCTTGTAAGGAAACAGGAAGTAAAATTAGCAATTGTAACAACGGTGAAAGGTAAGAATAAAAATCATTCAGATTGAAAAGATTGAGAATTTATGTTTAAAAACTGAACAATTTAGTGAAATCTGCAGGCTGACAAAATCGGGAAAAAAAAGCTGACAAAATCGGGGGTAGTCAAAATTAGAAAAGCACTGTACCAACACAATCAGCTAGCTTAAAGCAAGGGTTGATTTGCTCTATCAAGTTACCTGTAATTATAATTGAAAACGACTCAGCAATCAGCCACTGCATACTTGCTTGCCAATTTTCGCTCGATTCTGCGATCAATGAATCACGTCGCTATCATCAATCCAATGGATCACGTCTTTCTGGCAGTTTAAAATGACGTTTCCTATCACTCGAACTATCCCGTGGAACAATATATTGATATGTTTTTCTTCTAGAACCTCGAGAAAACAGGGTCTTATTTATGCTAAGCTAGAAAAATCAGAAATTAATTGCGCTGGTAGAAGTTCGTCCCAAGACTTCTCGACCATACCTAAGCCTTTACCGCAGGTAACTTTTGTTCAAATTGCAGCACTTTTGTAATTGCGTAGCAGTTTTAGTTAGAACGAAATGATTAGTTTTGACTGACTTATGTTGAATTTATAAATGATTTCCCATTTTTCTTGGTTGACTTGTCACCCTGTATGAAACTCCATTTTAAACTGGTCGAATGCCTTGATTATTTCTACTAGTAAAGTGCTTACAACGAACCACCGTGTCCACCGCATAAATTACGCTTTAAGAGATTGTCTTATTTCACTACCTACCAATTTAACTATCATGGAGGTTTGAAACTTGTTCATTCAGCAACAACAAGCACATGGACAACATTCAACGCACGCCATGCAAACACGTGCATTTGGCTTCTCTACTCCCCTACTCTCAAAAGAGGCTGTCCATAAACTCCGTAGAACGTTTTTGACAGATTTAACCCACCACCCCCCTAAAACATTTGTTCAAACAAATTTTAAGGTGTCGATGGACCGACCCTACTTAGAAAAGCTAACCAAAATTGCGCATCCATCAGCAACAACCCCATTAAAGGTCGGTTGCGAAACATAAATTATTATCACTTTCACCGAAACAGAAACAAAGTTGACTATGGTGAGCACGAGTCTCTCGCCAAAGGAGTGATTCATACTGCTTCACCACCAGAGGGCGAGCCGCCTTCAATCGTATGGGGTGGTGGAAAGCTGACTTGAGAATGTATGGCGATATTCCCTTTTAATTAAAACTATCAATAATTATGCGCTTTGAAAAACATATTATTTCTACATAATAACGATACATATTAAAAACAAAGAACGAAATATAGAAATTTGTTCATAGAAAAAAAGCAAATTCAAATATATTTTAGGGGTTTATGACGAAGAAAAGCAGAGATACGACGGACTAGCGCGGAGCCCTATCTAATGTCTGACATTTAGAGATCTATAAGCCCCTAAATCTTGAGATTCCTGTTTTTGAAACTGAGATTTTTTTAATTTTAATATTAAGATTTTTAGCTAACGGGGCTAATTTATCTCAAAGTGAAATTGCGAAGTGTGATATCAATGAGGACTCTTTAAACAAACCTTTGCTTCTAACAATTTACGGATTTCCAGTTTGTTTAAATTTTCCGCAAATTGCAACGATTAAGGATCTTATTTAGCGGAATTTTGATTACAACATGATTTCAAAATCATATGATTAAAGATTTCATAAACAACGCTGGTTTTATAACTCTTATTATTAAAAAGACTGACTGCTGAAGTTCATAGAAACTCCCTAAAGTTCCTAGAACTTCCCTGAAGCGTTAATGTCTTTCCCGAAGGGTTCATTGAAATTTGTATTGCTTGAATTTCATGGGACTTCCCCGAAGTTCGAAGGACTTTTTTTTAAGATCTTAGGACTTCCCTGAAGTTCGGAGTTTTTTGAAATTCATAGGAATTTCTTAAATATCGTAGAAGTACCACGAAGTTCGTAGAAATTCTCAGAAGTTCGTAAGACTTCCTTCAAGTTCGAAGAACTTTCTCAAAGATCTGAGGACTTCCCTGAAGTTTGAAAGACTTAACTGAATATATGAGGACCCTAAGTTTAGACGAGCTTCCCTGAAGTGCATAAGGCTTTAAACATCGTAGGGTTTTCCAAAAGTTTGTGGGTCTTTCCTTAATTTCTTGGAAATTCCCTGAAGTTTGGAGATTTCGTAGGACTACCTGTAGTTCAATCGACTTCTCGGAAGTTCTAGGAACTTTTTTGAGCTTGGAGAACTATATTAAGTTCAGAGGACTTCCCAAGAGTATTGAAGACTTCTCTGAAGTTATGAAGTTATGAAAAAAATCCATAAGTGTCATAGGATTATCCTTTAAGCAATGCCTAAATGTCATAGAAGTTACATTAAATCTGTAGAAAATTCTGTAAAATTCGTAGTTATTCCCCAAAGATTAAAGGACTTCCCTGAAGTTCGTAAAGTTTCTCTGAAATTTGTAGAACTTCTCTGAAGGTTCGGAGAGATTTCCTGACCGTCGTAGGTCATCACAGTAGTTCACAGGATTTTCCTGAAACTTGTAAGACTTTCCCGAATTTAGTAGAACTTGCATGAAGTTCGAAGGCCTTATCTGAAGTTTTTAGAATTAGAACTTTTATATTGAACATGTTGAACAGGTACTTCAAAGTAGTTACGCGTCCGCACTGCTTAAGTCTGCTATCAACTAAGCACAAATCTTGCATCCAATTGATTCGAGAAAAAATTAAACTAAAAATAAATTCAAAATATATTTACTAAATTCTCAGGGTCAATTTTGTTCATCAATGTTTAGTTATGTGAAAGATTTAGCTTGAACAAAATGGTTAGTTTTGACCTGATTATAAAAAGAAAGTTTGACATACATAAAATTTCAAACCTATTTAAATTGTACAAACAAGATTATTTTCCTGGTGGACTTATGAAATTCCTGATTTTTTCCCGGTTTTTCCTGGTGAAAATAAATTCCCGACTTTTTCCCAGTTTTCCTGGTTTTCCTGGTTCACTTGCCACCCTGAAAATCTATTCTCAATGTGATATAACAGCTCAGGTAAATAAAGATAATAGCTGATTTTAGGTAATTTTACTGTATAAAGTGTTAGTTTTTCTTGTTAACGGTGATAATAAATTGTGTCATTGAAGTTAACTATTAATAAACATTGATTTTCTTAAAAGATCAATGTGTCATGCCTTGGTTACAAATTTACTGTTTTTCAACCAATTTTCATCATTGCGATGCACAAAATTCAATCCTAAAATGTGTCATTGGAGGATAAAATCTATCGGAGAATCTGAATTATAAAAATAATAGATCAAAAAAAAAATCCATTGCGATCGGCTTCTAGATGGGGTATTAACATAGAGGTAACTCTAAGACTAGAAGGTCCCGAAGAAACGTGCTCAACTTTTTGGCTCAGCTCTGGTACTCTCTTCGGTCCCAAGCTAATCGATGCACCCCTTGGAACATAGGAAAATCCACGAACCCCTCATTTTATCTGTCAAACCTACATAGCGAATCTTCCAGAGACGATGTTATATAACAGAAGCGCGGAAAGAATAAAAGTAAATCTGGTTGCACGGCCAACTAATTTCTTTTTCTGCAAGTTTTGGCAACCCGCAATTTTATGTTTACTTCACGTGACTTTTAATTTGAGCGACTGTGGTCTGCTTCAGCATCATGGTAAAATGAATACTTTTTTAACCGTATCGGTATTCAATGGAAGTATTTGAAGACTCAATGTTTGACAGCTCTGAGTGAAACCAAATATACATTGGAGGGTATATTCTACAGAGCGTTGCACAAAATTATTCAATCTGCGATTGTAGTTTCCTATCATGTATGAGTTAAATATCTCTTTTGAAGTCTTTCACAAATTTCACTATCTTGAAAAAATACACCTGAAACGCCTTGATCTTTGTTACAGAGCCTGTGTAGATGTATTTCGTTGTGCTGGAGCAAATATTTCGTAAGAACATAACGAGAATACAGCTGGTGAATAACAATAATATTCCCTGTCCAATTTCATTTTCATACGCAAACTTAATTATAATTATTTAAATCTCAACAGTTAAGCAGCGTCTGGTTGAAAATCTCTTTAATAAAGACAACTAACCTCAAAAATTAAATTAACCCCCAATCTCAATACTTCCCATGCTTTTCTTCGTGAAGCGCTCATTAAAACCCATATTAAAACGCGTTTGACGGTTCTATTGGAACTTTTGGCTTCAGTCTTCGCGCGTCTCTTATTTATCATCGTAGTACTAGAATTTAGACTAGAATGGGGTACACGCAGAAAATACATAGTGCAATCAAACAAATTATGTTTCATTTTAAACAACATTTTGAATAGAATATGAATCAATAAAATTGATAGATTAATTCAACAACATAATTGAGTTGTAATAATACTACTTCAACAACATAATTGAAGATGCTAATTTCAAATAACAGACTAAAGTGGTAATTTTTATACGATAGATGAGGAGATGAAAGGATATAATTGATAGTTCCGTCAGAGTACGGCAGTATGAACTATCAATTTTATACAGTGGGACGGAACAGCGGTGGGCTCATCACTTTAAAAAACATTTTCTTTTGGAATTATTTTCATTTGATTACTTAATTTCGTTAAATTTAACAATAATTAACGCAATTGGAATAAATGTTATGCATCTACAAATCGTACTCCATGAAAAGTAACAACACTGATTCCCAGGTATTTTCAACACACAGATCGATAAAAGAAGCTCTTATCTAGCATCTAAAACGACAAACACAACAAGAAACGGTTATGTGCTCAAGTTATTAACGAAAGAGAAAGTCGACGAAGAGAATCGATCAATGTTACTTAATGACCTAATGCAATGTTCAGCTTGACTTGCCATATCCTTCAGATGTAATTAAAAGCTTTGTAAGCGAATTGTCACTTTATAGCTAAGAGAAGAGGTGACAATACGGGGGCGAAAATGAACCACTTTTCTGTCAAACGTGAACCAGCTCCTGATTGGCCGATTTCATGGGCGTAAGATAGAGATAGAGATAGATAAAGATAGAGATAGAGATAGAAATAAAAGAGGAAGAAGCCAATTGTCACCTCTTCCTCTTAGCTTTATAGCTGCAAATCACAACTCCAACAAGATCCTTCGTCGGTCCTGGGCATCGAACTCAACGAACTCAAATCAAAAACCTATCAGCCCAACATCTAAATCTCGTTATGACTTTCAATGACAGCAACTTTGAAGTGGAGCAGGGCCAACAACATGGTTGTTGACATCAAATCAAACTTTGCCGGCCACTTTGTCTGCATTAGTACAGCTGCCTCGAATAGGCACATTCTCTATGTCTAAATTAACATTTCAAAAGGTCATATCTGCTTTGATCGGTGCTCTTCATCGACTTTCTCTCTTGATAGCCATAGCTATGCAATCAGATTGCGTGCCATTTTGCCACATAGTTTGATAAACGAGGTTCTTATCTAGCATTCTCAACGTTAAACAGAACAGGGAATCGATCAAAGCAGAGGGAACCTTTTGAAATGTTCATCTAGAATATCTCCGCAGCGAATTTAAAACCACGCTCAACACTTCCTTCGGTCAGTGTGCGTGCTTATCTACGAACATGTGCCGATCAAACAGATCCGGTACCGCTTCGGTTTCGTACCTACATATGTTTCGATCATCGCATCGGCGTCGTCGTCGTCGTCGTCATCGTTTGTGGATTTTGTGTATGCACACAGCATGGGAAACCCGTCATGCACGCATACGACATTGACCTTGAAAAAGCATGAAAATTTACTCATTCTCTATGCATCTTGATTCGCGCCGTACTTACCACTCAAAGTCGCGTCGGTCGGACGCTGCATCGTCTACCGGTATGTTTTGGTGGTGGGTGCGCACTTGAACTATTGAAGTCACGAATGACTTCCGTTTGAAGGATCTTGTTTTGGTTTCTGATTAATTTTTTTTGAAGGACGCGAATGAAGAAACCTCCATTCAATGCAGTTCTTCCTCGTTAAGTTTTGTTTTCACTGGTGCTCTTCTGTTTCTGCTTCGTAACCTAACATAAACATGTGTTTTTCTGTGATTCACGGACATGCAACAAGAGAAGTCATTTGACATACACTTGCACTTAACCAATTAACACCCATGGTGTTTCACACTTAAGTGATTTCCGAAAGAATATTCCCAGAGACGGCACTGCCCCCCAAGTAACAATTTGGGTTTTATGAGGGTTCTGTTGACCATGATTTAGACTTGTAGTATGCTATAAAACCTCAATAAAACTTGCAATGTTGCTTGGGGTTTCCTTGGTAGGCATCGTTGAAATTTAGTGTGGGAGATGAGAGAAAATCAATTATTTCCAATAATTACCAGTAGATAACAAATATCTACATTGTTTAGAAAAAAAAAATTACTGGGTAATTAACTGTAAAGTCAATCAAACAGATCATTCCCATCCATGTTACTAACTAGCTGCCTACTAATAGATAAAGCTACGTTGTCTTTCACACAATTATCTCTCTCTCTCTCACGAGCTTAATCTCTCAATAAGCCATGCATTTTGATAACACTCTAATTGTGATTTCCCTCTCACAGACTTCAGAATGGAGTACCTGGCACTGAAAAGGTTATTGGTACCCTTATTTATGCACTTAGATTAACATCTGAAGTCTCTCCTTGCATACTCAGCACAAAGATACTTTCTTCGCCCCACCCCATAAATCAAAACGGCGGAAAATCCTGTTAGGGACGGGGCTTACAAAGTTATTTTTGTGACGAGCATGCAAAAAATAAGGGACTTCGGATGTAATTATAAATGCATATATAGGGGTATCAATCATGTCTTGCAGTGTCAGGTATTCTATTTTGAACGAAAAAACAGATTATGTTCTGACGGAAAGATGTTCACAGAGGACAGTGCCGTCAAAAAACCCATAAATCCCTTTCACAGACTCAGACAGGGTTGCTTCCACTCACTAGCTATAAAAAATGATTTTCTGAATTTTAAAATCATTAGATATTATAATGATAGTTTGTTCTTGTTAGATACAAGAAGTGGTTGAAATGAAAGCGTTTGACACATAAAACCTGTAAACTTCGCTTCCAGAGTGTAACAATTAGTGATTTTATGATTCGTGAACGTTCACTCAGAGTGAGCGCTTGCGAGTCGTAAAATCGCTGATTGTGACTATCTGAAAGCGAATTTGACTGTTTTCATGTGCCAAACATTTGCCTTTAAACCCCTTCTTATATCTAACAGGTACAAATCATAATTATGACATCTAATGATTTCAAAATTCAGAAAATCAATTTTTATAGCAAGTGAGTGGAAGCAAACCAGGACTCAGGATTTGTAATTTTTAGGAATAAATATCTCGATTTTCTTGTTATCGTGTATTGATGTACAGAGCAGTAATGCCAACATTGCAGTGTTTTAAAAGCAAGGCCACTTTCATTCAAAAGTATCTTACACTATGAAATTATGTTTTTTATTTTGTTCACTAAATACTCAGAATTTATACTACCATGAACATAAATAGCTGAAGATGATACATTGTTATTATTTGACGTAGACTACGCCTTACGGGAAGCTACAGGGGGTAAATCGAAAATCTAAAATTGCGACCGCCATGAAAAGGTGTTAGGTTTTGGAAGCTTAAAGCTTTGTCATTGATAGATGAAAATAAAATCCAAATATACCAATCGATAGAAAGCAACTCTACAAATCTGCTAAAATCAATAGTTTTCCAATTTTCCATAACGATTTTTTTTTTAAATGTAAAAATGTTAAATAATGATTGCATTACCGTTCTCATGAAAAAAAAAAGTTTTCCCTGGCCCAGTCATCATAATCCAGTGCCACTTGGTTGCGCATCGTTCTGTTTGAACCTGTAAAGTTATAAAACATCGCTGCTGTCGCGCCTCCGCCCAAATTTGCTTCGGATGGCGTAGTGAGTGTATCGCTCAAGGTACTAGCAGCAAGCGTTAGTAACATCATCTCCAGCGGTAGGAGGTAGAAATTTTACTATCTCCCACCATATCAGCTTGGCAACCAGCGGTGGGCTGGAAGGAGATTCACCTCTGCGACGACCTTTTTTTTGCATTACTCAATATCATTCAATTCGACTGGCGACACGCTCTCTCAGTCGTTCGCATGATATCGGGCAGGCATGGGATGAGTAGGGTGACCAGTGAACCGGGAAAAAGCCGGAAATTAATATTTGTCTTCATCTTCGTGGGGATGATTTTGAGGATCAAATGCAAAATGATGATTTTCATTTTACAGAAATATACTGAAGAGCTGGTCGTGTTGGGTTTTACACACAGATCGAAGGAAAATTATTGTCTCTTGCTGAATTGATGGTTTTAGGTTCTGTTGTCCAAAATAAATTTGGTTATTTTGCTTTTGTGGATCGCTACTGATTTTGACAATTTTGGGTTGGATAATTAAGCACTGATGAATATCAACAAACGCGTATTCGTTGATGTATAATGAACTTATTTGTTCATTTCGAAAAATTTCAAAACAAGCGTAATTTATCTCACTGGGTTGAAGCGCTGCTCCTTGCGTGCGATGGTAAATGATAACAACAGACACTGTACAGGATCATCAGAATCAGATTCAGTTGAAATCTCCAAAACGAACTTTTTCTATGCACCACCTAATGAGTGAATGCCTAAGCAAAATGTCCACAATAGCCAAGGCTCTCTACTGAACAGCTTTACGGTTTAGAACGCTGCTGAGCGGGTATGATTCAAGTAGATATTCAGTTGTGTATCCGACAGAACAACTGCCAAGACGTAACTCAAATTGTATGACTGGCTGTATGAATGATGGAGATATGTTTATTTCACTGACATTTCAAAAGCTTCAAGCCATCCATGCGATTGAAAGCAGAATATGTTCCCGAAATGCTGCCAGTCGCGTTCATTAGTAATAGGATCCAAGCGCTGAAATCCTGATGACATTTTGAATCCGGTGTAAAAATGTCGAACACTTCAAATCGCGATTACGGCCATATTTTCGGAGATTAACAGGTCAAATCGCGATTAAGGTCATATTTACAGTTTAAAGATTTAAAAAAATCCAAATGGGAGCGACCCCCACGCCAAAGTCACGAGTTCAAATCTCACCCCCGGACATGTCACGAATGACCCAAGAGTGTTAAAGTGACTATAATAATAAGAAAAAAAATCCAACAATCATACATTTCGATACACTCAAAAAATCGCGATTAAGGTCATATTTACGGAGATAAACAGGTTTAAAGATTTGGAAAACCCTAATTTTGACCATATTTTTCGGAGATAATCGGGCATACAAATTTTGATTATCTAAACACCTCTCAAATCGCGATTAAGGCCATATTTACGAACATGAACAGGTTTGAAGATTTGGAAAACCAAAATCATGATTTAGGCCAATTTTTTCGGAAATAATCGGGCATACAAATTTTGATCACCTAAACACCCCTCAAATCGTGAATAAGGCCACATTTATGGAAATAAACAGGTTTGAAGATTAGGAAAACCCAAACCATTCTTCTTCTTCTTATTCGCATTTCATGCTTATTGCTTAGCGCATATTAGCTTATTGCGTGCTCTCAACGCTCTTCCACAGTTATTAATTGAGAGCTTTCGATGCCAATACCAATGCATGAATTTATATTTTGTGTGGCAAGCACAATGATACTCTATGCCCAGGAAGGGAGGAAAATTTCCATCCCGAAAGATTCCCTCAACCGGACCGGGAATCGATCCCGCCGCCGTGCCTTTACTGACTATGAGGCCCCTAAATCCAAATCATGAGTTAAGTCAAATTTACGGAGAAAATCGGTTTTAAAAATTTCGATCACCTATAAAGGGTGTCCACCAAGGGGTAGGTCACTCCGCACACCAATCTTGAGTCAAAATTTTTCTCAGTGTGCCGATTGTGCCGGCAGTGCCAGTTATAGAGCAAGCTGCGATTTTTTTTTGTAAAATACGAATATTATGGTATATTCGGCTACCCGGTATTTCCGACAGTCTAGCGACAACCAAGGAGGAATGCTGGCGAGATGGACCGTGAGTGGGCTCAGCCGTAGAGCAGGACACAACAAAGAAAACAAGCCGGAGAGCAACCGGAAGTGTCCCGCATCGAAAACCGTTGGATGCGATAATTGAACGGCCCCAAAATAATGAATAAAATGCCTCTACGCCAACTGGAAGGAACCAGAGTTTTCCCATGATGATTCGTGGATTGCATTCTGACAGCGGTCTGCGGAGACGAGGACCTAGTAAATCCACCTCGCTGTAGACCTCGCTGCTGGGATACGAGCCGACCGGTACGATTACGGTGCTGTGCGAAAAGTCCATCATAACCAGCAAGAAGAAGATCGACTTCTTGAAACAGATCGAGAAGGACGGTGAGGAGGGCATTCCTTCGGTGAAGCTGTTGGTTTCGGGATAAGAACGACAAAGACAAGCCCAATTTTGAAGTGCTGCTGGAGGCGATCAAGGGATCAAAGGATGACAAAAAGTTGGGCGGCTTCTCCAAGGACAACTTCCCGGGTGAATTCTGAAAATCGGGGCGAGCAGTCGTCAAGGACAAGAGCTTCGACACGGTGGACATCAGCATCCTAATCGGGTACATCATGTGCTCCAAGGAGGACTCAGAGGTTATCACCACCAAGAAGACCTGCCTGGTTACGGTAGACGTATTCAACAAGTACCGTAAAACGGGGTATCTTTGATAATGCGGGTAACTTTGATAGTAAAATGTAAAAAAAAAAAAAAGCATCAACGAGTAGCTTTTTCCAAATTAGAAACATTGGTTCTATATTGTAGCTTAGGGTATTTCCGTTGATATTGTATATAGTTTTTATATAGTATGAATTACATATTTTACAAACATATTAAAAAACAATTTTCGTGTTTTTTGCCTGTTTGATAAAGCACTCAAACCATCACTTATGAAATGTATTTCTGATATAGGCATCACAAATTCAATGTGGTTTTCTTATTGCTTATGATGTTTACTGATTATATACTCATTCAAAGTTTCATATTCAAAGAAATAAATTGTTTGACTTTCAACCATATTTTTCTACATTCATCGAGTATTATAAAAGTAACCCCAAATCAAAAAACTGAAGTTCGGTCACAAAACTAAAAAAAAATAGTACAACTGCTTTAATTTTCTTTAAACATATTACTGACGAACTGACTCTTGGATCCTCAGTACTAGTTTTGAAAATATAAAATTTGAAAAACATTCATTGCTGTAAATATTATTTACGGTACCTCAAGGATCACATCATGGAGATTATGTTGAGGCAACGGCTCGGGAATGGCAGGATGTGGCCTTGTGAGGACCCTACTTTTCAGCAGTAAATCACCAATAGTCGGTCAATTGGTCATCTACAAAACAAAACTCACTTGAACAATACCAAACTACTTTTCACGGCACAATCACTGATCCAATCCATCCAAATTGTTCTTGCATTCCGGTTCGTAGTACACTCCATTTGCGTAACCGGCATCGATAGCAATCGACAGTCCTCGGAAGCCTATATTTCGAATTTAAATGTGAACCGAGAAGTGAATTGCTGGTTTGAGTTCCTCTAGTATATTCAATTAGATTATGTTTCTGAAATACACAGTCAAACAGCACGTAATGGTTTGAAAAACTTCAATGACAGCTGTCTAACAGTGCTCCCATTTTATTTAATAACCAATCCAATGCCCACGGGATTGTGCCGAAGGTGTGCCGATGGATGTGCCCAAGCTGGATGTGCATCACTTAGAAGTACTCGCCAATAATAAGCCCCTCAACTGGTTGTCATGAAATTTTCAGGGAATGTAATACTATATATATAAGCTTGGTTTACATATCTTTATTTCACTCTATTTCTTCACCAAATCCAAATGCACGAACTTTCTTCTTAATTCCGCCCATAACGTTTTGTACAACGGTTGAATCGACATTTTTTCTGCTTTCAACCATGATTTCAACATTTCCTCCTCCGTAGTGACAACTTTAGGATGCTTACGGAGTTCGTGCTTCATTATTGCCCAGTATCTTTCGATCGGCCGCAACTCCGGTGTGTTTGGGGGATTAAGATCCTTCGGCACGAAATTGACTCCATTCGTCTTGTACAACTCCGAAACGTCCTTGGAGTAGTAACAAGCATGCTTGGCATACACAGTTTTGGTCACGAACTGCTCATTTGCTAATAACTTTGCACACAATTGACGGAACATAGTTCTTTTTGAAGCAGTAGATAGAATAGAGTTTAAGCTTGTTATAGATATGTAAAAAAAAGTAGATTTTAATGCTAAAGGGTGATACGGTCAAAATTTGGTCAAGGGAAAACGCGTGTAAATCGGTGAAATCGTTTATTTAAAAAATCAAATTAAATTTCTTTTTCAAGTTCAATTAGTATAAAATTCAGGAAAAATATTCAGTTAGGCTTCCGCCGAATTGCCGGGCCTTACGCTTGACCCCTGCCATCAGATTTTGTACAGCCACCTTGTCCACCTTCTTCGCCGCAGAAAGCCAGTTTGCCTTGAACTGCTGCTCGCCCTTAGCAGTTTTTTTGGTCTTCTTTAGGTTCCGCTTGACAATAGCCCAGTATTTCTCAATTGGGCGGAGCTCTGGCGTGTTGGGAGGGTTCTTGTCCTTGGGAACCACCTGCACGTTGTTGGCGGCGTACCACTCCATGGCCTTTTTACCGTAATGGCAAGATGCCAAATCCGGCCAAAACAGTACGGAACAACCGTGTTTCTTCAGGAAAGGCAGCAGACGTTTATTCAAACACTCTTTCACGTAAATTTCTTGGTTGACAGTCCCGGAAGCTATGAAAATGCTGCTTTTCAAGCCACAGGTACAGATGGCTTGCCAAACCAGATATTTCTTTGCGAACTTTGACAGTTTCATGTGCTTGAAAACATCTGCTACCTTTCCCCTTCCTTTTGCCGTATAAAACTCCTGTCCCGGAAGCTGCTTGTAGTCGGCTTTGACGTAGGTTTCGTCGTCCATTACCACGCAGTCAAACTTCGTCAGCATCGTCGTGTACAGCCTCCGGGATCGCGCTTTGGCCGTCGTATTTTGTTTATCATCGCGATTTGGAGTCACTACCTTCTTGTAAGTCGATAGTCCGGCTCGTTTTTTGGCTCGATGCACGGTTGTAGACGATACACCCAGCTTATTTGCGGCATCTCGGAGAGAGAGATTAGGGTTTCGCTTGAAACTACCGGCAACTCTCTTTGTCGTCTCAGCGGCTTCCGGTTTTCGATTTCCCCCCGATCCAGACTTCCTGGCTGTCGACAAACGTTCCCCAAACACTTTAATTACATTTGTAACGGTTGATTTGGCAACTTTTAGCGATTTTGCCAACTTTGCGTGCGAGTAGCTCGGATTTAGGCGATGCGCGAGCAAAATTTTGATACGCTGCTCTTCTTGCTTGGACGGCATTTTGACAACTGAAGAGTGAATTCCAAAATCAAAATAGGAGCAACATTCTACACACACACACCTTCAAAATGAGGGGTGTTCAGGTTTTTTAAATGCAAAATTGAAAGAAATACGTCAAGTTGATATTGACCAAATTTTGACCGTATCACCCTTTAGTAGTAAACTGTATTTGTTTTTGCGTTGTCAAAATGAGCTGAGAAATGCTCACTACACATCTCGGAATTTAAGTGTTAAATTGATTAGTGTTGATTCAAATGTTAAGCTTTACCTAATCTTCGCAAATCCATAGTAAACTATGAGCCTAATCTATCAATTACTTTAAAAAAAAAAAATTCCAACATCTGAGTGAAAAGTTATTACCAAATGAGCAGTTGGTGTGTTCAACTGTGCATGCCAAGCATGGTAACAAGAGACTAGATCCGACCAAAAAATGTAGGAACGTTGTGTGATTTGAGAAACGGAAGCAGTCGTTTCGTCAGGCACTCATTCATGTAGAGTTGGCCAATTACGGTTGTAGTTGCTACGAAAGGCTTGCTCCGTTATCAGCACGACCAAATCACCTGCCAAATCATGAATTTCTTGGGGAACCTTCGACACTTGCTGTTTCCTGAGGAACTCTGAATAGTTGGGTTTGCGTTAGAAGCAGGCTTCCAGTGCGCGCGCTACCGTATGCGAGACGCAATACGAATAGTCTCATAATCATAGCAGTCTCATGCGCAAGAGATTTGTAGCACTCTTTTTTGTCGCATCTCACATTCTCATAATGTCTGTGTGTCGCACTGTTTTGTAAGCACAGCACATTTCCGGATGTATGCGTTTCATGAGAACAAGTATCATGCGACGTCGCGTGAGCCGAAGCTCATGCGCTTTTCGCAATGAGACGTCGCTAAGCGACGTTTCAATGCGACATCGAAATAACAAACTCAACTGGACCAACTCGTGTTCTTGATGTGGGGAAAGTGTTGTTTTGTTTTGGAAACGATGGAAAGCGACCTAGCTACTACACTCTTATCGAACATGGAGAAGAGGTGTCGGATGGTTATGACCAACAAAGTTTTCCTAGCGGCAATTTTCGTTGATTAAAGGATTAACTTGAAAAATAGCCCATTCATAACGAACGAAGTAAGAGATGTGGCTTTGGTAAGCGAAATGTACAATCAAGTTGTGGTTTATTTGCTCGTTAATATGTTTTTTTTAATTTTACCGAGGGTCCACGGTACTAACACTAGGACTATTTAGAAATCTGTCGTCGCAAATTGATTGTTTCAATTCAGCATCATGGTGGCTGATATGAACTATCCTGTGAGCGCTAACACATCTGAAGAATTCAGTTGCTGCCGTAGTAAGTTTTGTTGATTGACAGGTATTCAATACAATTCCTGAAGCAAGAAGCTTAGCAACAATCCGTAATACAGATATGACATAAATTGTTCCTAAATTTATTACTTTAACCTCAATCCAGCATTTCGTACCTACGTACACTGTGGTGCAAAGTTGAACGGACAAAGGTCGTTTTCATACAAACTAGCCAAGTTTAATATGTTGTAAATGTGTTCTGTTATGATAGATGGAGCTGAAATTTTGACGCAGAACTACAAATATGTTGAATTTCAGGTGACAATAAAATTAAAATTTATGCATAGCTGATCGGACAAAGGTCAATGGAAAAGCAAGTTTTGAGGCAAAATTTTAGCTAAATTGATCATAAAAGAACAAATTTACAACATGTTAAACTTGGTTCATTTTTAAGTGCAGACTTGTGTGTATGCAATGAGAAGTCACCACCAACGTTTTTGCAGCAAAGTACACTTCTGCGTTGAAAATAATCCCTTAAAATAGTGTTCACTCAAGCCAGACAAATAAAAATATTAATCTTCAGAGTTCTATCATTACTAGCGTGTTGATATGATCGGTCAAGTCAGACCGAAATGTGAATTTTTTATTTAATTTTGTGTCTTATGTAATGGGAAACTCTAATTTTTCAAATCTGGCTGAAAAATTGAAATGTAGCTGAGGGAATTCTTGATCTTATGATATCATTAACTAATTTTTTGATTTTATTTTGCTACTTAGTCCCTTCTGACTTAAGGCCAACCATATGATCTTGTATAGTATAGTGCTGTTTTACATTCAAAATCGTCCATTTATATTTTTACTGGTCTGAGTAAAAGTATTCTGAGGGATTCTGAATTTAATTTGGTGCAAATGCGCAATAACTTGTTTATTTTTCCACCAAATGGGCTGAAAGCTTCAGAGGCTTCCAAAAAATGTATTTTAGAAGATTTCCGCATAATGACTTGTTGAAGGACACATAATTCCACAGATATTCCGGTATTATTTGGGTGCTAACATGCTAACGGTATCCCAACTACCGTAAGGTTGCCATCCACCGCTCACGTAGCCTTCCTTTACCTTCCTTTAGCATCCTTTCGACAAGCAATTGCGTCTTCCTAGGATCATTAGTGGTGATCTTACGGTGATTCCAGTATATCTCTGGAACCATGAGTTGAGTCTGCTTGAATCTATACTAGAAGATATTTCTGGAACCATCTAAAAACTTTACAATAATTACGTTTAAATTTTTCTAAAAACATAGGAAAAATATATACACGCAATTTTGAGGCTACTACTTAAGAAAATTAGAAAAAATGCGTTTATTTTGAAAATTATAGCTGTGTATTTATTGATACCAACGAACTATTTATTAGAGTTGTATATCTAGAACGTAGCTGCTTCATTTTGATATCTGAACCATTTACCCAGAGTCTGGGTAGATTGCACTCATCGGAGCAAAACCAGTTTACTCGTTTTTTGACAACTCCATACAGCATGCAAAAACTAACGATTTTAAATTGGCTCACTACTTGACTAGCCTATTGGTCCCAAGCAAATCGATTATTGTACCACATTCTAGTCGAAATTCTAGTACTACACAATGTTTGTTTTGATTCGCTATGAAAGTTTGACAGATAAAATGTGGGGTTCGTGGACTTTCCTGTGTTTCGAGGGGTGCATCGATTAGTTTGGGACTGAAGAGAGTACCAGAGCTGAGCCAAAAATTTGACCACGTTTCTTCGTGACCTTCTGGTCTTAGAGTTACCTCTATGGTATTACCTCTATGGTAGTGTTGCCATGTGATACACTGAAAAATTACAATAGCAGGTTCGTCACCAAAGTTTTCGAGCCGCTCCGTCACTTCGTTTGTGCTTTTATATTTACGGAAATAAACAGGTTTGAAGATTTGGAAACCCAAATCATGATTGAGGCCAAATTTATCGACATAGAAATGTCGATCAAATCGCCCCCTCAAAGTTCGCGATATTTCACGAAGTTCACCAAGGGATCGCGAGTAAGATTTATTGAAAAAGGCTTCCTTAAAGTATGTCCTGAAACTCTGGAAGACCATTTCCGCACTTTCTTGTTAGTGATGTTTTTAAGTTACAAACCTGACCGTGTCTGATCGAACACAGTCAGACTAACATAACTAATCAATTTTTGTGAACCGATTTACAACCGATTTTGATGTTCTGTTTATTAGATCTTCGTTAATGCATGGTAAATTGGTATCTAAAAATATCAAAATCACGACTACGTCGAAGTCATAAGCAATCCACGGATGTCAGGAGAAAACCTATAAAATTGATTTACTTCGTATCGTAAAGCTACTCCAGATTGAAACTGGCGCACTACGGAATCGTTTAAAACCACTTTGCAAAGTGTTTTGAAGTGACGTCTTTATTTTGCTTGCCGAAAATAGTACCGCTAGATTCTACCAGTTTGATTGATTTTATCACTGACATTAATAGCGTTCTCTAGAAAACACAAGATTCAGATTAGCATAGATAAATGAATAGAAGAATAAGATGTTAATACAACGCAAGCACAATGAAGATGCTTCAACCAATCATTTGTTAGATATTATCAAAATAATAACTTGAGAAACGCAATGCAAGCGCACTCGACTTCGCGCAATTGAAAACAAAAAAACACGTGAAAAGCTTAGCTTAGGCAAATCGTTTTTTACGCCATTTCAATACCCACTTAAGTGTCTCCTCCCCTCTCTCCCATATGCCTACATATGTGTGTCGTTAGTGCTGCCTAGAAGACGATCAAGTGCGTGACTTGCAGAGCAATAAAGCGAGGTACCTAGTGTAAAACGGTACGTGCTTAGCTTTCGGATAGCACTCGTGCACCATGGCTAGTTGCAGTCAGTGTTTGTTTACAAACAATCCATTTGTTTGTTTCAATATCACGGTTGATCATAGCTTACTATATAGTGGTCGCGTCAAGCTTGAGTCTACTATGATGTGGATATGTAGGTAATTGGGAGGAACTGCCGGCTAAACGTGCTGTGCTTATGGCTGTCTAACGACGAATGTGTCATTGAACTCTAGTGATGGTTCGATCGGGTCTTCAACGTGTGCGGTGCACGATGCATTACTAATTGGCGACCTTTCCGATTTATTCGATTTCCGATGACATGTGAAGGAAGTTATGGGAACGATTATTCGATACAAATAGATAAGTACACCCTAAATTGTTTGACACGTTCGGCAGCGGTGAGGCAGTGTGCTGCCTATAATCCCATATCAGTCCCATATGGAAAGAGTAGGCAAGTAAATATTTGAAAAATCGTAGTACATTAATTGGTATTTTTTCAAGTTGTAACCACTTACAATAAAGCTTGCATGTTTTATTATATTAGCGAAAAATATGGCGATCCAAAAATCAGAACTCTAACTTGAGCTCCGGACGATCGAAGGACAGATATGCGATTACTTTGCTTAATGGGACAAACTGACTTGATGTTGTTTTCACATTGTTCATGACCAAAGTCCGTAGTTTTATCAATCAATATGAAAGTAGATGCCAATTGATAGTGGATAACGTATAGGCAGTGTAGCGCTATGGCCAAATAAACCACCATTCACAGTCGCACTTCTCCCGCTGATTTCCACCAGCATGGGTGCAATTGATTGAATTGCTCGGCACATCAATCTAAATTAACTAGCTCATCGTAACGTTGTTTTCCAGAGAAATCAGCGTAGCAACTCCTGAAACATCTAAACATCCCGACTGGTGGCAAAATGGTTTAGCAAGGTACAAGTTTGGACTCAGTTGACGTATTTTCACCGGTGCATTCTAACAGACGGAAGCTCTCACGCCTAATTCGCCCAAAAATGGAAAACGACAGTATTGTAGCAGTGGAATCCACCGACAACCGAACGGTGTCCAGAGACTGTCCCACTCGACTACCGACAATTGTTGAATACTTTAATGGTAAGAACTTCATCACATTCAACCCGCATCCAATTTCAATTCCATTTATTTCTGCCAACAGGATTAGACACCATAGTTACTGTGATCATAGCCATTACCATCGTACTTAGCTTAGCAACGTTTGTGATATGTGGCAAAAACATCCGGCAGGTGCTCCAGTACACGCCCAAGCGGTTCAAATCCAAGACCATCGTGGTGCTGATTATATACCCGGTAATTTTATACCATTAGAAGAAGTATTTACCGCTGTATACATATGTACCTGAATCAATCAATAGCTTCGTTCGTTATGAGTGTTATAGAGCATATTTGTACTAATCACATGTTGCATTTTACTCACCACGCCTCCACACGATGATGATGATGATGATGATGATGATGACAACAGATAGTGACAGCACTGGCGATAGTATCGACTCTCATCCCCAAGTCATACTTCATATGCGATACGGCATCGCATATCTACTTTATGATCTGCGCCTACGTGTTCTACAGGTTGGTATTGCAATATGTACCTTGTTTAAGCGAAGTGCAATTTGCCAATGATTCTATCCGCTATCGCTTGCATTTGATATCAACTACTGTGCCTTTTAGGATCACTTTTATTCATTCTCTTATTCGATTATTTGTTGAGCGCTTCCTACGTCTGGATCATGTCTTCATTCAATAATTACATGAGCATGATTGACCGCCCACGGTTGCTACTCTGTTATTGCCAGACCAGCTGAAATTACACAGAGAACCAATAGACGATGCGTGGGACTAGTACTCATCCTCAATGTGTAAAAACTGATGATCTCAAACTAGGCAATACCAGCGCCGGGTGCGCCCGAACACAGGTCAAGAAAGGAAGGGGTAGGAATGTGTTGACGTGACACTCGCTTTTATGTGTTGCACTTCCACGAGGAATCACTGGGATATTGGGTAATAGGTTTTGGTTTGCAGCAGGGTTCGTTTTGGTAAACGATAAGCTAAATTGATGTCCTAACGATCATATAACGCGAAGGAGCTTGGGATTGAACCCACGGTCTTCGGCTCAGTAAGCAAGAACGTTTGCCACTAGGCAAACGAGCTCCTTTTTAATCATCAAGTTGCTGTTATTACCATGTAGTCATATTAACAAATAAACCGATTGACGATCCGATGAATCTTGAATGTAGATGGGTAGTAAGCAAAAACGGTTGCTCTAAGGCCACCGAGCCCCTCATAAAGACTGGACTCGGAAAAAATGAGACACACAAAAATGATCACCAAAAATTCATTTTGAATTGGATACTTCTCAAATTTTCAGAGATTAAATAACATAATTTATTTATTGAATTTCTTCCCCCAAACTGAATGCTCGTACATTTCTCTTAACACTGCTCATCAGATTTTGGGCGAGGCTTTGCCCATCTTCCTTACACAATTTCTCCCAGTTTTTCTTCAAAGCTTTATCGGTTTTGAATGTTTTTCCGCTTTTCTTCAACTTCTTCTTCATTATCGCCCAAAACTTTTCGATCGGACGAAGTTCTGGTGTATTTGGCGGGATCGCCTCCTTCGGGACCACATTAACGCCCTTCGCTTCGTACCAATCCATTACAGGCTTGGCGTAATGGCACGAAGCGAGATCCGGCCAGAACAGCGTGGAACCACGGTGAGAGCGGAGGAAGGGCAGCAAGCGCTTCTGCAAGCATTCCTCTCGATAAATCTGCCCGTTTATGGTGCCGGTTGTAACGAACGGCTTGCTGTACCGTCCGCACTCGCAGATTGCCTGCCACAACAGGTACTTCTTCGCGAATTTGTCCATCTTTCTCTTCCGGAACTTTTCCGGAACCTCCATGCGGGACGTACCGACAAAAAACTCGAGACCGGGGATTTGTTTGGTGTCCACCTTGATGTATGTCTCGTCGTCCATGACGAGACAGCCTGGCTTGACCAGCCACTCACGGTACAGCTTCCGCGCACGCAATTTGGCCACCGTGTTTTGCTTGTCAGTCCGGTTTGGCGCCTTCCTGACCTTAAAAACACGTAGCCCAGCCCGCTTCATGGTCTGCTGGACGAACCACTTCGACGAATTGACCTTTTTGGTCACGTCTCGGGTGGAAAGGTTCGGGTTATTCATAAAGTACTGCCTTATCTTCCACGCCTTCTCTGGGTATTCCGTTTTCGGTTTTCGGCCGCTTCCAGCGCGCCGCTCGATGGTCTTCGTCTCCTGGAACATCTTTACAACGCGGAACACGGTGGAATGGTGAATTCCAAGCCTTTTGCCGATCCATCTGTGCTGGCGTAGCTCTTCTTGTTTCGAATGCATCTTGAAAACCACTTGACAGATCGCGATTTTGCACACATATACATAACACTCTAAACTAGTATTACCCAAAATTTCATTAATTTTTACCCACGCGATAAAAAGTTACACCCAAAACAAAGTGTCGCATTTTTTTCCGAGTCCAGTCATTATCACATTATACCGTTACTCAAGTTGTTATAACTATTCAAACCCGGCACCGACGACAACGAAAAGTTTTACAAAAGACACGATAAGCAAGCGGAAATTTTTAATATGAAAGCAACTGGGACCGCGTTTTTCTGCTCAGTAAACAAGCCACTGCAACCGACGATCTTTCAAATCCTAAAACTAAAAGCTACGAAAGAGTACTTAGGCCTTCATTAAGTTCCTCTTTCACGCGATGTTCATCAACACCGACCGTTTCGAGCTCCTTCACGCACCCTGCAGCGCGAAAATAAACTGAAATTAAAAATTAGCACTCGCGATGCCACAAAAAAAAAACAAACAACGCAGATAGCGACATCTCTTCTTATGCTTGCAAACATGATGAATCACGTTTTCTTTCTCGATTCTAAAGCTTCCCGGCAAGCAAGAAAACCACCAATCACACACGTATAACCATAGAGGTAACTCTAAGACTAGTGGGTCCCGAAGAAACGTGCTCAACTTTTTGGCTCAGCTCCGGTACTGTCTTCGGTCCCAAGCTAATCGATTCTCCCCTCGAAACATAGGAAAATCCACTAGCCCCTAATTTTATCTGTCAAACTTTCATAGCGAATCAAAACAACATTGTGTAGTACTAGAACTTTGACTAGAACTTTGACTACAGGACTATCGGTTTAATTTGGAAAGTCAACTTCCTGCGGCGGCGACACAGTAGTCATGGATGGCAGAAGGGTTGAGTGGTCTGCTGAAGTTACGTACCTTGGAATGGTATTCGATGAGAAGCTCCTGTTCCGCTCGCATATAGAAAAGACGTTAGTTAAGTGTTCAAGCTTAGTTAGGTGTTTGTATCCACTAATTTCTCGCAGATGAGGGCTGGTAGTGAGTATGTGATTGAATAGTAGTGACTTTAGTGACTAAAATAACGAGAATAGTGACTAAATAGTGACTTTTAAACAATAAAAAAGTGACCAATAGTGACATTTATTGATCGGAAAGATATGGTTACAATCTGCCGTTGATTGTGATTGCAACTTCGAGAAATTTTATAAACTCACAAACCCATCATGCGCATTTTTCATGTTTCTAAAAAAATAAAACAAACAATTTCCTCAAAAAATAAGTATAAATTGAATAAGCTATTTTTTCAAACAAACTATCTACTAAGTTGATATTAGATCCAAATCACACTTTGATGATTAGATCGCAAAATTGAGGCACAAATTTTGAAAGCGTCTAGGACTAACAATCTCGATCGTGAAAAAATAGGGATTTAGGGATGCATTTTAGAGTTTTGGACAAGGGGTAAGTCACTCAACACATTATGCCGAAATTAAATTCGACACAACTTGGGCATATCCATCGGCACATCTTCGGCACAATTTCGTAGGTATTGGTACATTTTAAATGAAATGGGAGCACTGCTGGACAACTGTCATTACGTGCTGTTTGACTGTATATTTAGTAACATCCTCTAATTAAATATACCAGAGGAACTCAGACCAGCAGTTAACTTATAGATCTAAATACAAAATGTAGGTTCTAGAGTGGGCTCAAAAGACAGATGCAGTTAATCAGACCTCATTAATACCCTTAATTCGAATAATGCTGCAACTCACACCAAACAAACTACAGAAGTCTATTCATCATCATCTATAGTCGATCTTGAATTATGTTCCCAACCGGTTCCAAATCTTTCCGACCGCTAATAGACCGTTGCTTTTCACATCACGAAAGGCTAGGTTTCTGATCTGCCTTTGAGGGCATTATAAAACCCTAGAACACAGGATTTTTATTGTCCTATGAACACAAAACATCATAATTTCGCACACCCGCCACTTCCCGCGCCATCCTCAATCCGATTTATCCCTGCGATTTCAAACCAAAACATTCAAGGTGTCAGAAATACCGGGTTGCCGGCATGCTTGACATACACAGTTTTAGTCACGAACTGCTCATTTGCTAATAACTTTGCACACAGTTGACGGAACATAGTTCTTTTTGAAGCAGTAGATAGAATAGAGTGTAAGCTTGTTACAGATATGTAAAAAAAAGTAGATTTTAATGCTAGTAGTAAAATGTATTTGTTTTTGCGTTATTAGAATGAGGTGAGAAATGCTCACTACACATCTCGGAATTTAAGTGTTAAATTGATTAGTGTTGATTCAAATGTTAAGCTTTACCTAATCTTCGCCTATCTATAGTAAACTATGAGACTAATCTATCAATTACTTTAAACAAAAATAAATTTCAACATCTGAGTGAAAAGTTATTACCAAATGAGCAGTTGGTGTGTACAACTGTGCATGCCAAGCATGGTTGCCGGGAAGGGTATTTTTACAAACAATCGCAGCTTGCTCTATGACCGGCACAATCGGCACACCTGTGGCACACTGACAAATAAGATGACCCAAGATTGGTGTGCGGAGTGACCTATCCCTTGGTTTTGGACATTTTTTTTTTGCTTCACAAATCAAGATCACCGAATTGAGAAAATTGCAATGCCTGACCTAATTTTCCAATTTTTTTACCTGTAGAATGTAAGTTAACAGTCCTTGAACAATTTAAATGCTTCTTTTTTTATAATTACTTTATTTGTACAGGCTCAATCGAATAAACTTTACAGAGCCGAGTTATCCTTTGCGTTATACATTATTACTGTCTTAAATTTAAAGTTAAAGTAACTGGACCGAGTACTCGCGGTTGTCTCGAGGTTAGTGGTGATTTACAATATTTTGGATGGGAAAAGGGAAGAAGGAGGTTTGAAATGTGGTTTACGATACAACTATTTAATTAATCCTAAAGCATGAAATTATTTCTATTCATCTTGAAAACAAACATTGAAAAACAAAACCCACACGTACAAAATACAAGCTAAACACAAGGTTAATCAAACTTACAATCTAAGGTTAATATCCTTAAAGTAAACATATATGAGTTTCATAAACTCCAGATCGCGTCTAGCCAAAATATCCCGAACTGGAACATTAGGTTGTCTACCTCGAGCCCGAAGGGAATCACAAAAATGTGATCTGACTCCACGATACTCCGCACAAGACCAAAGGATGTGATCAGCGTCCTGGTAACCTTGTCCACATTCACAGAGATTGCTGTCTCCCAACCCCACACGGAACAAGTGAGCGTTTAGACAATAGTGATTGGACATGAGACGAGACATCACGCGTATGAAGTCTCGACTCAAGTCCAACCCTTTGAACCATGCAAACTTCGACACCTTAGGGATAATTGAATGTAGCCATCGTCCCAAGCTCCCTTCACTCCATTGATGTTGCCAGCTAACGAGCGACTGCTGACGATAAATAGAGAAAAATTCACTATAGGCGATCTGTCGATCATAAATGTCGCCTTCCATAGCGCCCACCTTCGCAAGTGAATCCGCCTTCTCATTGCCCAAAATTGAGCAATGCGAAGGGACCCACGCGAAGGTGATGATGAAAGAGCGCACGGATAAAGTACTAAGCAGATCTCGTATTTTCAAGAGAAAATACGAGAAGTGCTTTACCGGCCTAATGGAACGGATAGCCTCGACAGAACTGAGACTATCCGTAAAAATAAAGTAGTGGTGTGGAAGAAGTGAAGCAATAGTTTCCAAAGTGTAGTGAATTGCTGCCAGTTCAGCCACATACACAGAACAAGGAGCTTCAAGTTTTCGAGAGGCGCTATGAAATTCATTAAATACACCAAAACCAGCGGACTCCTCTATTAGAGATCCATCTGTGAAAAACGTTCTTGCAGAATCAACATGGCCAAACTTTGCAGCGTATAATGACGGAGCAATCATAGGACGATGATGCTCTGGAATTCCGCGGATTTCCTGCGTCATAGATAAATCAAAATTCACTGTATTGCCGAAATCGGAGAAGATTACACGATTGGGAATATTTCTTGAAGGGCTGACATCCTGTGTTAAATATAGGTAGTACAAAGTCATAAAACATGTTTGAGGATTTAGCTCCAGAAGCTTCTCAAAATTTTCGATCACCAGTGGGTTCATTACTTCGCAACGGGTGAGGAGCCTCAGAGATAACTCTGAAAAACGGACGGATAGTGGCAACATGCCCGCCAGCACTTCGAGACTCATAGTATGAGTCGAGTGCATGCATCCTAACGCGATACGAAGACAGCGATACTGGATCCGTTCCAGCTTGATGATGTGCGTTTTAGCTGCCGACTGGAAACAAAAACTACCATATTCTAGAACCGATAAAATCGTTGTCCGGTACAACGTCAGAAGATCTTGTGGATGGGCTCCCCACCACGTTCCGGTAATTGATCGAAGGAAATTGATCCTTAGTTGGCATTTTCGTCTCAGATACTCAATGTGGGATCTCCAGGTGCATTTGGAATCGAACCAGACCCCGAGATATTTAAAAGACATGGAATGAGTGATCGGTTTACCCAAAAGTTGAAGCTTTGGTTGTGCTGGGCTATGCTTCCTAGAAAAAACGACCAACTCAGTTTTCTCCGTGGAGAATTCGATACCTAGCTGAATAGCCCAAGTAGACAAATTGTCCAAGGTATCCTGTAAGGGTCCTTGCAGGTCAACCTCTTTTGGCCCTGTGATAGACACTACGCCATCATCTGCAAGTTGTCTCAACGTGCAATTGTCACTAAGACAATTGTCAATTTCTCTAACGTAGAAATTGTACAAAAGGGGGCTTAAACATGAGCCTTGGGGGAGACCCATGTAGCTAAATCGAAAAGCTGTAGAGTTTCCATGAGAAAAGCTCATATGTTTTTCTGACAGCAAATTGTACAAAAAATTATTAATTAATGGAGACAATCCACAAATGTGGAGTTTCTCTGAAAGAACTTCAACGGATACTGAATCAAAAGCCCCCTTGATATCCAAGAACACAGAAGCCATTTGCTCTTTCTTAGCAAAAGCTAACTGAATTTCCGAGGAAAGCAACGCGAGACAGTCGTTCGTTCCCTTACCCCTACGGAAACCAAATTGAGTATCTGAAAGAAGGTGGTTCGTCTCAACCCATTTGTCGAGGCGAAAAAGGATCATTTTCTCCATCAATTTCCGAATACACGACAGCATCGCGATGGGCCGATACGAATTGTGATCCGACGCGGGTTTATCAGGCTTTTTAATGGCTATCACCCTCACTCGTCTCCAATCGTCGGGAACAATATTGAGCTCCAAGAACTGATTGTACAAGTTCAACATGCGCCTCTTAGCGACGTCTGGGAGGTTTTTCAGCAAGTTGAACTTGATTCTATCAGATCCCGGGGCAGAATTGCCACACGAAAGGAGAGCGAGTGAAAGTTCCACCATTGAAAAAGGCTGACTGATTTCGTCTACCGAATTCGCGTTTTCGCGAGGAATCAACTGCGACGGCACGGAATCCGGACACACTTTTCGCGCGAATTTAAGAATCCATTGATCCGAGCATTCCTCGCTTTCGTTGTTAGTAGACCGGTTACGCATTCTTCGCGCCGTACTCCAAAGCGTATTCATAGACGTTTCGCGCGACAATCCGTCTACAAACTGCCGCCAGTAACCCCGTTTTTTGGCCTTGATGAGGCTCTTGAGTTCGCGTTCAAGAGATGTGTATGCGTCGAAATGCTCGCGTGTTCCGCGTTTCCGAAAAAGTTTAAACGCGTCGGACTTTTTACGGTAAACCTCCGTGCATTGTTGATCCCACCAGAGCGATGGTGTTTTCTTACGAATAGACGATCGCGGCACCGGTCGTGTTTGAGCTTGAAGTGCGCTGTCGACGATGAGATTAGAGAGGAAATTATATTCCTCCAACGGCGGAAGCTCTTCCACTGACGATATAGTATCGTCTATCGCGGATTGGAACTTAGTCCAATCAATGTTACGGGTTAGATCATACGCGACGTTAACGGATTCTGACGAGTTGAACCCACTGGCAATCGAAATTTTGATCGGCAGATGATCACTACCGTGCGGATCCTGGATTACATGCCAAGTGCAATCCAACGATAGTGAATTGGAGCAAAAGGTGAGGTCTAATCTGCTACCATTCGAGGATGGGCCAGCCAAACGTGTTACTTCTCCATTGTTAAGTATTGTCATGTTGAAGTTGTCGCAGAGATCATAAATCAAAGTAGAACGGTTATCATCGTACAGCTCCCCCCAGCCTGTACCGTGGGAGTTAAAATCTCCCATGATCAACCATGGAGCGGGAAGTACCGCACATATGTCGAAAAGTTGTTTGCGATTAACAGAGACTCTAGGAGCAATATATACAGAAGCAATACAAAGGCTCTTACCTTTAATGGTAGCCTGACATGCGACAACTTCAATACCGGGGAATTCGGGAAGATTCACTCTATAGAAGGAATGGCACTTTTTGATCCCCAAAAGTACCCCTCCTCCACGTGAATCCTCACGATCCAATCGAATAATGTTAAAATCAAAAAAAGGGAGATCAATTTCTGAAGAGAGCCATGTTTCACAGAGGGCAAATGCATCGCAATTATTGTTATGGACTAAATACTTGAACGAATCTAATTTCGGAGACTTCGACAATTCCACTGTAGAACAGTGATCAAATCCCCGACCTCGTTTGGAAAATTATCCATCGAAGGAGATGATAGCTGCAAGAAGGGGCCATTTTGAAGTCAATTGCTTCAAGAAGGATTTCACAGTCGGAAGCAATGTGAGGACAATGCTTTTCAGAGGATCAGAAATGTTGAGGTATTTGAGAATACCGTCCACAATGTCATCAAATGAGAACAGCCCAGATGAAGAAGGGGTTTCTGTTCTTAAAATTGGGGCATCAGGGGTTTTTGATGTCCCCGGAAGAGGTGGAAAATCCTGGGTATAATCAGTTCTGCGGAATCCAGGAGGAGTAGAAGTCTCCTTTTTTCCACCACTACTTGATTTGGGCAAGCTGATTTGGGGTTCTTGATCTGCAACTTTCCGCGAACGGATGCGTTTTCGTTTCCGGGCAGAACCTTCCGGAAAACTGAAAGAAACTCCCTCCTCAGCCAAGTCAGAGCCAGACTCGTCATCTGACAAAAGAGCGAAGGGATTTGTTTCGTTGGTCGATGGCTTGGCTGTCTTAAGCATTTCTGCAAAAGACCGCCTGGAACGTTCCTTAAGGGAGCGTTTCATTTTGTCCCCGAGCTGTTTGTACGCCGGGCACGACGAGAGAGCATGAGGAGGAGTTCCATTGCAGTACACGCATTTTGGTGCAGTAGCTGCGCAGGCGCCATCCTCATGCTTCTCCCCGCATGTGGAGCAGCGTGCCTTGTTGCCGCAGTGGGAGGCCGTATGTCCCAACCGCTTACAATTCTGGCAGTTCATGACCCGAGGTACAAACAACCGCACAGGAAGACGAAGTTTTCCCAGCTCGATGTATTGAGGAAGGGCAGATCCAGAAAAGGTCACCCGAAACGAGTCTGTGGCGGTAAAACTCTTTTTACCCTCGCTGAGCGATACTGACTTCATTCTATGAACGGCCAGTATCTTTACCGGAGGAAGCAAGGGGTTCTTGAATCGGCCAACCGCTTGCTTCTCCAGTATCTCGGGGTTCAGGCTCGCCTCAGTGACCACGCCTTCGATCTCCACATCAGAGGCTGGAATGTACACCCTATATTCCAGTGTGAAAAACTGGGAAACAGCAATTTCATTGGCCTGTTTCAGGTTAGCGACGGTCACACGAAGTTTGTTGTGCCTAACCTTCGTTATTTCGGTCACAGCAGGGAATCGCTTTGTCAGATCATCAGATATCTGAACAACATTCAAGGGTTTGTTTTTGGGCTGAAAATAGACAACCCATGGGCCAGTCGAGTCATTCGGGTAGGCCCGCAATCTGGAGCTTTTCTCAGCCTGCCCATTGTCAGACTGAGACGACAAACCATGGATGACATCATCATTTTTCTGAGATGATTGGTCATCCATGTCGTCTTCTGACAAAACATCCATTTTGTTCAACTAGTGGGAGCGCAAAACGCTCTCCCACTGAACGCACAGACACAATACACAGAAAACACTACAAACACAGAAATACAAAATGAAAATTTAACTAATGGGGGAGGAAAAGAAACAAAAAACAAAAACTTATCTGATAATTCTATACTACTACCACCGAGCGTTATATGTGTAGGCGTTTACACAGATGGCTGGAAGAGACGCGCTGCGTGGATGACCTTCGCTGTGGTGCACTTGATCGAGGCGCGGTTCTCAGCGCACACAGGCGCACGATGATTGATGAACGATGTAGATGTAGAAACGGGTGCTCACACTCGATGATGATGATACGTAAGCGGGTATGCGTGAGCGCGTATGCGTGACCACGCAACGATGATGCCCAAATTGTTTTGCGAATTACCAATAGCACGGATTAATCGTTCCGAAAATGACACTTTCTACTACAAAAAAACTCACTTTTCGATCAATTTACCGGGAACTATGCCAGGAGTCACTTAGTGAGAAAAAACTGATAATTTATATCAAGCGAATACCGAGAAAACTTCCAAAACAACGGAGCGCGAAACAAGTCGACCGTACTTCTTGCTAGGACGCAGTGAGATGTAAATGCTTCTGAAACGTATAAAATAATATGTTATTATCATGGACATATTTTGTTTTTCTAAAACCTGGACCTGGGAATTTGTTTTCGTAGTTCCGGATTATTCGTACGAAAAAATGCAATACAATTTAATGGACTTAAAAAGAAACTCCTGATTCTGTGACATGATTTTTTCTCGGTGTTTGGACAAATGCTAAAGCTACCGGGTGTCAGAGATTGTTCAAATTCTGACCTTTGAAAAAATGTCGAGAGCACTTTCCTAGACTACTTTTTGACATTTTAGGCTTGGAAAACATGCAAGATCTCGAAGGAAAATAGCCAGGCTACAGGGTCTAGTTTTTTTTTCGGAACCTCTGACAATTTGTGATAGGTCTAAAACCAAATCGAGATCAAACAAATAATCTTTCTAACACACATTTGTTACCAAATAAATCTGTGATTTCATGTAAGTTTTTAAAGATTGTTTTTACTCTCAACATGGTAGTAAAAAAGTGACTTTAGTGACTAAATTTTAAGGAATAGTGACTTTAGTGACCTTTTGATGAAAAAAGTGACTTTTTAGTGACTGGCTTGAAAATAGTGACGAAGTCACTAAAAAGTGACCTGCTACCAGCCCTGCGCAGATCCCGCCTCTCTAGGGTTAACAAACTGGCTGTCTACAATCAAATCATAGCACCTGCAATTTTCTACGCTGCACCGGTGTGGGAATCAAGTGCTCAAACTCACAGGAACAAAGTCCAGGTGGCACAAAACAGAGTGCTTAGGATGATCCTAGATCGTCCTTTCGACACTAGAATAACTATGTGTTTTATTTCAAAGTTCGAGTGGTAGTAAACGTCATATTAACTGCTCGAATGAAGTGATTAATTGAGAGTGATTAATTTTGGCCAAACGATGCCATGCATACTCATGCTAAAAAAGAGCCCCCAATGACTTAATAATAATAGGAATCAACGAAGCCATCAATTCCTATTTCCAAAATCAATAGATATAGGTAACTCCCAATGCACAATCTAAAATTCCTCTAACATCTTTCGCAGCCTAATTGTGGAATATGTCGACGGAGACGAGGCGTTCATCCGTTCCAGTGACTCGCGAACCTTCAACGTCAGGACCCCTCCTTGCTGTTGCTGCTTGCCATTTCTTCATCGATGCGCTGTTACCAAGTAAGCTTGTTCTATTCTTCGTAACCATCATCAAACTCATACCAAAAAAAATCCTCCTAGAAATCGCCTTCTGCTCACGAGGCTTCTCGTACTGCAGCTTCCAATCGTTCAAACTTTACTGTTCGTGGGATTGAACGTCGTTTTCATAGAAGATATCGTAAGTCCGTTTCTGATGTTGCAAAAAACAATCATCTAATCTAGTGCCTATTATTTAACTATTTAAGGAAAACTTCAACAGCATCATCCTCTATTTTGTTCCGTTCATCGTCCTGTCGATTATTCTTGGCGTATGGGGATTGAACATAATCGTTCGCATGGTCAGTCCCCTGCACAGTGAATTCAAATTGATGGTATGGCCGCTTTTTCAGAGTATAACTTTATTCTGACTAACTTACTCTTGTTTCAGGGCAAGTACGTGGTTCTGCAAGCCGTTCTACTTCTTTGCAAAATCCAACCGGTGGTCATCATGGGCATTGTAACGTACGTCACTCCGTCGTGTGACTTTCCGTTGACGTTACAAGTACAAAAGAATGGTATGTACCTCCTAACTTGAACTCTAACAAATAACATCTCAAACTTGTGTACACACTTTCAGCCGTATTCCAAATGTGCCTTTGCGTGGAAATGCTGGTGCTCTCTCTGTGGGCGTTCACGTTGTACAAAACACCGAACAAGAACCAACAGCTGCTAGAAAAACCTCAACCGTCCTAAAGATGCTGCGACTTCCAGAATTACTTAAACAGATTTTAAAGATTCCTTGTGTAAACATGAATAGCATTGATTCATACGAATTCTTGTCGTGCCTAACTGTAGTGATTGTATGTGATAAAAGAAATAAACGTTAGGATAAATGAAAGACCCAAAACTGCCATGATTAGAAAAAGAAAATCCCAGCTTCACTCGTTCCTTTCAATATATTTTATCATATGAAATTACTGATACAAGCTTTTCCTTCAAGTAACTTAGCAAAAAAGAGAATTTTTTACTTCCCCCACAGCAGAACAGCAGCCAGAAGAAGAACCAATTTAAATTTCGTTATCACTGTCATCTTCGTCGACTGCTTCCTGTCCTGCTCTGGTGGCGGCAGTATACATCTCATCCGGTACCACCTGGTGCCGACCGTTCGATGCTTGGCAAACCCAACTAAGCTCCAGCTTAAAGTCCTTGTCCTTTAGCTCGTCGTGGACTTGGTAGATTCTGAAACAAAAAAAAAACGTTCTTCAACTTCACGCAGAAAAAACCAAACCCACAAACAACTTACATTTTTCCGGCGGTGGTAATCAAATCATTGACCGTCATATCAGCCATTTTCAGCTTTTCGATTTCAGTCTTTGCGGTCTGCTTTGCCTTACCAATGGCGCATCCGAAATATCCCTGTGAAAAAAAAAACATTCCCAAATTAACTCCTTCAACAACCTTCCAACACAAACCCATCAACACTCACGCAAGCCACACCGGACGGATCGATCATGTACATTTCCGGTCCCGTTTCCTCCGTCCACGAGGCCAGTATAACGCTCACTCCAAACGGACGCACCGCACTGTACAGAGTGTAGGCATGGAAATAGCTGGACAAACGGTCGTTCAGTTGCTTCAGTGGGATTGGCCGGTCGTACTGTTGCCTGTAATTGCCTGCTTCCTGTCGTGCAATATCGACAATTGCCCGACCATCGGCAATCATGCCACTGATGGCCATCCCGATGGAGGTATCGATGGTGAAAATCCGTGTTCCGGATTCCGGTTCGTACAGCTTGCTGGTAATCAATTTTTCAACCGCCAGCACAATACCATCCTTTCCGCGGAGACCGATCACCGTACCGCTGTTTTCCACCGATTTGCCAGCATACTCGATCTGGAATACTCGTCCGTCTGGCGAAAACTGCGATGCGGACAAATCGTACTGTGGAACCAGATTTCAGTGGGACAAACAAAACATTAATGCATAACCTCAATGAGGGTGTTCCAACTTGATTTGGCAAATATGCGATCGAATCAACACCTGAAACTATTGCGCAAATACTTACACCTGTTCCTATTGAGCTCATCCTTTCGACAACACACTATTTAATGATAAATTATTTTGATTAACAACGATAATTTTCGGAATAATCGAAAGCCGTAAGATGAAACAGCAGAAAACCGACAATGATGATGAGAAAACACAAACTTAACAGTTTTGACAGTTCGACCGAACCGAGTTGCAAGCTTTAGGGCTAATTTCGCGCACAAATGAACAACGGGTGGCAAATGCCCAAGTAAAAATATCCGCAAGGTGGTATCTGCCGGGATTTCCGGGATGTTTTTTTTTTCATTGATTCCGATTAGCTACACGGAACCAATAGACGAGTGCACGGATGGATTTGAGTTCAGTCACTCGACAAAAAGTGATACAGTATTACAATGCTGATAAGTTGATAACTTTTAAATGATCATCATATGATAAATGAAAATTGGGCAAATTATAAGAATTAACTTAAGTAATCATTTTGTTCGACCATTTTCCACAGAGATGGCGCTGTTCCGCTGGTAGGAAGTGATAAAAATCCCCATATAAAAATTGAGAGATGTGGGAATAATTCGCTTTCGGTGCATATTCGGGTGAAAAAAGTGAACGACAACCGAAAGAAATTAATCAGGGACTTTGTCGTTCAGTTTTTTCCCGCAAATTATTGTTAAACAAGCTACAATTAATTAGAAATGATTTTCCCCCATACAGTTTTACCTGCTTTACTACCAGTTCCCAGAGAGCAAAAAATTCAAATTTAAGAGAGAAAATTTGCTCTCACGACCTCAATCTCATGCCATGCCATGTATTTTGTTGACACTCGATTTGTGATTTCCCTTTCACAGATTATACAATAGAGTACCTGTCACTAAAAAATATGTCTGGTACCTCTATATATGCATTTACTTTAACATTTGAAATCCCTCAATTTTTACATATTCTGCGCAAAACATAATTTATGCCCCGCCCCATACATAAAAATCGGCGGGAAATTCTGTGAGGGGTGAGCTATTTTGTGTGCAGAATTTAAACACTTCGGGACTTCGAATAATAATCTAAATGCATATATAAAGGGTTAAACGGTCAAAATTTGGTCAATATCAACTTGACGTATTTCTTTCAATTTTGCATTTAAAAAACCTGAACACCCCTCATTTTGAAGGTGTGTGTGTGTAGAATGTTGCTCCTATTTTGATTTTGGAATTCACTCTTCAGTTGTCAAAATGCCGTCCAAGCAAGAAGAGCAGCGTATCAAAATTTTGCTCGCGCATCGCGAAAATCCGAGCTACTCGCACGCAAAGTTGGCAAAATCGCTAAAAGTTGCCAAATCAACCGTTACAAATGTAATTAAAGTGTTTGGGGAACGTTTGTCGACAGCCAAGAAGTCTGGATCGGGGGGAAATCGAAAACCGGAAGCCGCTGAGACGACAAAGAGAGTTGCCGGTAGTTTCAAGCGAAACCCTAACCTCTCTCTCCGAGATGCCGCAAATAAGCTGGGTGTATCGTCTACAACCGTGCATCGAGCCAAAAAACGAGCCGGACTATCGACTTACAAGAAGGTAGTGACTCCAAATCACGATGATAAACAAAATACGACGGCCAAAGCGCGATCCCGGAGGCTGTACACGACGATGCTGACGAAGTTTGACTGCGTGGTAATGGACGACGAAACCTACGTCAAAGCCGACTACAAGCAGCTTCCGGGACAGGAGTTTTATACGGCAAAAGGAAGGGGAAAGGTAGCAGATGTTTTCAAGCACATGAAACTGTCAAAGTTCGCAACGAAATATCTGGTTTGGCAAGCCATCTGTACCTGTGGCTTGAAAAGCAGCATTTTCATAGCTTCCGGGACTGTCAACCAAGAAATTTACGTGAAAGAGTGTTTGAATAAACGTCTGCTGCCTTTCCTGAAGAAACACGGTTGTTCCGTACTGTTTTGGCCGGATTTGGCATCTTGCCATTACGGTAAAAATGCCATGGAGTGGTACGCCGCCAACAACGTGCAGGTGGTTCCCAAGGACAAGAACCCTCCCAACACGCCAGAGCTCCGCCCAATTGAGAAATACTGGGCTATTGTCAAGCGGAACCTAAAGAAGACCAAAAAAACTGCTAAGGGCGAGCAGCAGTTCAAGGCAAACTGGCTTTCTGCGGCGAAGAAGGTGGACAAGGTGGCTGTATGGCAGGGGTCAAGCGTAAGGCCCGGCAATTCGGATTTGGAAAAGCGGAAGCCCAACTGAATATTTTTCCTGAATTTTATACTAATTGAACTTGAAAAAGAAATTTAATTTTATTTTTTAAATAAACGATTTCACCGATTTACACGCGTTTTCCCTTGACCAAATTTTGACCGTATCACCCTTTAAGGTGATTTTTGCAAATGTAATCGTACTTATTTAAAATAGTTCCAGTGTACCAAAATTGATGAAATTTCGGGTTTGGGTTCCATTTCCAATGCAGATTACGAATATGCATTTAGCTCAATACCCTTAAAGAACCCAATTACGGCCTCCACACGCTTTCGGAATGCACGGCAGGTTCTAATAATGTAGTCTGGATCTATTTCTCTCCAGGTACGGGTCAATGTTTGTTTGAGGCTTGCTGTACTCGGGTGGCGTTTAAAACAGGCCTTGGCCTTCATGACGCGCCATATTGAGTAATCCAGCGGATTAAGATCGGGGCTGGATGGCAGCCAAATATCCTTCGCCCAGAAAGGAAGATGTTCCTGCAACCACTTTTGAGTGTGGTTCGAGGTGTGGCACGGAGCCCCATCTTGTTTAAATACAACATTTGGCTTCGGACCGTACTGTTCTTTGATCCACGGAAGAACATACTTATACTTAAAATCCCGATGTAGACCTCCGTGTTGACCTTGTCGCCTTCTGTAATGAACACCGGGTCCATTTGTGTGCCATCGGAAGCCACCAATCCAAACACCATAAAGCTAGCAGGATGCTTGGTCAGATACACGTTCTTGTGCTCGTCGGCCACGTCTTTTACCGGAAGAGAACTAATATACCTGTCGGTTCTGGAATTTGATACCAGATCGACGGTAAACATGCTCTCGTCGGTGAACAGGATTACCGGATTTTTTCGCTTAAGGAAGTTCAAGATTGTCTTGCATCGTTCGACTCGTAGCTCCCGGATGCGGTTGGTAATCATGTGAGTTTTTTTTTCGTGTCCTGGACTTCACCCCGCAATCTTTCTTTTACGATCTTATTGAACGCACTGGATTCACCCGAATCTTCCTTTTGATAGCAGCGATAACCCTCGGAACCCGAGCTGACCTCGGATGACCTGTGGCCACCTTCGCGGATAGTTGTCCTTTCTTTTCTCGGTCTAAAACCCTTTTGACGGTCCACGGCGATTGAAATGTCTTTTTGCGACATTTGCGCGTGGGGCAAATCACGAACACGCTGCCATTTCGCAATGGTGCAACTGTCAAACTAAGTAAATCATTTTCTTTTATACACAGCCAACTACGGTATGAGCTATAGGTTACGTGCATGCAAAGAAAACCAAGGCATTATATGCACAGGTGAAACGGGAGCCTTATTTGTACGATGGTGCAAACAATATCACGCATACGGTACATAAAATTTCTATGAAAATCACAAGAAATTTACTTTTTGTTTTTACACATATATTTTATCGATTCTAAAAGTAAATCAAAACATAAGCAATGGGAGCTTTCAGTTTTTTTTGTATTGTAGCTGATCTGGGATTCAATCCAAGATTATTAAGGTGTGATGCTGTCGGTATCTTCCATTTGACTACAGCAGCAGATGGGGCCTGTTCCTGGTTGTGATTTGACTTGGAACATTCCATCGGATACAACAATGTTAGTGAGAAGCAACCCTGTATCGATGACCCCCCAAAATGTTGACATGGAAATATTACCGAAACTTCTGTCGTATGGAGTGCACTTAATACCTTGCCAAATACGGTGGAGGTAGAGGAACTAGTCGGTTTATTTATTGAAGTGAAAACTGTCAGCATAAAATTAATTAACCATTAAAAACAATAACAAGCAAGCTGCTAGCGGAAAAAATAGGATTTTTTTCAGCAAAATCCTCGCAATTTTCAGATTATTGGATTGCTGAAAAAATCAGTAAGAAGTATTGCTGTAATCTTTGCTAATTTTCAGTAAAATTGCGTCATTGTGACAGACGTTGCAATTGATCTGGGAATTGCTGGAAGATTCAGCAGGATTATTTTGCTAATCGTTCATCAAGTCCAAAATTGGCAAAAAAAAATACTTATTTTCAACGATTTAAATTGTTAAATGTACATAAATATAAGGTTTTAGTACAACGTTCATGTAGTTTATATGTTTTAATAGTTTTTATTTTAAATAAAAAAAATCATAAACATTTCCCGGGAACCTTCGCCGGAAACCTTTCTAAACGACCCAGTTGTTTCTGGCACCACATTTTTTTTTTCTCTAGCAAAAATGACATTTCTAGACGTCAAAATTTCGTGTTTCGCAGTCGCAAAAAACACACATCAAGGACTTTCGACTTCGTCAGATCTGATCCTTGTCTGGTGTGTGATTTTCTTCTATTGTGTGTGAAAAATCAATTTTGCTGCAGTGAAAATTGAGCAGAAGTAAAACAGCATCCGTGGGACGAATGGCGAAAAATAAATGCACCATTCTGCTCGGGTACGACGATGAACCGATTGCGGACAAGGATAAAGCGTATCTGAACCATACGGTGAACAAGATCGGTGGCGCGGCTGTAAGTATTATTTAAATATGGGTTGAGAGGTTTTCTCATTTTTCTCGGGGCTGGGATAATCGATTCGAATGCTCACTACAGAATTGGCCCGCTTCGGAGATCGGGATTGCACCGTGCCCATTGTGCGGGCAGCATCGTCCGCTGATTTTGCAAATCTACGCGCCGCTGGAGAATTCTCAGTTCCACAGGACGCTATACATTTTTGCCTGTTTGAATGCTCCTTGTTCCACCCAGTCGCAAAGCTGGGTTTGCGTGAGGACCCAAGCACTGGAGAAAAGCCCAGTGGAAAACGAGACTGTTCAGGTTCTGAAAACGGCTGCCAGTAATGTTGCTTGGTGCAGCGGAGCCGACGATTGGGACGATGAGGAAACCGGTGCAGAGGACACCTTCATGCGGGTGGATACCGGGAACGTTCCGGACTTGGCGAATGAAGAGAATGGGAATGTTATAAGGTATGAAAATAGTAAGATATCGGACGAAGATGAGGAGAGTAATTCGTTGGAGAACGACCCAGTACCGGGATTCGGGAATCTGCGAGTCGACGAAAGGAATGCCAACGGAGGTGGAGCCAAGGGAGGGTTGATTGATAATTTATATACGTGCAAAGCGACGGCAGAAATCGAAGGGACGGAAGGCGACGTGGTGGTAGTGGAAACACCTGTTTCGCCCAAGAGAGACTTGTTGGCGTTGCTCAAGCAACCGCAAATCATTCCACGAGATCTGAAGGATCTTACCCTGAAGAGCTTTTACATTAGTGTGGATGAAGAACGCTCGTCGTCTCCGGTTATAAGTGAACATGTGCGCGAGTTGCTGCAGGAATACCAAAAACACGAGGAAGGTGAGTTGGATAAGGGATTCGTTGAAGGTTGATGATGATATGAGCGTTATTATTTCAGTTAAGACGAGCCCAGATAGTCCAATGGGTCATGGAGCAGTTGGCGGTGGTCATCCGGCACCGATGGAGCAGGAACACTATGAAAAAGGCATTCCCATCCACGGTGATCTAATGTTTCACAACTTTATGTCAAAGCTACAGGAAAATCCAGGGCAAATATTGCGATATTCGCGCAATGCTTCACCCGTCTTGATTGCTCCGCTGAAAGAGCTACTTCCACCCATCTGTCAGCACTGTGGCCATGAACTGATGTGTGAAGTTCAAATACTGCCAACTATTATCGAAAAGCTGCGATTAGAGGCTACCGGCGAGAATGCTCCAATCGATTTTGGGAATGTCCTTGTGTGGACTTGCATCAAGAGCTGCTGGGATACACCGGACAAAATGCGAACCGAGCAGGTGCTGGTACAGCAGGAGTCCCTCTCAAAAGGAATTTTGCAGTAGATGGATTCGTAATGTGATCCGCGCCTGTGTAGGAGTAGGTTGAAAAGTGATCTTACCAAAACCGTAAATTTGTTATCCAAGCAGATTATCTCTTGAACGATATTATGCAACCGCTCTTAATACCAACTTATCTGTGACTTTTAACCGTTTTTAGATGCCTAGAGTTAGAGAAAACTTTCTGAATACAGAAAATTAAATAACATTAAACAGGATCGAGTATCGCAATTTTAAAAGCATTTGCAACCAAATATTATCCGTCATATGTCAATTGAACGAGTTACCTTAGCGTCGGCAGAATGAACTAGAAAGAAAAGACGACGACAACATTGAATGTTTAACGTAAACGTATCGAAAAAAGGAACCTAGAAGCATGTGCGCAGCTGAACACGATGATCACCCAGTGGACAGTTTTTTGATAGAACATTTTAATGTGAACCGTTGAAACTTTTAGCAAAGGGTCTTCCTACGTTTTATCTATATAACCAGCAAATACCGAACCGGGAAGACTTACTCTCTAGAAAAGGAACCGATATCCTTCTGGTAGATTTGGATGTTGATTTTACAATGCAAATAAACAGATAGACTCCAATGTTAGCAGTTCCCCTTGAAACAAAATAAAATCTAGGATCACTTGTGTGAAATATTTTATCAAGCATTTCAAAACTAGGTACATGGCAATAGCTGCAGTAACTGTGTAGGATTAACGTGCAAATTTCGTTGACACTGTTTCCTTTACTCTCAGAAACGTTTAGTAGCAGTTAAATGAATCATTATTCAACAACACAATGCAACGTACTAAATAATTAAACCATAAATTGAGCCAACGTTCAAACAGTTGTGTATTTTTCATAGAACACTAGAAAGTTATCCTTCCGGCAGTAGTAGAACAGTAACATTATATGGCAGTGACAACCTGAACTCCAACTTCAGACAACTTCTCCACCTCTCAAGCGCAACACCAGATGTAGCGTGGATCGGTTGATAATGCTGTACTCATCCAACGTGCGGCCGTCCTCCAGCTGCTTGCCGGAGAAAATTATCCGCTGCTGATTCGGCGGGACATCCTCGCGTTGTTCGATCTTCTTCTTCAGGCTGTCCACCGTTTCGTCCGGTTCGACGCTCATCACGATCGTTCTTCCGGCCAGCGTTTTCAGATAGATCTGCATCCTGTACTGCGATCGGCTTGATACTGACTGTTCTACTGTACTTCCGTTCTCGAGTTGAGTGACTTGAAGACAGGCAGGAGCATCAGGCCTTTTATAGTCGGCATCTAACGGCACAAGGACATTGTAGCGTGCCCCGCGTCTAGAATGAATGCTGCAGTAGTGTGCATCACTGTTCTGTAGAACATTCATGCAGTTATTTGGTTGACTACTCTACTAGCATTCTGTCGGTTAGTAGTGTGAATTCAAACTAATTTTAGCCTACGGATAGTGATTGCTCGTAAGATTCGAAACGTAAAAGTTGTCTACGTCGTAGAATTTAGAATATTCACCATGTTTGACACTTCAACCATGTACTGATGTGTCTGTAAAAGATTCTGAATCTGGCGCCGCCACTTCTGTTGAGTATGTCAAAATGCTATATGTAGAATGGATAATGAATCAAATACGAATTGATGCATGAATTAGTAACACAAAACCCAAACTAATAAAATCGAACCTGTTAAGTCGGGATGTGGGTATTGAACGTGAAGCCCCGTACTTCTGTCCTATTGCTAGACAAGGTGTTCCACATCAAAAGCATTACCAAGACCGTTGATTCGAGTGCAATAAATTAGCCAAACTTTTGAGATATTGGAAGGGACAGTCAAGCGACTCAACACAGAATAAACATTTTTTTTGTATGGAAAATACGGTTCAAACGTAAACGAGCATAATATGCATATTATGAGACATGAGTGATGGGCAGGGCAGTTAGATTTACAGATAATTTTGTCGCTTCGTATCACACACAAAGGCATACCACGACTGAACAGACGAACTGCTGTGGCAGGTCAAGTGAAATCATTGAAAGGGGCCGTTCATAATCCAAAACATGATAACTTTTGAATCCCTCCCTAGCCCCTCAGTAGACTATAATAGACTTTTCTGAAACCCCTTCCCCAACCCCTTATTTAACACTGGAAATACCGGGAGCAAATTATTCACGAATCACCCGGTCCGAAATGTTCAACCAGCTGGATAGATCTCGGTGGTTTCTAGTGGTTTCGCGTCCGATAGACTTCTCTGATTTTTGTGAAAGGCGCAAGTATTAGTCCAGAACTTGGGGTAAATTATAAGTATTAGTGCAAGAAAACCTTTGAATTCATCCAAAGTTCTTTACTAATACTTGTGCAATTTTTTTTTTATTTAGGAGTCGTGGAGGCGAACCAGCCCCAGGCTGAAAGCCTCCCTAATAAAGATAAATTAATTAATTAATTATTTAGGAGATTTTCAGCCGTAGGCTGGTTCATCTCCAAAAGCCCGACTCCCCTAGTAACGTTTAGAATTTTTCGGTGAACCCTGAGGGGGTTCTCCTGGGTATTATAATAGGTGTGCTTAGGGTGTTCCCTTGGTACATAGTGGTTTTTACAGAGTTTGTTAACGTTTGTGTTTCGTGGCTGTTCAACGTGATTGGCGGTTCATAATAGGGGTGACAGTGGTCGTTGTAAAGGGTAATGAGATAATCGTTGTGTGGTATGCAGTCTAAAGTCAATCGGGTCCGTGTTCGGTGCGTTGTTATTTTGTATGGGGGGTCGGTGATTAAATTTTATCGAACAATCCAGCATCTTTAAGAAAGGTTATTACAGCAGCTTCCGTGGATGGGTCGTTAGACAGGGCATTGCGTATGTTGTCCGGGATTCCGTTGTGGACCCGGATGTTCTGTTTGAGAGTGTTCGCAGGAGGTTTAGTCGCGTACGGCAATTGGCTTTAGAGTCAGTAAAGTGTGCGTTGAACCTCAGCTCCCGGTCCGGGCGCACTCCGTGAACCTGGATGGTATTTTTGTTGGGTATCGGAATGTTGTTCGCTAAGATGTTCGTTGGTAGCGGCCGATGGCGGGAGCGGCATAGATGGGAAACCACGCTCTTTTCTGGGGACAATACGAAGCCGGCCTTGGAGGCCCATCTTGAAATGGCTGATACAGCAGCTTGCAATTTTCTTCGCAATGCTTTGAGGGTGCGACCGATAGCCAGCAGAACGATCTCGTCTGCATACACAAAGATGAATATTCCTTTGGGAGGTCTCTAAAGCCACCATTCCTTGCATCCAAGAAGATGGTGAACTTGTGTAATTCATAAACGTCAGAGAAGTCTATTTTCAACATTCTTTCACCGATGTCTTACCCATCTAGTTGAAAACTACTGAACACTTGTGTTTTTAGGGATGTTCAAATTTCCTCTGAAACAGTGTAAGTAGCAAATTAAACTATATATTATATAATAGGTATGCCTAATTTTACTGATATTTTAATGTAGCTCCACAGTTCTTCTATAAATTTCACTAGGGCGGTGAACAACCCTTGAATGCTGTATGAGATCTCGCTGCTACCACTATAAAGAACTAATGCATACAATCACCTGCGCATGCCAATCGACAGCTCTTTCTTGTGGTTTCTCTTGCATAGATGATGTATAGTCTCGCCATGGATAATTGCCCTTATTGGTCGTTCCGGGACCACTGGAATGCCCCCGGGGTAAGCTTTATTTATTCTTTAGCAGCGCCTCTACTGTGTTGCTTGACCTATAACGAATATACGTTGTATACGAGTACCCCAAATACAACGTATAGTTCGTCAAATTTTACATTGCAAATGCTATGTAAAATTAGACGAGTCATACGGTGTATTCGGGGTACTCGTATACAACGAATATTCGTTATAAGTCAGGTAACCCAGTAGTGGTCGGATTTGGAATGTTTTGACAGCGATTTATTTTGAAAGGCAGAGTTTAAGATTGTAAGCTCCAGAGCACAATCGAATTGAAGTTATTGGAGACATGTTGCCAAAATCAAATTTGAGGATTGCAACGAGTTTTGCCTGAAATTATTAATTATTTTGTTGGACATTTGTTCTAAAGTCTCAACATTCGAAATTCTATGTAACTCAGTAGTACTGTACCAGGGAGGCATCATCATCAAAATCATCTTCAGAACTTTGTTCTGAATCCTTTGAAGTGCTTTTTTCCTGGTAGTGCAACAACAAGACCATATTGGCACAGCGTAAAGCATGGCCGGTCTAAAAACTTGTTTAAATATTAGAAGTTTTTTCGCCAGACAAAGTTTGGATTTCCTGTTTATAAGAGGATACAAACATTTTATATATTTGTTACATTTGGCTTGAATGCCCTCAATGTGATCTTTAAAAGTTAATTTTTGGTCAAGTACTAATCCAAGATATTTCACTTGGTTTGACCAGTGAATTTAACTCCGTTCATAGTGACTATGTGACTACTACTAGGTTTCAAAAACGAACCTCTAGGCTTATGTGGAAATACCATAAGTTGAGTTTTGGAAGCGTTGGGAGAAATCTTCCATTTTTGTAAATAAGAAGAGAAAATATCTAAACTTTTCTGCAGTCTGCTGCAAATAACACGAAGACTTCTTCCTTTAGCGGAAATGCCTGTGTCATCAGCGAACAAAGATTTGTGGCAACCCTGAGGCAAATCAGGGAGATCCGAAGTGAAAATGTTATACAATATAGGCCCAAGAATGCTACCCTGAGGAATTCCTGCTCTAACAGGTAGTCGATTAGATTTGGAATTTTGATAATTTACCTGCAGAGTTCTGTCAGTTAAATAATTTTGAACTAATTTCATAATATAAAGCGGAAAATTAAACTTTTTCAATTTAGCAATCAAATCTTCATGCCAAACACTGTCGAATGCTTTTTCTATGTCTAGAAGAGCAACTCCAGTTGAGTGGCCTTCAGATTTGTTTGAACGAATTAAATTGGTAACTCTTAAGAGTTGATGAGTAGTTGAATGCCCATGGCGAAATCCAAACTGCTCATCTGCAAAAATTGAGTACGTATTGATGTGAAGCATTATTCTATTCAAAATGATCTTTTCAAAAAGTTTACTTATTGAAGAAAGCAAACTTATTGGACGGTAGCTAGAAGCTTCAGCTGGATTTTTATCCGGCTTCAAAATTGGAACAACTTTTGCATTTTTCCATTTATCAGGAAAGTATGCCAAATGGAAACATCTGTTAAATAATTTTACCAAGAAAGACAAGGTACTCTCTGGAAGTTTTTTGATGAGGATATAGAAAATTCCATCATCACCTGGAGCTTTCATATTTTGAAACTTTTTAGTTATATATCTTACTTCCCGAGAGAAAATATTCAGAAAATCCCGAGCAACCTGATTCTCAATAGGACTAGTAAGACCCAAACTGAAATTATGGGAACTCTCGAATTGCTTAGCAAGTTTCTGAGCTTTTTCCAAATTTGTGATCAAAATTTTACCACCTTCTTTAAGCGCTGGAATAGGCTTTTGAGGTTTTTTCAAAATTTTTGTAAGTTTCCAAAAGGGTTTGGAACTCGGGTCTAATTTAGAAATATTATTTTCAAAAGTTTTGTTCCTCAGGGCAGAGAATCGCTTTTTAATTTGTTTTTGCAAATCCCGCCAGATAACTTTCATGGCAGGATCGCGTGTTCTTTGATATTGTCTCCTACGGACATTTTTAAGACGGATCAAGAGCTGAAGATCGTCGTCTATTATAATTGAATCGAATTTAACCTCGCATTTTGGTACTGAGGCAGCTCTTGCTTCAACTATAGAAGTAGTCAGAGATTCAAGAGCATAATTAATTTCATCTTTGGTTTGCAAAGGAATGTTTGGATCGAAGTTATATTCCATAAATGTTCGATATTGCTCCCAATCAGCTCTATGGTAATTGAAAATAGAGCTGTTGGGATTACAAATTATTTCTTGGGATATTTCAAAAGTTACTGGAAGGTGATCAGAACCGAAGTCAGCATGGGTAACCAATTGGCTACAAAGTTGACATGAATCAGTTAAGACCAAATCAATAGTTGAGGGATTTCTTGCAGAAGAATGCATGTTGGACTGTTTGGATATTGAATAGTGTAATAACCTGCAGAACAATCATCAAACAGAATATTACCATTGGATTTGCTTTGAGCATTATTCCATGAGCGGTGTTTTGCATTAAAATCACCAATAATGAAGAATTTAGACCTATGACGGGTAAGTTTCTGGAGGTCACCCTTGAGAAAATTCTTTTGCTGGCCTACACACTGGAATGGCAAATAGGCAGCTATAAACGTAAGTTGTCCAAATTTTGTTTCAACAGAAACTCCCAAAGTTTCAAAAACTTTGGTTTCAAATGAAGAAAGAATTTTATGTTTGATTCGTCTATGAACAATGATGGCAACGCCACCACAGGGTCCATCAAGACGATCATTTCTATAAATTAAATAATTTGAGTCCTTTTTAACCTTATGGTCAGGTTTAAGGAACGTTTCAGTTATAACGGCAATATGCACGTTATGAACTCTCAAAAAGTTAAATAGCTCGTATTCATTATCTTTAAGAGATCGAGCATTCCAATTTAAAATATTTAGAGCTTTAAAATCCATTACTGAATTTTAAAGTCATGACAATATTATTAGCAAATTTTACTCCAGTTTGATTAGCATCAAACATGGAGTTAGATTTAAGCATATCAGAAATCATGTCAATTAATGAATTCTGTAAAAATTCCATTTTAGGGGCAGTAATGCTTCCTAAGTCAAAATTGTCAAAATTTCCGTTAGAACGTTGGTTAGTATTTTGATTTCTACCCGCTGCAATAGCAGCATAGGTAGCTCCATTAACTCGCTGAACATTGTTAGCAGCGAGAGGAGTAGGTACAGATGAAACATTTGAAGCAGGGGTGATATTTGTACCTACGGGTCCGAATGTAGAATTTGTTCCTCGCTGACCGTTGTTAACAGCAGAGGAATTTGTACCTGTTCGGAAACGAGCTTTGCGAGTCTTACATTCCCAAAAATTGGATTTGTGATTTTCACCACAATTTGAACATTTAAATTTCTTAGGATCTTCCTTCACAGGACAGTCGTCCTTTGCGTGAGAGGAATCACCACAATTCATGCATTTAGCTGGCATGTAGCAATTTTTAGTTCCGTGACCCCATCCTTGGCACTTACGGCACTGGGTGAGGTTTTGGAAATTTCCTCCAGTCTTCCTGAAGTGTTCCCACTTCACTCGGACATGGAGCATAAGGCTAGCTTTTTCTAAGGCCTTAAGGTTGTTTAGTTCACTAGACTTGAATTAATTAATTAATTTAGCTTTATTTAGGAGGCTTTCAGCCTTAGGCTGGTTCGCCTCCGATGCTAGACTTGAAGTGAACTAAATAAAAAATCATTAGAAATCCCGTTGCGCGAATCGCCAGGACGGGATTTCATTTTCATTTTGATTACTTGGAGTGGCACAACTCCAAGTAATTTTGCCAGTTCATCTTTGATCTGATCCAGGGATTCACCACTGGGCAGTCCTTTCATGACAACCTTGAACACACGTTCAGTTTTGGTGTCGTAAGTAAAAAAATTGTGCTTCTTCTCAGTAAGATACTTGAGAAGACATTTAAATCCGTCCAAGGTTTCAGCCAATACACGGCATTCACCCCGACGTCCAATTTGTAGTGAAAACTTAACTTTCACGAAGTTCAAAAGTTCCATGCGAAGAGCATGGAAATCGGAAGTGGTTATCACAATAGGGGGAATCTTTTCCTTCTTGGCATTAAGCCGGGAAAGTTTACTAGAATTTTTCCTGGATGATGGATCATTCTCATCATCCGTGAGCAAATCAAATTGATTGCTCACATTAATTTCATCAGAAGGGGGATCAAGAGTTTGCCCCTTTATTTTGCGTTTAGGCGTCATGGCGGCAGTAAATTTTTTATCCAAATCGACTTCCAAGCAGATTACTATAAGAATCTGAAGGATCGAAGAGGAATTTTCCAAATCGATATCCAAGTAGGATTGCCTCGGGTAGGGTCCAAACAAGGATCGAAGAGGAATAAGAGTTGAACAAGGTAGAAAATTTTGTACAGGTTGAGCACTGAAAAGTGCTGTTTAAATTTGTTGTAGCTTTAGGTAGTAGTAACACTTCCTTAAGCAAAAAGCAAGTAGATCCGCACGGCAAGAGAGCACGATGCGGACTGACAACTAAATCTTTCTTTTTTGCAACGTAATGTCTAAAGTGCGTACTAACAAATTTTTGCCAAAAGTTTTTGTTCTACGCTTTTTGTCAGTTTTCCATTGTCAATGGTTTCGAACAATACAAAAGTTTTCATAAGCTTCTTTTTTGAGACAAAGACATTTTGAGACATTTGCGTTTTAAACATATTTTTTTTTATTTTAACTAAAAATAAATAAGCAAAATGTATTGTTTATTTTTCTCAAAAAGACATTATTCTTGTCTACAACTTGTATCAGAAAAACCGTTTCCGTGCCACATTTTTTGAAAATTTTACAAGATCCAAAATGGCCGAGCTTTGAACTATTGTCCATAACAAACAATTACGCAAAATCGCAAGATCGATTCAAAAATTCAAAATTTTCTATTTTGCCTGGAACGCTCATAATGTTTGATAACATAAAATTATATTTTAAATTCTTTACGTGAAAGATGAATTCCGTTATGCATAAAATAAGTATTTTTTAAGAGTGAATTTATTGAAAGGTATCATGCATTAATTGTGAGCGATTTCTGTTGTTGAAATCTGAAATTTAAACAAATCGAAAAAAAATGAACCCTATAGATATGCAGATAGGTTTCTGAAATCCTGACTGCTAGTTCATCAACTATTTTGTATACGTTTTGGTTTGATTGGATGATTTTGTATGAAGTATGAGCAATTTTAGTAAAACACTTGTGTTGTAACTTTTTTCGTAGTGAATGGATTTTAGTGAATTAGATTAAAGATCTTCATTTTTATTAAAAATGAACAAAATTTAAGATAATTTGGTTTATTGTACTTCAACATAGTAGTTATAAAATATGACATTTTACTAAAATGACGTACACATTTAACCAATCAATCGCAAAGCTATACCGATAAATCTTGAAAATTTGATCAACCAGAAGCCAGGATTTCATTAATCTATCAATCTAAAGTACGCTATCTATGCCGTATTGTATGTGAAATTTCATAAAATTTCTATCGTGGGTCTGAATATACTAGCAACGAAGCCAACGGAAACCTTCTGTTCGCGAACATTCACCCCCAGCGCAAACATCGCTGCTTTGCCTGAAAATGTATCAATCGAACATTCGAGAACATTCCACATCGCTCCATATTACGCATAGGATGAACACTATGGAACATTATGTATAATATGTAACATTCGGGAAGATTTCACTATGCAGTTACATTCTTGAACATTCTGGAGAAGATTTCCATTTCGAATCTTCTGGAATAAAGTTTTCCTATATAATGGAAAAGCACCGAAAAAGTTGCTCAGTAACAAAAAGAAAGTGAACATAGTGCAATGGAAAATAGGAGCTAGCTGTTAAAGGTGAACCACTGATTGAAGCTCTCCACACACGTTTTCATCTCACCGCAGTCTGCTGTTCATATGTTCATTGCCGAACACCTTCGAGGGTTCTACGGATTGCTTCCGGCGGTGTCAATTTATGGGCTAGACAACCAAAAGTCGTATGTCAAGGAACGGATAGAACCGGAGATGTTGCTACTCAGTAAGTCGAAATTGTACGTAATTCATCGCATGGTCACGTGTACGATGCAAAGTTCCGAACTTAGCCTTAATCTAACCCGATATTCGAATTTTAAACAGTCACTATTAGGTACTGCAGCGTGACATCATAAATGAACTCAGTGTTAGCCGGCTGAACCTTTTTTTACAGTTCAGTGGTACTGTTTACAAGCACTTAGTCGTTTTTTCGAAAAAAATATTCTTAAATTTCCGAATTTCAACTTGAAAATTGTCGAGGAACAGCGCGTAGAAAGGATGTTGCTCATGGACATTGCAGAAGTGTGGTTTACATCTCACTGCAGTCCGAAAAATTATCGAGAAAATCCACCCAAGAAAAAATCGACAAAGTCCACGTAAACAGTACCACTGAACTGTCATCAGATTGAGGTTAACCCCGACGGTGCAAAACCTAATATGTCTATAGAGAGTGTTCCGATTCCGGGTTTTATATATTTTTAGAGTAGATATCCCGAGCAAAGTTAAATAACAACCTGATATCATCTTGAAAACAAGTCTTGTTATTCCAGATATAATTTTGTTTTCAGTTGTTATCGCATAACTAACTTAGTTCTCTGTCTCGACTAATTTTGTTATCAGTTAATATCATGAAAGAATACCCGAGTAAAGGATTATACCAGATTTATAACAAGTTCTGATATCCGATAATCAAGATTTAATAACCGAACATGTTATCATTGTGGTTGAATGAACAGGCAACATAACAAGTAGCTAACTTTGGCATGTGGCAAATATGTTTTTTTTATGATCAATTGAGCTGAAAATTTGACTCAGAACTACAAATGTGCTGAATTTTGCGTGTACGTTATATCAAATTATTAGCCGCGCTTGCCGGAAATTGGCGGACTGGTTGGCATATTGCCAATAAACGATATGGTCCGTCAATTTCCGGCAAGCGCGTCCAATAATTTGATATAACGTACACGCAAAATTCAGCACATTTGTAGTTCTGTGTCAAAATTTCAGCTCAATTCATCATAACAAAACATAGTTGCAAGATGCCAAAGTTGGCTAGTTTGTATGAAAATCGGCCTATTGTGCTAATTTACAGGCCACCACTGTATGCAGAGGATGCAATTAATCCAACCTTACGTTGGATGTAAGAAAAATTGTGCATGTAGCTACCAAAAAAAAATATCCCTCATGGCTCTTAACAATTAAAAACTGAGACAAGTATTTGAGGAAAACTTTCGCTTCCAAGGCAAACTTTCCAATCGAACATTCGAGAACATTCCATATCCCGCCAGATTATGTGTGGAACGAACATTCTAGAATATTCTATAATTACTTGGGAAATAACAATCTAGAAAAATCTACTAAGTAACCGAGACCAAAACCACTCTGGAATGCTCTATTTCGAAGCTTCTAGAATGAAGTTTTCCTATATAAAGGTGGAGCGCCGAATAAGTTGGTCAGTAATAATTAGAAAGTGAACAAAGTGAAATAGAAAATACAAACTCCCTGTTAAAGGCGAAAGAGTGAGTGAAGCTCCACACACGATTTTTACTCAACCGTAGTTTACAGTTCTACATGCTGTTCTTGTGTTCAACGCTGAAGAACTTCGATGGTTCTACGAATTGCTTCCGGCAGTGTCAATTTATGGCCAAGACAACCAGCAGCCGTATGTCAAGGAAGGGATAAAATCGAAGATGTTACTACTCAGTAAGTCGAAATCGTATTTGAGTATGTTATTCAGCGCATGAAGGTTAAGTTTAATCACGTGTGGGATGCAACGTTCGGAATTGAAAACGATTAATAGTTTACAAACATTTAATTTTCCTCGTTATTTCCATTCACACATTGAACTTTATAGATCCGTAGTGGAGTAATGTGCAGAAAAACAAAACAATTTAAAACAAAACATGCTTGAAGTTTTGGAATATGCATATTTCCCACGTATTTTATATTTGAAGTTGTTTTAAACACTGGACTCACTGGAGTCGTGGAGGCTCGTGGAATTTTATCATAATTTCTAAGGACCTCATTCCAAGATAATTCTGGAAAAAATCTGCCTTCAATGTGGTTCTGATGAATTGTGGATATCATGTGAAGCCTAAGATAGTTTTGGGTAGAATTTCAAATAATCTCTCAATTGAACGCAGAGTAAATTTAAATGAAAAATTTTATAGGAATTTCTGAGGAACAGAACTTCTGGGAACTTCAGAGGAAAATTCCAAGGGCAATCTGAGCATAATTTCATGAATTTTGTGGTTGAAAACGAGTCCGGACAAAAGTCATTGGAAAGTGTTGAAGAATTCTTAGAGAGTGAGGCGGATGCTAAAAAGAGGATTACATTTAAATCTGAGAATAACTCCAGACGATCTTCAAAGGAATTAAAATAATTCCTGAAGAGTTTGCCAAACAAATCATGAGGAGCAATGCACATGAATTCTTATGAGACTTTCAATGTGAGTGTAATTCCAAGGGAAGAAGTGACAGCAAACTAAATTGGAATTCGCATCTAGAGCAAGTCATCAGTGCGCTTTGGATAAGTCAGTGGCGTCCCGTTACCTCACTTTTTACCTGTGTACCAGCTTTCAAAATCAGATTTAATGCCACATTCATACTCGAATCGGTTGAAAAATACACTTAATCTTCTAGTTTACTCGATATCTATCCATTGCAAGCAATATTTGGATAATTGTTTATGTTTTGAGAGTTGGTGCACAGGTAGATTGAGGTTAAGGAAACGCCACTGGGATAAGTAAAAAAAAACTTTTGGTAGAAAATGGGGACTACAACCTAAAATGATCCACTGGATTTATTTGACGATTGTAAGACCCAGAATAACCTATGCATCATTGGTTTGGTGGCCTAAAACTAAAGAAAAATCAGCTCAGAAGAAGCTGAGGAGGCTGCAAAGACTAGCTACTCTCTCAATAACTGGTGAATGAGCAGCACACCAAGTATGGCACTAGATACTCTGCTTTATCTGCTTTCGTTGTATCAATTTATTCAATTAGAAGCCGAAAGGAGTGCAGTAAGGATCCGACGGTGACATATGAGCATCCTAAACATGATCAGTATTGATTATCTTGTGATACCAAATGAAGATTGGATGAAGGAAAAATATCACTTCGATCGTCTTTACAATGTAGCAGATCCGGATCGCGATTTGTGGGAAAATGGGGGACCAAACATTCGTCCAGGATCAATTGTCTTTTATACAGACGGCTCTAGATTGGATAATCGTGTAGGAGCAGGGGTAACAGGTCCAGGAATAAATATCTCAATATCTATGGGCTACTGGCCTACCGTGTTCCAAGCAGAAGTCCAAGCAATTCTTGAATGTTTTAAAATTTACTTGCGTAGAAATTATAGACTTTCGAATATCTCTATTATGTCTGATAGCCAAGCAGCACTAAATGCTTTGAAATCAGCAACATGTAATTCTAAACTTGTATGGGAATGAGCAATGTCACTCCAAAAATTGGCCTGCCAAAACCAAGTGAACCTATTTTGGGTTCCTGGTCACTGCGGAATTCAAGGGAATGAGAAAGCCGACACACTAGCTAGGCTTGGATCATCTCAACACCAGGACCAGGACCATTATGTGGAGTTTCTGCTTGCTCTCTTAGAATGGAGTTCAAGAAATGGGAAAAAAATTAAAGTGGAGACCAATTGAAACAACACTTTAATTACTAGGCAGTCGAAACGGTTTATTAATCCGAGCATGAGCAATGACTAGCAAAATTCTCGAACGATCAAATAAAGATCTTAGTATGTACTCTGGTTTAATAACAGGACACTGTCCATGTAAATATTACTTGAAGCTAATAGGAAAACTTCAAGAGGACATGTGTCGATTATGTGGCATAGAAAAAGAAGACTCTGAACACCTGCTATGCTCTTGTACAGCAATCTTCAATAAGAGACGTATTTTTCTGGATAAGGGACTGACAGAACCCTTTGATATTTGGAATTCAGTTCCCAGCCAAGCAGTGTAATTCATTCGAAATGTAATACCTGACTGGGAAATCGCTTTCGGTCAGTCTATGTCGGTCGTTTTGAAAAATGGTGATACGACATGCTGATAAAGCAATATTACAGCGGGGAATACATCACAATAGATCTAAGTACTGGTCGCAGTGATCAAAATACGCAACACGGAAAAAAGGGATGAAGTGAGATTCAAAAGGAAATCTGAAATGAATTCAATAAAAATTCTGAGAATCTTTCCAAAGGGTTTCTTACTGAGGAGAATTTCAAGGTAATTCCGATGAAAATTGAAAGAAAATTCAATTCGGAGGATGGTTCCAACGAAATTTTGAGAAATATTTCAATAGAATTGCGAGAAGTATTCTAAATATATTCTGGTGATATTTTTTTAGAGAGTTCAGAGAAGCGTTCCAAGTGAATTTCTAGAATAGTTCTATGAGAAATTTGGCAGAATATAAAGCAAATGCTGAGGAGAACTACAAGTGAATTTTCATGAGAAATCTCCGTTGAATATGGAATGAACTATTCTGAGGATTTCAGAACTACTTGAAGTTTCCCAAAACTTTCCTGAAGTTAATGAAATCACCTTGAAGTTCTTTTGTAGTTTGAGAAACTAGCCTTATGCTCACAATAATTATCATCAAATTTTTAAACTTCCCTGCATTTTTCAGGACTTCCTACAGTTTTCTCAATTTTCCTAACGATCATGGATCTTTTCTAGAGTTTTTTCTAGAGTTAATTCGCTAAAGTTCTCGTAGCTTCTTTAAAATTTATGTAATTCCAGGGCTGGTAGCGATCAATGCTGTCAAAAATAGTGATTTTAGTGACCATGTTGAAGAAATAAGTGATCATTTCCCAGGAAATTTAATAATTGTCATACTAAGAATGCATTTTAAAATTAAAATATTTCATATTCCTTGTTATTTTCATTCACACATTGAACTTTATTTTTTTTTTTATAATGCGTTTATTTGTCCAGGCTCCTTTGCTGTAGCTTTGCGGAGCCAATATTCATTGATCGCGGCTATCTCGAGGATAGGGGTAACAAATTGTAACAAATGGATGGCAGGGTAGGGATTGTGAACACAAGGTTTGGAGAGCAATGTGCTCTTGATCTCGAACTAAGCGACACTCTGATGAAAAAGGCAAACATGGGGGTACACCGATGGGCAGCTAACAACTTGGGAGAACACAAGATGACACTAACTACTAAATCCTCAGATCTATCCGTTTTAAAAACATATAAATTAAATTCAAATAGTCGAGATCTTGGCTCGCCAAGACATCTCTAAATGGTATCGCGGGTTGTTTTTCTTGGGTCCTGAGGGATGTGGATAACTCAGATCTGGCAACAATTGAACTTTATAGATCCAGAATGGATTAATCTTCAGTAACAAATACATAAATTTATAAATTTATAAAATGTTATAATACTTCAAGAAATTTTCAAGAATCTGGAGTTAAATTCCTTGCACAGTTTTAAGGCTCATGGAATTTTATTTTAATTTCTAAGGACCTCATTCCACGGGAGTTCTGGGGGAAAAATCTATGAGAAAAACATGAACTGCAATCCGCATTCATGGTACTTCTGAGGAATTTTAGTCTTCATGTGAAGCATAAGCTTAAGATAGTAAACTCCATGCGAATTTTCATGAGTAATCTCCGTTGAATGTGGAATGGACTAATCTGAGGTCTCATTAACTACTTGAAAGTTCCCAAAATATTCCTGAATTTAAATAAACTGCCTTTAAGTTCTTTTGTACTTTGATAGACTTACCTGATGCTTGCAATACTTCCCATCATTTTTATTTAACTTCCTAAAGTTTCCACAATTTTCCTAACGATCATGAATCTTTTCCAAAGTGTTAACAATTCAATGAATTTCTTGAAACTTTTTTAAAAATTATGTAATTTCCCTGCTCTGGAATATCTCTGCTCTGAGGATATCTGTTCTTTCTTGAAGTTTTTTTTTTGTTTAGAGCTTTATTAGCGAGATTAATATCTTTCTCGAAGTTCTCGAAACTTCTCTAAAGTGTTTGCTTGTTGTACTACCATGAATTTAATTGAACTGTTCTAAAAATGTTTAAGCTTGCGTAACCTTTTGGACTTATGTGAAAACCTCAATAAATTTCTTAACATCTCTAAAGTTCTCAGAAAATCGGGGAACTTCTCGAAATTTCCCGCTTATTTAGTGAAACTAATTGAACTGAACTTCCCTAAAATTCCCTTTGTTTTTGGAGCTTTAACTAAACTTATTTGAGATGCTCCCGAAATGCCCATAAAAGTTCCTGAAGTTCTCGGATCTTCCCTTAGGTTCAAAATAGACTTTTTTTTATGAAGTTCTCGAAATGTTTCTGAAGATCTCTGTACCTGTGAAAATTTCGAAGTTATACTGTAATTTCAGGAACTTCTGTCTAAACTTACGATTATAGATTTTTAAACCACTTCCTCTTAAGATCGCTGAAATTTCCCAAAGATCTCTAGATCTAGCTTTTCTGAGATCAATAGAACTTCATTAAAGTTTCCACATTTTTGATAGTACGAAACGTCAAGACATTAAAAATGTTGTGATCTTAGATTTACTAAAATGAAGTAAGTGTTCAACTTCAACATTTAATGGATTTGAGCTAAAGCTGTTTCATTAAACCTGATTGTCATGTTAAATACGTTTGAGTTTAAACCATATTTTTAACGCATTTCATAAATAGCATTATTATTATAAACCTGGAAGATATTCGCCAAAGTTTTGGAAAAATCTGGAAAACTTAGGGAACTTTATTTAGCCAAATGAGTGGACACCCTGTAGATAAAGAAGAACGATTAAACGTAAAAAAAACTCTATACCAGGTCTTCAACACAATCTTCAATCTTGAAATAAATTCTCGTTTAAAAAAGTTTGAAATAGTGACTTATTACAATAGAAAGTGACTTTAGTGACACGGCCTTAAAAAAGAGACTTTTTAGTGACTGGCTTGAAAAAAGTGACCAAGTCACTAAAAAGTTACTCGCTACCAGCCCTGTAATTCCTCTAACGTTAATGGAACTACTCTGAGATTCTCTCTTCTTTCATGATGTTCGCGAAACTTCTCTAAAGATGTTGCAGTTCTCATGAAGCTTGTTGTACTACCTTGAATTTAATTGAACTATCCCAAACATGTTTAAACGCTTCCGTGAACTTCTGAACTTATGTGAAGATCTAAATAATTTTCTTAACATCTCTGAATTTTCTGAAATTAACGGAACTGAACTCTCCCTGACATCCTCCATCCTCCTATTTTTGGAGCTTACTAAACTTCTTTGAAATACTCCGAAATAGCGAAATAATGTTCATGACAGTTTTTGGAATTCTCGGATCTTCCCTCAAGTTACATAGGTATCTATGAAGTTTTCGAAGTTATCTGCACTTCTGTCTTTCGGATATCTCTGGAACTTCTTTAAGCTCCCGTACTTTTCTTGGAATCAAAACGAAATAATTGATTTAGGTCTTTATTATAGAGATTTTTAGCCATATGGCTAGTTTATCTCTTAAGATAGAAGGAGATTCCCAATCTTGGCTGTGGTACATTTATCTTGCTAGAATGAAAAGGTGTAGAAAACTGCCAAAAGGGCCAACAAAGTGGAAATAGAAAAAGTAACACTCAGATATTGTTGTAAAGGTTTCCCCTCCTTTAGGAAGGTGATGAAGGCGGCTGCTGCCGGGGACTCGTCGCCCAACAGGTTCCGAATGCTGATTGACTCCAAGCCGAAGGCAGCCCGAAGGTCTTCCAGCTCCGCGCAGTTCACGAGGATGTGCTCCACGGTGGCTGGCACTCCGCAGGTTTCGCAGGTCCTCCGGAATGGTGTTCCTTCGAAGTTGTGGGAGACTCTGCTGTGCCCGGTGCCCAGCCTTGACACCACTCGGTGTTCTCTTAGGTTTGGTCGATCCTTCCAGGTTCCGGTGGTCGCCTTGATCTTCCGAAGGTGGTGTGTCCTGTTGTTCCTCCACTCGGTGTCCCAGGCTCTACGAATCGTCCGCTTGATCAACTTTTTGACATCTTGGAGCGGTACATTACCGGTGGACCTGGGTCCGGTGAGGCCTGAGCACGTTCCCTTGGATCCAGCAGTGACATGAATACTGTGTTGGGCGGCGCATGCTTTACCGTCCCTTGGATCCACGGATGCTTCGGTGTTTCTGTTGTTAGGGCCAATATCACGCTGTGTGAGTCAGTTCCGACTAATATCGGTCGGTTGGCCGGTAGCAGACCATCTCCGGAGACCCCCATTCCCACTCCGCTCCTGGAGAGAGAGCCGTCGGTGTACCTAACTTCATAACCTTGGTAGTGCGCCCCAAGAGTCCGGCGTTAAGCCAGCGAGTTGTCTCCTGCCCTGAAGCGGTCCTTGATTCGGCTGTCAATTTTGTTCTGATGCGATTGCCAACTTTTGTCTCCGTGCCAGTGGACCCTGGCTACTGGAGGGAGATCTACATAGGCGGGCATGCGGAGGAGTCGGTTCGCCTCGTCGAGGACAACGATCCTGTTGTTTCCCGACGTTTTAGCGAGAAAGGCAGCGGCTTTGGTAGCAGTAGCTGCGGTGAAAACGAGCCGAAAAGGTAGGATACCGGCTTCAACGCATGCAGCGTCGGCCGGGGTAGAGGGCAGGAGAACGGAGACTGATCCAACGTAGCCGTTGTACACCGGTTCCAGAATCTGGAGGGCTTTCTCGGCGGCAAGGCATGTAATCTCTACCCCGTACAGTAGGCGACTGTCGATGATGGCTCGAGCTACGCGGAAGCGGATTTCGCGATTGTTGGATCGGTGGGGGCGGTCTTAATCAGGTTGGACCGACTGCGACAGTCCTTCTTTACTTGTTGGAAGTGCGGCTCATAGGATAAATTCCGATCGATTCTAAGAAATCTAAGCAGCGTCCACGCTTCTATGGGCGTTTCCTCTAAGCAACGCATACATTAGCCGTGTTTGGTTGTTTACAATCAGCTGCGGCCTGCTGCTTTATCCATTTTAATCGATAGAAATGTCCTTTTACAACGCTCTAGACTTCTCAGGTAAGCTGTGTTCGGAAAAACTCAAAAACTCATGAGTTTTGCATGCAAAATTCGACGTCGTAAAAATCACCAAATCGTGGTCCAGAATGCAGATTTAGGTGGAATGATATGTTTTGAGCCTGAAATTGAAACTTTAGACTAAAAGTCCCTTCTACAAAGTTGTTCCTTATAGTTATGTCCTCATTTTTATGACAATGAATTCTAGGGTGGTTCCTATTATCATTAAAATCAAAAATCTAACTTATTTGTTTGAATAAATTAGGGTTTACATTCTTCGGCAAAGTTATAGCTGAGCTAATTTCAAGCAACTTTGTAGAAAACAACTTTTTTGTATCTCTTAAATTGGCCGATTTAGAGCTATTTTCTTGAATTGAGTTAGGGTGGCTCTAAAAAAACAGTTGTTTTGCTCTAGTTTTCTTATTTCGAATTTCTCAGCAAAGGTGTCTTGACATAACTTTTAGATCTTAAGAAGGCGCAAATTTTTACCGCACAAAGCTTGTCAATATCTTTCGCCGATCAAGAGTTATTGCTGTTTTTATACTAAAAATATGCACTTTTCAAATGTTAATATCTCTGGTTGGGGCAAACAAAAAAAAAAGTTTTTCTACGGCATTTGAAAGGGCGTATGTTATTCTCAATAATATTTAAAATATATTTAATATTAATATTTAAAAGTCTCTAGAAGATGACTTTCATGAGAAATCTCAAATAAAAAAGTTAGCGCTAAAAAACTATTTTTTCCAGGATCACCCTAGGTCAACTCCGAAAAATTACTCTAAAATGAGAACGTTAAGAGATAGAAAAAAATTCTTCGACAAAGTTGCTTGCAATAAACTAAGCTACAACTTTTTCAAACAACACATATTTTTATTTTGTAAAACAAAAAAGTTTGCAAACACCAAAAGAAAGGAATTTTTGAGAAATTCGAAATAAGAAAACTAGAGCAAAACAACTGTTTATTTTAGAGCCACCCTAACTCAATTCAAGAAAATAGCTCTTAATCGGCCAATTTAAGAGATACAAAAAAGTTGTTTTCTACAAAATTGCTTGAAATTAGCTAAGCAATAACTTTGCCGAAGAATGTAAACCCTAATTTATTCAAACAAATAAGTAAGATTTTTGATTTTAATGATAATAGGAACCACCCTAGAATTCATTGTCATAAAAATGAGGGCATAACTATAAGGAACAACTTTGTAGAAGAGACTTTTAGTCTAAAGTTTCAATTTCAGGCTCAAAACATATCATTCCACCTAAATCTGCATTCTGGACCACTGTGCAATGAGTATTCAAGTTCAAAAATTAATTTCTTTATATTTTGGCGTTATTCTATTGTATGTGGATCAGGGGTTGGAAAACTAACACAACAAGCATTAGCATGGTATCAATTGACGTTTGAGTGAGTTTTATGAGTTTAAAGCAGGAATGACTTTTCGGCGTTGTGAGTGTGAGTGCGTGAACATTTTTACTAAGGAAAAAACTGATTTTCTTGGATTTTTCACCAATGATTTTTGAAAAATAAAAACTTCACGTTAAAGTTCTCTAGACTGCCCTGAATTTCTCAGAATTTTTAATAAGAACCCGCAACTTTACTGAAATTAATTGAATTGCCTTGAAGTTTCTACAATTTTCCTACAGTTTTATAAATTTTATAAACGCTGACGGAACTTTTCCTTAAATCACTATTTTTTCTAGAACTTATCTGGACATTCCTGAAGTTTCATATGCTTACCTGAAGTTCTTTAAACTTTATGTTCCGGCAAATTTTCTGATATATATTCTTAATTCCCTGACGCTACAGTTTTCGCAATATCCCATAATTCCACTGAACTCCTTGAAAGTCGCTGCATTTTTTAAGATAATGGGATTGTTCTGAATTTCTTGAAGATATCGGTGTATGCTAAATGTTCTCGCATTAGTTTTTAATTATTGGAACTTCGTTGATGTTCTCTAATCAATTTAGCTATATTTATTTCCATATTTTTTAGGTTCTTGAAATTACCATTATATAACACCCTTAAAATACTCTCCATTTTTCCAGATATTTTCCATTGCATTCCGGAAATTATCTCGGAATTTTGCGGAGGTTTTTCGAAACTTCTTTAAGGTTTCTGCAATTTGCCTGAAATAAATTTGTGCTGACCTTTGATGCTCTGATCTGTCTTGATGTTCTCGGAGCTTCCCTGAAGCTCTCAACTCTATTGACGATCTCGGTTCTGCTCTGAAATAAATGGAATTCTTAAATTTTCTGGACCTCTGAGAAGTTTCTGAAATATTTCTGAAGCTTTCGTAAAATCTCTGAAGGTCTATGTAATTCCCTGAGATTTTCGGAACATCTCAAGTATCCGCGATTTTTTTTTCAGCCCATCATGAAACTATCCTGATTTTTTTTTTCTAAACGCACGGTTCTAGATCTTTAAACTGCTTAAGTCAAGACAAAAGTTGCGGAAACTGCCCGTAAGATATCTGAAATTCCCCAAAGATCTCTAGATTTAGATTTCCTGATGTACTTAGAACTTCTTAATGTTTCCACAATTTTCCTCAAGACTTCTTAAAAATTCCTGCAGTTTTTCGGAAGAACCGCTTTGAGGTTCTTAAAACTCCCAGTAAGTTCCCCATGTTTGCATGATGTTAACTTGTTACCGCAATGCTTTACTGAAATTCTCAGCTCTGTTGTGTGAAATTTTTGTGAAGTTAATGGGACTTTACTGAAGATCTCCAATACTTCATAAAGTTAAACTTCAAATAAATCATTTATTTGCTTTTCCTTAACTCTGGCACTTTGGAAATTTTCAACATCTTGAACTTGTACATGGAATAGGAATCTTCAAGACTTTACATATTTTGAGATCTTAGACTTACTAAAATTAAATAAGTGTTAAACTTCAACATTTGATGGGATGGATTTGATTGTAAATCTGTTTTTTTTAAACTAATTGTCAAATCTTAAAAACGTTTGCGTTAGTTGCTGTTGTTGTTGCTTGATAAAAAATGGCATATTTTTAACGCATTTAAAACATAATTTTCTTATTATAAACCTGGAAATTATCCGTTAAAGTTCTGGAAAAGCCAAATGAGTAGACATCCTGTAGATACAGAAAGACAATTAAACGTCAAAAAGCTCCTTCGAATTGTTCAAAAATTAGATCAAAATGTAGGCATTGATTGGACTATTAGAGTCTACAAACTGCAAGAAGAATGACCAATCTTGACATAAATTCACGCGAAAAATGTTGGAAATAGTGACTGATTACAAGAAAAAGTTACCAGACTGGCTTGAAAAAAAAAGTGTCCAAGCCTCTAAAAAGCTAAAGCCAATACAAACTTCCAGATTTGATACAGTACATCGGTACAAAGATTCTGTGTAACTCAAACTATCATTGAAACATAGAGGTATATTTTCGAACACTGAAACGAAGCCAACTGAAATCAAGAGTTCGGTAGATCTTGAACCCAACAAAATAACCCAATACCTATCCCAGACCGGGGCAGCACGAGACAATTTTGTCGCTTGTTTGTCTTCTCGGTTGAGAAAGTAGCCAAACAAATATTTACAACCATCGGCGTGCTTTATGTAACAAGACATCCGGATTTAGATTCAAACTTCGCGCCAACTGTAACGTACCTACCTACCTACCGACTTGCATGACGTTACATTCGGACCTGCCGGGTTGTTCATCGCGCTTTTACTAGGAGTGAATGCGACGAAATTCACCGCGCGGAACAGCGCTGCCAAAATGAACTGCCAAGGTGCAATTTCTGAATCAGTTCGGGAATCCTTTCGTTGGGGATTCGGGGGAAAATGCGGTTTCGATTAACCAATTCGACGAGATTGGCAACGAGGAGGAAAAGTTTGAACGAATTGAATCGAAGCCAAATTCGATCGGGGAATGCGGGATGAATTTCCTCCGACGAGTATCGCTTACGAGTAACGTGCGTACTATAAAAGCATCTTACCGGGGAATCTATTGTCAATCGAAGTTTTACTACCAGATTAACAGTGAGAAGAACTAAGTGGCTCCTGGTAGCTAGTAGTTCTCAAGTTTAGAATTTCATCAAGTGAAAAGTTTACCTCCCTCAACAGGTAGGAGTTCATCCTGGGGTGGAAGATTTGAACGGTGAGACAGTGTTGGTGAATGGTGAATGGGCTACCAATACTGGTGAATGATCCGAATCAAAATATCGGTATCGTATGGGTGCAACCATTGCCAGCACTGTCTGACTTTACTCATACTACCAACAATATCATCTGGCACTTGTACGGAATTCTTTCTGAAAACAAAATAATCAATAATAGCAGGACAAAAGATGCAAACAAGGAAGAAAGCACTCCGTTATAGCCTTATCGATTACGGTGCCAAGTTCTGGTTGGCATCGGAAATTGACTAGGTGACATAACCATTGTTCAGTATGCCAAGTTTTGTAATCATGGTCGTCTGATGAATCCCACACAATGACTCTATTTCAGGAATCAATATGCAGATCTTCGTCAAGACTCTGACGGGCAAAACCATCACCCTCGATGTTGAAGCCGTTGACACGATTCAGAACATCAAGGGCAAGATCGAGGACAAGGAAGGTATCCCTCCAGATCAGCAGCGCTTGATCTTCGCTGGCAAGCAGCTGGAAGACGGCCGTGCCCTGTCAGACTACAATGTTCAGAAGGGATCCACCCTGCATCTGGTGCTGCGCCTTCGAGGTGGCAACATGCAGATCTTCGTCAAGATGTTAACCGGCAGAACCCTGGCCATCGATACCGATCCCGAGGACACAGTCGACACTCTGAGGGTTAAGATTTCGGAAAAGCTCGAGGAAATGCCACCAAACCAGCTGCGCTTGATCTTCGCCGGTAAGCAATTGGAGGACGGACGTACCCTGCAGGAATACAGCATCATCAAGGGATCAACCGTGCACTTGGTCCTTCGGTTAAAGGGCGGCCAATGACGGCAAACCGGAGCACACATGCCGCTGGGAAATTGAAACTTTACCGAATACGGAACTGCCTACAAGACTTGCCTAGATAACCGAAGTGGATGTTTTGGTAGCGAAACTACCAAAATGGTGTAATTTATAATTTAGGATCATAGTTAATATACTTATGCATATGTACAATAAAACAAACTACTTGAAGTTTAATAACAAAACATAGTTGCTAGCTTGCATCCGATCCTAATTGCCTGGTTCAGACAAGAAAGAAAATCCCCAGTATTGATTGAGTGGGCTGACGTCAATGAAAACTGCATCACTGCACTAATACAGCAATCGGTGCAACAAAAGTGAATCAATTGAAATCCCAAATTGCACAGAAATTGCACCATCCATCTTTGTTGCTCGAATGTAATCTATTTTTAAGGCGCGGATCTGAAAATCCAAAATATTATCAACTAAACCATTTGAATCCAGGATATTCCCATCCTAAACCGAGATAGGCTGGCTAGCTAGAGATAGGTACATTGACGTCGCCGCAGAAGTTAACTGCACCGTTCAAGGTAGAAAATCAGAATGAAAAAAAAACCCACTCACACAAACACAAAGCACACAGCATACTGCGGTAGATGATGATACACCACTGTTTTCGATCCAAGCACTCATAGGTATACATATATATGTTTCTACAATATTCTCGAACGACAGTCGCTGGCTATAAAAGACCCCCGTGCTACCAAACCAGCTTAATCGCATACGTTTCATAGTGAAGTGAACAACTAACCGTCGCCTTCGTTGATTGAACAGTGCCAGGCAGTTACTTCTTTGTGTGGATTGTGAAAAGTGATATTACTGGAATTACCAGACATCCGAGTGACAGTGAGGAACATTTAAAAGACTTGTTAATAGTTGAACAGTTTGTGAAAGTGCATCTCGGTGAAGGAATCTTCCCATAATAAGGTAGGTGTGCAACGTCAAGTTAGAACGATTGAAAATCTGTGCGTCAATGATTGCTTTGTGCTTTGAATAGGGAAAATTTTTCGCAAAATGGCGACCATGAAATTTAAAATTATTGATGAAAATTTGCAGCGTAGTTTATAGTCCATTGATAATCGCAAGGCCTGATTCTTAATGTGAATAGGATTTGGTAGAATTCAATCAGTTGGAAGACGGTTCTTGATTGTCATATTAACTTAATTAAAGATGGATCATGCTCGTAATTAAATAGGCCTTGATTTAATTTTAAAATTATTATTAGACTTCAGAACTAAAAGCCTTGAGTAAAAGTGTTCGCTGAAGCGTAATTAGTAAACTACGTAATTTAAAGAAAAACATCAACTCAATTTTCAATGAAAAGTGGGGCGTCGACAGTGTGACGTCATTATCGTTAGTGGTTTTCCACAGCAGTTACGAAGACGCAAAAACGAAACCAAAACACGTCGTGTCGCGCACGAAGCAATGAATCAACCTTTGTCTGATCGTATTTCGCAATGAACTAGTTACTTACGTCTGCTTCCTTGTTTCTATTTTTGTTCAACAGAGATTTCAACGATGCAGATTTTTGTTAAAACTCTAACCGGTAAGACCATCACCCTTGAGGTCGAACCCTCGGATACCATTGAGAATGTCAAGGCAAAGATCCAGGATAAGGAAGGTATCCCTCCGGATCAGCAGCGTCTGATCTTCGCCGGTAAGCAGCTGGAAGATGGCCGCACCTTGTCGGATTATAATATCCAAAAGGAGAGTACCCTCCATCTGGTTCTGCGTCTGCGTGGAGGCATGCAGATCTTCGTTAAAACTCTGACTGGTAAGACCATCACCCTTGAGGTCGAGCCCTCGGATACCATCGAGAATGTCAAGGCTAAGATCCAGGATAAGGAAGGTATCCCCCCAGATCAGCAGCGTTTGATCTTCGCTGGAAAGCAGCTGGAAGATGGCCGCACCTTGTCGGACTACAATATCCAGAAGGAGAGTACCCTTCATTTGGTTCTACGTCTGCGCGGTGGTATGCAGATCTTCGTCAAGACTCTGACTGGAAAGACCATCACCCTTGAGGTCGAACCCTCGGATACCATTGAAAATGTTAAGGCCAAGATCCAGGATAAGGAAGGTATTCCTCCAGATCAGCAACGTTTAATCTTCGCCGGTAAGCAGCTGGAAGATGGTCGCACCTTGTCGGACTACAATATCCAGAAGGAGAGTACCCTTCACTTGGTTTTGCGTCTGCGAGGTGGTATGCAGATCTTCGTCAAGACTTTGACTGGAAAGACCATCACGCTTGAGGTCGAGCCCTCGGATACCATCGAGAATGTCAAGGCTAAGATCCAGGATAAGGAAGGTATCCCCCCAGATCAGCAGCGTCTGATCTTCGCCGGTAAGCAGCTTGAAGATGGCCGCACCTTGTCGGATTATAATATCCAGAAGGAGAGTACCCTTCACTTGGTTCTTCGTCTGCGTGGAGGCATGCAGATCTTCGTTAAAACTCTGACTGGAAAGACCATCACCCTTGAGGTTGAACCCTCGGATACTATTGAAAACGTCAAGGCTAAGATCCAGGATAAGGAAGGTATCCCTCCAGATCAGCAGCGTCTGATCTTCGCCGGAAAGCAGCTGGAAGATGGCCGCACCTTGTCGGACTACAATATCCAGAAGGAGAGTACCCTTCACTTGGTTCTTCGTCTGCGTGGAGGCATGCAGATCTTCGTTAAAACTCTGACTGGAAAGACCATCACCCTTGAGGTTGAACCCTCGGATACTATTGAAAACGTCAAGGCTAAGATCCAGGATAAGGAAGGTATCCCTCCAGATCAGCAGCGTCTGATCTTCGCCGGAAAGCAGCTGGAAGATGGCCGCACCTTGTCGGACTATAACATCCAGAAGGAAAGTACCCTTCACTTGGTTTTGCGTCTACGAGGTGGTATGCAGATCTTCGTCAAAACCCTTACCGGTAAGACCATCACCCTTGAGGTCGAACCCTCGGATACCATTGAGAATGTCAAAGCTAAGATCCAGGATAAGGAAGGTATCCCCCCAGATCAGCAGCGTCTGATCTTCGCCGGTAAGCAGCTTGAAGATGGCCGCACTCTGTCGGATTATAACATCCAGAAGGAGAGTACCCTTCACTTGGTTCTTCGTCTTCGTGGAGGTATGCAGATCTTCGTTAAGACTCTGACTGGAAAGACCATCACTCTTGAAGTTGAACCTTCTGACACCATTGAAAATGTTAAGGCCAAGATCCAGGATAAGGAAGGTATTCCTCCAGATCAGCAGCGTCTGATCTTCGCCGGAAAGCAGCTGGAAGATGGCCGCACCTTGTCGGACTATAACATCCAGAAGGAGAGTACCCTTCACTTGGTTTTGCGTCTACGAGGTGGTATGCAGATCTTCGTCAAAACCCTTACCGGTAAGACCATCACCCTTGAGGTTGAACCTTCTGACACCATTGAAAATGTTAAGGCTAAGATCCAGGATAAGGAAGGTATTCCTCCAGATCAACAACGTTTAATCTTCGCCGGAAAGCAGCTGGAAGATGGCCGCACCTTGTCAGACTACAATATCCAGAAGGAAAGTACCCTTCACTTGGTTTTGCGTCTGCGAGGTGGTATGCAGATCTTCGTCAAGACTCTGACTGGAAAGACCATCACGCTTGAGGTCGAACCCTCGGATACGATTGAAAACGTGAAGGCTAAGATCCAGGATAAGGAAGGTATCCCTCCAGATCAGCAGCGTCTGATCTTCGCCGGTAAGCAGCTGGAAGATGGCCGCACTCTGTCGGATTATAACATCCAGAAGGAGAGTACCCTTCACTTGGTTCTTCGTCTTCGTGGAGGTATGCAAATCTTCGTCAAGACTCTGACTGGCAAGACCATCACGCTTGAGGTCGAACCCTCGGATACGATTGAAAACGTGAAGGCTAAGATCCAGGATAAGGAAGGTATCCCTCCAGATCAGCAGCGTCTGATCTTCGCCGGAAAGCAGCTGGAAGATGGCCGCACCTTGTCGGACTATAACATCCAGAAGGAAAGTACCCTTCACTTGGTTTTGCGTCTACGAGGTGGTATGCAGATCTTCGTCAAAACCCTTACCGGTAAGACCATCACCCTTGAGGTCGAACCCTCGGATACCATTGAAAATGTTAAGGCCAAGATCCAGGATAAGGAAGGTATTCCCCCAGATCAGCAACGTTTAATCTTCGCCGGTAAGCAGCTGGAAGATGGTCGCACCTTGTCGGACTACAATATCCAGAAGGAGAGTACCCTTCACTTGGTTCTTCGTCTTCGTGGAGGTATGCAGATCTTCGTCAAGACTCTGACTGGAAAGACCATCACCCTTGAGGTCGAACCCTCGGATACCATTGAGAATGTCAAAGCTAAGATCCAGGATAAGGAAGGTATCCCTCCAGATCAGCAGCGTCTGATCTTCGCCGGAAAGCAGCTGGAAGATGGCCGCACCTTGTCGGACTACAATATCCAGAAGGAGAGTACCCTTCACTTGGTTCTTCGTCTTCGTGGAGGTATGCAAATCTTCGTCAAGACTCTGACTGGAAAGACCATCACGCTTGAGGTCGAACCCTCGGATACGATTGAAAACGTGAAGGCTAAGATCCAGGATAAGGAAGGTATCCCTCCAGATCAGCAGCGTCTGATCTTCGCCGGTAAGCAGCTGGAAGATGGCCGCACCTTGTCGGATTACAACATTCAGAAGGAAAGCACACTGCATTTGGTTCTGCGATTGAGAGGTGGACAGTAAAAACGATGTTGATATTAATAAATTGCAAATTGCTAAAACTATGTCTTGGCTTTGGTGTTCACATCATTATCCGAAAGAAATCACAGAGTAGTCTGGGTTGTAGTTAAGTTAACATTAACAAGTTTTCACCTTGAAGGACACTATTAATCTGAATTCAATGCAGGTAAGTAGGTATCGACTACTGCCGAAGGAACTACTAGAGAGCATGCTAACTTAAGGGATTTTTAAAGGATTTTCAATCGAGAGTATTTTCACGACATGTTCCTATGACTTGTGAGCATTTTTTTTTTATTAAGGAGACTTACAGCCCTGGGTTTTGTAAGCATCTCCAGAATACCCCCAGACAAGTTCAGAAGGAAGAATATTTTGCTAGACTCTCCTAAGAAACTTTCTGGTTAAGTTAAGTTCATAGTTCCAGGAGATTTTTGGATCATGTTCAGAGGATTTTCAGAGCATTTCCAAAAGTGCAAGTTTTCTTGAAATATACTGCAAGCCGTTTGGATTTATTTTTTTCGAGAGTTCAAATCTAGCTAGAGGTTGATTGCTCGAAATGATGCCCATGGCATCTAATTCGAGAGTAACACTCAGAAACTGACTATATTTGACCACCAAGACGACTTCCAAAGTTGTATTTAATTTCAGACTTAAAACTCTTTATTTAAGAGATAGTGATTAATCCCAAACTACTATCCAACATTAACGGATGAAGATGGGTCTTCTTCTTAACAATAGTTTGGAGCTTGTACCACCTACGACTTTGTGTTACTTACAACAAACCTGAAAATCATAAGTTAAATTTAGGATGAATTAAAAAAAATAAAATAATTTTAGAAAAAAGATCAAAGATGTTGGCAACTTACAGTATTCTACTTTGTTCGTGATTTTAATAAAATTATAAAAACTTTCAAAATTTCACATGAAGTGGAATGATGAAAATTTTCAATATGTTGCCACTCAAATCATTTAAGAATTTTAAACTTTTGTTTTGAGGTTAGGAATGCATTCTTTGGTCCTGGGATAGATAAATGGACTAAAGAAGCCAAGAACCAGAACCAGACTTCAATTAAACTCATCGTTGAGCAGTCGGTATAGTGTTTTAGGTCTGACATTTTCCCGCGTCTCTAAAATACTTGGAACTTCTTAAAGTTCTTCAAAATTCTGCTAACGTTCATGGTGCTGTCCTGAATTTATCGAAACTAACCATCGCAGATCTTTCAACGTCTGCAACATCTCTTGAAAAATAAACTAATCACAAAATACCGCTTGAAATGGATGCATTCCAGTAAAACTAGAAGATTCTCTACATTTTGCAACTTATTCGAGTATAAATATAGCTAAAAGATCTTAACGGACAATAGCCATAAACAAGTTTGCCTAGAGGGTTTAAGGGTGTACGGAAAATATGGAAATTTTATTTGTTTATTTGGTTCTACCTCAACAGACTGGGTTTGGTTCTAATGATGAATTAAGCAATACTAGGAAATACAATAATAGAAGGACAATCGATTTTACCCTGTAGAATGTCTGCCACAAACAGGGCCCTTGTCGTATCTCTTCGACTCCACAAAGGATCCAGGTGAATTAACTGACATTCACCAATTAACTGACAATTAACGTAGCTTGGAAGGCGATCCAAGGCAATCGTCGAAGGGCAAACCGGATGAATCGTCGTTGAATAGACTCTACTCTTTGTACACTGTTTTGGTAATTGGGATTCCATTCAGGGCAGCAGTATTCTAACACCGAGCGGACGAGGGAGCAGTAAAGCGACTTCAAACAGTAGATGTCTGTGAAACTTTAATCTATCCTGAAAATAAGGCCGAGCGTTCTGGATACCTTGTCGATCACGTACGAGATATGCTGGCTGTATGTGAGTTGACAATCTAAGATGACTCCCAGATCCTTAATGTGATTTACACGATGTACGTCAACGCCTTCTAGGATATAACTGAATGTAATTGGATGTGTCTTTCGTGAGAACGTGATTACTGAACATTTTGTTGGATTTACAACCATGCGGTTCAGTTGGCACCAATTAGCAAAAGCGTTGAGTTGGAGTTGGAGAAGGTGACAATCAGCGATGACTCGGATTCGGAGATAGATTTTCATGTCGTCTGCGAACGACAGTCGTGGACCGTCGAGGACGAAATTGACGTCGTTGAAATACACAAGAAATATCAACGGGTCGAGGTGGCTACCTTGCGAAATACCCGAAGTGGCAGGGAACGAAGGAGATCGGCAGTCGTCGATTGCAACTTCAAACGATCAGATAGATAGGATGCGAACCATCGTAGGAGACTGCCGTTTATACCGAGCCTATGCAGTTTGGCGATCGCTATTGGCAAATCAAAGTTGGCACTCGTGGAGAATAGAAGAACTATGAAAGTGATGATGGTTTCAAAATTTTCCACGGGGAAGTATACGAGTGCAATCTTAAAATGCTTTTATTTTGAAAATGGAGCATTTTATTTAAATCTGGTTACTGCTACAGTGGTAGAAAAGCGGAAGTCTATGTTTACACCTAAAAATCTGAAAAGAAATTATGTTTTCTGTATTATATGTCTATTGAGTAGTCCTGAAGTTCAGGTTCAACTTGTCGAAGGCGGCTGATAGGTCAGTGTAGATGACATCTGTTTGCATATGGTCAGTCATACTCTCCGTAATGTACACACAGAAGGTTGGAAGTAGTCGACCACCCTGCCATGAAACCATGCTGGTCTTCGCTCAAGTGCTGCTTGAAGTGAGAGACTAATGGTTCCATAACGACCAACTCGAACAGTTTAGATATGGCACACAACGATGTGATGCCGCGATAGTTGTCGATGTTTCTTTTGCATTCCTTCACACAGAGAAATGATTTTTAAATTCAAATGGATATATTTTTGGCTCAGGGCCTAATATATTTTTGGTATTGATTCAAATATATTATTCGGTTAATTCAAAGAAAAATATTTTTGAATCAACAAACCGGTTGTAGAGTCAATAATCTGTTTGTTGGTTCTAAAAACCATTTTGTTGATTCAAAAATATGTTTCGTTGAAATAGTGATACAATATGTTTGAATCAATAACAAAATACATTAGGCCCTGAAACAAAAATCCATTTTTCTGCGTGTTCTTATGCACTGGAAACACCCCACTGGAGAGGGACATTTCGAACAGAAGGCAGAAAGGAGCCACCAGGCTATCGATGTGTTGCTTGAGAAAGACGGAAGGAACTGGCTTAAATAAAGACTTCAGTTGCGAAGCCGCCCTAGATATCATAGCGAGGTCGATGTTGATAGCTGCCAAAGATTGACCAGACATTGGAACATTACTGGCTGCTTGAGAAACGTGCTCGTCAGGTAGGTTCTCATTCGAGAATACACTCGCAAACTTTATTGAGAACAAACGGCAAATGTCCTGAGGGGATGAAGCTTCTTTGCCGTTCAGTACCACAGTCGATGGAAGGCCAGACTCCTTTCGTTGCTCATTCACATAATTCCAACAAGTTTTTGGGTGAGATCGAAGCTTCCGTTGAACATTTCGTTGATAACGCCGATAACAATGGCGACTGGTTCGTTGATACGCATGATTGATCCTCGCATAATGGTCCTTGAGTTGTAGGGTGTTGTACATGGTGTATTTTCTTAGCGCGGCTCTTTTGGAAGGCTTTAGAACATAGATACAAATGGCCACGGAATTTACAGAACACTTCGATAAATTATCCATGATAGATGGGTGATGTAAAAAAGGCTAATTTAGAGAACCCAAATACCTTCAAATCCATCAGTAAAATTAGGACTTTTTCGTAAAGTTCCATAACTATTAGAGATCTGGGATTATTTCAATAATTCCTTCAACGCTTCGAAGCAATTTCAATGTTGATAAAAACTCATAAATGTCTTGGAATATTCCAATAAATTTCAAAGCATTATATGATGAAAAAGTTCATAGATATTAAATATAGTTGAATAAGACTTACCTGGGATACTGCATCTGCTGAAAATAATCCACCAAGGGCTTTGATTTAGCTTACTATCTCCTGCACCTTTTATTCGATTTATGACAAATTCACACCACTGAATTTCTAAACACAATTTCCCTTACTCACCACTCAGCTGAAAACAAATGCAAGGCTTTCTTTAAAGTTCTACAAAAGCACAACCCTCACCACATAACTTCTCCCATTACTAAACCGTCCTCTAATACTCTAATCAAACTTCAAACACAACCAGCTCGCTTGCTTCTCCACCCTGGGTATCTTCAGACAATCTTCCACCAACGGCACATGCCACCGGTCTGCATCCCCCGGCAAGCAGTGGGCAAACATCTGGTGCTTAAACGGGGATTTGATGATCACCCTTCCATCGGCCGTTATCGAAAGCAGCGAATATTGATGCTCCTGTTGCCACCGCTTGAACACACCGCCCAACTCATCACCCAGCAGGCTCGAATGCCTCCGCATCAGATCCCTCGAGAAGAAATCCGTACGGGGTCCACTTTCCAGCGCAGCGTACAACAGGAAAGGATCGTCCTGTGACAAATCCTCCGTCAGAAAGAGGAACGCATTCTCCCTGATGTACTTCATATCCTTGGAACGCCATCGGTCCATATGTTGTCGACCGATGACCAGCACCCGCTTCCGCTGGCGCACGTAGTGCTTCACAACGGACGCAATCTGCATGGCATAGACGATGGGAGACTTTTGATTGCCGGTCGAAAAGGCCACATTCAGGCCATCAATTACCACGTCGTAGGGTTTGGTCTTTTTCAGAAACACCTGGAAGCGCTCCAATTCTTTCGGTGTGGTTTTGTTGAAGATTTCCTTCTTGATGATCACAGCTTGTACAAAGGTATCCCTCAGAGCACGGAACGATTCCTCCGGTACGACAATGCTGGCCAGAGAGGACTTGCAGTGGGAACATTTACCACCATCGGTAACGCGTGTTTCAGCAGCACGAATTCCTAACTCTGAAGGGAGCTTTCTGAGGGCGGAGCCTATCTGTTTCGATAGGAATATCGATTTGGCATCCGTGAACGACAGCATTTTGATGAGGTTTTCTTTCTGTAAGAAGGAAAAATTAACCAATGAACAGTGAGGAACTCACAATACTCACGAATCTATTGCCATCCCTCAGGCAGTGATCGATCCAAGCCAAGAAAACTTCATCGTTCGGTAACCGTTTGTTCGAGGTTTGCTCTTCCAGCAGCTTCCAACCGGCTTCGATATCGCCGACTTGGAAGCACTTTGCAATGAGAGAACTGTACGTGCCACTATCCGGAATTCCGGTTAGCTTAATCATGTCCAACAGTTCGAACGATAGTCGCCAATGTTCAGTGAGCGTCAGAGCCGCCACCAAGTGTTCACAGGTATTCGCATCCAGCACTGTATTTTTCTCTCTCAAATCATTATGAAACTTTAGAATATCCCGGCGATCTTCCTCTCTCAATTCAAAACCTTCGCTGTGCTGCACCCGGTACAGCCGCAGCAGCTTCCCAATCATAGCCAAATTCATCTCGATCCCACTCCCCCGAAGAAACTGCGCGTACGATTTACCGCTTTCCAACGTATTACACAACCCCAGCACCGTACTGTCCACATTGGTCGCGGTAAACCGACGTTCATCCAGAATGCCTTTTCTAATTTCACTCCATTCTGATGCGGAGGGAACCGGATTGGTGGTTAGCTTTTCCTTCAGTTCGTTCAAACGACCAAGGGGTAATCTTATCAAGGGAACTTTCTGATGAGCACCCGCATAGTGCCGGGTTACTTCGAGTACGGCGCGCGTAATTTGCGGTAACCGATACCGGCGGAACATCGTTATTTTTTCTTACCGGCAGAGAGCACACACGAGATGTTCCTTTCGCGACGAAAGTAAACACACGACTGATTGAAGGCGACTGAGTGAAGTTAGCCCTCTACAAGATTCCAATGAGGGGGAAACCAATTCGATACCTAAACAAAACATCTTGATTTATTTTGTAAATAGTGCGCGCATAACTACCGGAAATGCATTCCAGTCCTAGAAAGCTATCACTGCGAGCGAAGATTTTTAGTAGATTGCCACCAGGTGCCGAATCCCGAAATGAACCCGGTAGTGTTCGAGATGTTAGTGCAAACAGTGATGCAACCGCGTTAGCGGATATGGAAGAACCAGGTGATCCATTTGCCAGCTGTGAATCACTGGATTCCGACGGATCCAGCAGTGTCGGTGACCATCTGGTCCACTTTGAAGGCATCGATTTAGACTCGCAGTTCTTCAGTCAGGATTTTCAATGCACTGCCACCGTCACTGAGGATGATCGAGCTGAGCGGGATTCAAAACCGGAAATAGCGGCATTCAGTAATAGTGGATCAGAAAGCGACGCAGACGAGAAGGAACAAATCAACCTGATGCTGACACAATTGGTCGATTATGAACGAAGACACGGTGAAGCTAGGAATATTATACAAAATTACGATTTCAAGCCTGAGGAGTTCGATAAGATTGCACTCAGGGAAATTAAGGAGGATATCGCCGGAGTTATTAATAAAGCCGAGAACCTCATCAACGTGGAGGATGTTGACATGCCTAGCATGAAAGAGCCGGCTATCGATGAAGAGTGGCAGCATGTTGAGGTTTTCAGTGGTGATGAAGGGAAACACGTGGAGGTGGAGGTGGTCGTTAGTCAGCAGACTACCAAAGCGGGTAAGGTTATCGACATCGATGCTCAACTAAGGCGGCTGCTTCAAAGCGAGAAACGAGAAAAGCATTTACAGCTGCATAAAGTGCATTTACTTTGTCTGCTTGGAAATGGATTCTATCTGAATAAGTTAATCAACAATATAGTCAATGATAATTGCCAGCAAATTATAGAAATCTTGGAACATTTCGATATAGAAACGCCTGAAGAAACTGAACTCAAATACCTAAGTACAATTTGTGATATATATAGAAGCATTAGTAAAATACTAGAAACATCGAGAGCAATATTCAAAGGCTGTGAAACATCACTTATTCTACTTCTGCTAGCCATCTTGAGGTTCCTCTCGATAGAAGCTCGATTAGTCAGGCATCTGAACGTGCTTCCTAAAAATCCCATGCTTACTAAAGTGAAGCTTTGCGCACTGACCACTCAATCCCAAAATTCCAACAAACCTACCCAAGCCGGTTCAATTCCGACTGAGCGATATCGCAATGTTCCGCTAACGACGGCGGAAATTCTGAAACAGAAACCAGAGTTTGCGAACTTCTCACAATTGCCGCAGGTAGATGGCGCGGACGATTGCATCGGAGAGAAACGACTTCGCTTAGACCTCTCAACGGACCCGAAGCCCAACCTGTGGAAACTTAAGCTTAAGACTCCCATGACCATGCATTCGAAGTTGAAAACCAAGTCCTCTCAGACTACGTCCCGGTTTTTCAAACAACCGGAAAAGCTTCCGAGGGCTAAAAAGAAACTCGCTAAGAAGCCAGCTGAAGATAAGCACCCCATTCAAAGTGTTGAAACCCTCACCCATTGGATCGAAGTCTACCTGCCGGCGGAAAGCCGGTGGGTCACCGTGGACATCCTGTCCGGTCGGGTAGATTGCCTGGACCATGTAGTACAACAGCAGCTCCCACAACCGGTGGCGTACGTCTTCGGTTGGAGCAACGACGGCAGCTTGCAGGACGTTAGCGGCCGGTATTGGTGGCAGAACGAGACGGGCTCCAGACGCTTGCGGGTAGCGGACAAGTGGTTGAAAGTTCTCACTCAGAGCTACGGGAGACGTCATCGGAAGGTGATGCAGGACTTGCTGGACGAGCGGGATTTTAGGCGGCTACGCTTTCGGGCACCGATACCGGAGAAGATTTCAGAGTACGTATTTTAATATTGGTATGTTAGGCGATGGCGTCATCTTTTTATAGACACAACTACCATAGATGTAACTCTAAGACCAGAAGGTCCCGAAGAAACGTGCTCAACTTTTTGGCTCAGCTCTGGTACCACAAACGAAGTGACAGACGACTAACTGGCGAAGAAATCAATTAAAATAATGTGGTTCGCTGTTATAGAATTTTCTTAGAAGCTTGTGCCATCATCCACCAGATGGGATAGTATTTTTGTTTTGTTTTTGCACAAAGTTGATTTTGTGTACAATGATTCTTTGACAGTGTGCAAAGAGTGCGTATCATTTTGTCATTTTTTTATGCATTTCAGTTTTGAGTAGAGTGAAAGAGATAGAACCAAAACATTCTAGTACATTTGGTGAAAATGCTAGTTCAATCTAGTAGTAGTGTTGCCATGTGGTACAATCCAGTAGTAGTGGTGTTGCCATGTGGTACACTGAAAAATTGCAATAGCAGGTTAGTCACTAAAGTTTTCGAGCCGCTCCGTCTGTCACTTCGTTTGTGGTAGTAGTGTTGCCATGTGGTTCAATCCAGTAGTAGTGGTGTTGCCATGTGGTACACTGAAAAATTGCAATAGCAGGTTAGTCACTAAAGTTTTCGAGCCGCTCCGTCTGTCACTTCGTTTGTGGTAGTAGTGTTGCCATGTGGTTCAATCCAGTAGTAGTGGTGTTGCCATGTGGTACACTGAAAAATTGCAATAGCAGGTTAGTCACCAAAGTTTTCGAGCCGCTCCGTCTGTCACTTCGTTTGTGCTGTTACTCTCTTCGGTCCCAAGCTAATCGATTCACCCCTCGAAACATGAGAAAATCCACTAACCCCTCATTTTATCTGTCAAACTTTCATAGCAAATCATGTAGTACTAGAATTTCGACTAGAATGGGATACGTTAATCGTTTGCTTGGGACCAATAGGCTAGTCAAGTAGTGAGCCAATTTAAAATCGATAGTTTCGTATTGATTGTTGGTACCACATTCAAGTCGAAATTCTAGTACTACACTATGTTTGTTTTGATTCGCTATGAAAGTTTGACAGATAAAATGAGGAGTTCGCTTGGGACCGAAAATAGTACCAGAGCTGAGTCAAAAAGTTGAACACGTTTCTTCGGGACCTTCTGGTCTTAGAGTTAAGGCCCAAACGCAATATGAGCGGAAGCGGAACGGGAACGGAAAGTTTGACAGTTGTCACAAATGACATCAAGATGCCTAACCAAAGTCGAAGTTTTCAATCCGACAAGTTGGCTTACTCAGATCGGGCTTTTCCGCTGCCGCGGCCGTTCCGCTTCCGCTGTCATTGCGCTTGGGCCTTTACCTCTATGCTACTACTGTTGCTACTACTATCCAAGTTGTATTGCATAAGAAGCATTTATGTTTATTTCCTTACTAAAATATATCCCTCTTCCGGTTGAGGGAATTCAGCGAGGAGGGAATCTCCTTTTTCACGTCCATGTATGTCTTTTTAGGAGATGTTTAAAGAGTAGTACATGCTTGGCCCCATATCTTAGCAGAAGCCTTCTTCTGAACACTATACAAACCCACATTTTTCTCTCTCCCGTAGCTTCAAAAACCACCCCTCCTACTGCCTGAAACGGGACCTGCTCAAATTTCAAGCCATCTACCCGGCGGACGCTCCGCCGCTGGGGTTCTTCCGCGATGAACCGATCTACGCCCGGGAATGTGTTCATACGCTACACTCGCGCGAAGTTTGGCTCCGCCATGCCAAAGTGATTCGCCTATACGAACCGCCCTACAAGGTGGTGATGTCCAAGCTGAAACGCGAGAAAACCGAACTGGAGCTGTTCGGTTACTGGCAAACGGAGGACTACGTACCGCCAAAAGCCAGCGGCGGTCGGGTACCACGGAATGCCTACGGAAACATTGAACTCTTCAAGGATTGCATGCTGCCTGAGGGGACGGTGCATTTGAAACGTGAGTAGGTTTGATGGATGATGCGCGTAGCTAATGGTGAGAATTTCTTTCAGAGACCAACATTTCCAAAACATGCCGAAGATTGAAGGTGGACTACGCAATTGCTGTGGTTGGGTTCGGCATCCACGCTGGCGGGAACCACCCTGTATTCGAAGGAATCGTTATCTGCCAGGAGTTCGAGCAGCTGGTGCTAGATGAATACGAACGAGATCAGTTGGAACAAGACATGAGGATACACGAGAAGAAGGAGAAGAGAATCTATGATAATTGGAGGAAACTGATCAGAGGACTACTGATTAGGAACAAGCTAAGAAATAAATACAATTTTGGTGATATGTGATCAGAAGAAATCAGTATATTGTAAAATGTTTGAGTGTATCAAAATCGAAACGTGAACATAAAAAATAACATTAAAATACAATACTGCTGCCAGAGCATCTTAGAGATTATCGAAATTGTACTTGTTTTGTAACTTACGACGCAAGAACAGTCCCTTGATGAGGCGTTTCCAGTTATCGTAGACGCGTTTTTCGTACTTTTCCTGTTCCCGCCGTTCCTCTTCTTCCATCTCTTTGTACCATTCTTCGACGACCTGATTGGCGAATTCCTCGCAAACTACGAAGCCATCGTAAACCGGAATCATGCGCATGCGAGCCTTATCGAATCCGGTGAGGGCCTGGGCGCAGTCAATTCCCAGCCGCTTGCAAACCCGATTCAATCCTGGAACTGTAACGGAAAAAAATATAAACATTTCAATCTTCAATGTAAGCAAATTCAACACCTACGTTGCAAGTGAACCGTCTTTTTGGGCAACATTTTCGGCGTGAATAGTTCCACATTGCCGTACTCGTTCCGTGGAACCAAACCGTTCTCCGCCGTCGGCGGATCATACTCTTCGGTTTGCCATTTTCCGAAAATTTCACACGGTTGATTACCTTGCCATTCGTTTTTCAGTTTATCGTACCTCCAACACTTGACCATTTTGTATGCGGTCTCGAACGGTTTCACCACTCGACCTTGTTTGTACCATTTCTCACGGGTCTGAAGGACGAACAAGCATTCACGTGCATAGATGGCCTCACCCCGGACGAAGCCCAAGCTGGGCACATCCGGTGGGTAGAGGGCTTCGAACTTGAGCAGATGGCGCTTCAGTACGTACAATGGGTGATTTTTGCATCTGAAACAGAGAGTTGAGATGATGGTTCAAAAGGTCATTGGAATATTGAAAAAGTCGCCACCGCACTGCACTCACTCAGCGATGGTTGTCGGCAGCGGTTTATCGATGTCGATTTTGTTGAGCTCTTCGTCCTCCTGCTTTTCGCGGGCCGATTTCTTCGCCTGGAATGGTTTCAATGCCTTATCGAGCCATTTGGGCTCGACGCGCAGCTTCCGGCTCACCGTGTTCCAGTGCTGGACGTACCGCGGCGTGATGTCCTTGATGTGATTGACGTTGTCGAAGCCGAACACGTAGCTGATGGGGCTGGTGGCGTGACGCTTGAGGAGAGAAATAGACGCCAGGTCAAGGTTGGAGTTTTTTTTTTTTAATTGTGAAATGCTCGCTAAGAGATTGCGCCATCAACAACATTAGTTATATCGAGGATTTATAGTTTGGTTATAAAACATGACAAGGAGGATTAGGCACTGGTAAGGCGGAGAAAAATTGTATTTCTAATATGGAACCTAGATCGAGGCCACGATATAGATTTCGTCAACTTCAGTTGCCGCTCAATCCTATAATACACGTCAACATTATTGTTCCATATCATAATCCGAATGACATAGCTAGCTGATGTTTCGGTACTTTCCAAGCATCAAAGATAAGTTTTCAATTTTAATTCAGGTTCTTCAACACGATTGAAATCTTGTTGTGGTGTAAGGGGCTCGTTGGCCTAGTGGAGACCGTTTTTGCTTACTGAGTGTAGGTTTTATCCCATGACTGAGTTGGCCGCATCGATATTACTCTCTAAACAGATCCACATGATTTATCGAATCGTTTACCAAGACAAATCCTTACACATTACCTGCCCTCATCCCGTCCTGAGATGCTCGTGGAAGGGCAGAGCTCGGCTTCCAATAAAGCGTGTATCATGTCAACAATTTCCTACTCTCTCTAATGGGCCAAATACACACTTGAATGTTGTGGTTGTACAGCCGCTATGGTTTTGCCATATACCGTACGATCCAACCATACGAGGTATGGTAAAACCATAAAGGTTGTACAACCTAATTGCATTTTGTATGGGGCACATGATAGACCTGCATTCGGACGTGGACGGCGCCAATGTTGTACAAAATACATAAGATCACCAACATTTGCACATTGAGGATGAACGCCAGTACCAAGTACAGTCGAATTTCGCTCGTTGGGCTATCTTTAAGTGGGCTACGTTTTAGTTGGACTCCCGTTAGTTGGGCTGCAGCCCACCTAAATCAAAGCCAAACGTCACTTCTGACAGTTCTGGTTTATCTTCTAGGGGCTCATGTTTGAACAATTTGGATAGTTGCTATAGAATTGTGATAATAACAGACAATCGGTGTATCCCTCAACCAATTTTCATCTTGACAGCTCAGCCCAACTAACGGAAGTCTTTCACTATGGCTATGGGTTTAGCCCAACGAGCGAAAGTTGACTGTACTAGAAATACTCAGAGTGAGAGATGGGCGAAGAGAATGTTTTGAGCCAAATGAACTGCCAAAATCTAAGCCAATCGAACATTCCCATTAGAATTTGTCCGAAGATTTCTTATTCTTACTAGATTAAATTTGAGAGTATTGCAATCGAACAAGAAATCAATCACCTTTATGTTTCGTGTGTTTCTCAAATACAACTAGTTTTTGGAAACAAAAACAATATTCTAACTCTATTGATTAATTGATCTTAGTTGGCTAATTAATGGTACCAAGAAATGTGTAAAATATTGCGATGCAATCAATTATTATTTTGCACGTAAATCGAATCAAAAATAAAAGTCATGTGAAATGCTGGCTTCTAGCGAAGGCATCATATCAAGAAGACTGGCAACTTTGCCAGAATCCAAGCGACAGAAACAATAGCGCTGCGCTTGAGTGAAGGTGGAAGCGCGTATGGCCGCCACAATCTGTCTGAGTTTCTGAAGATTTGAAGTTTGAGTTGTCGTTTGACATGTAAACGATCAAATTTGAACGTCAAACAACACAACCCAAACGTCAAATAATATGTTCCCCACCAAAAACTCAGCCAGATTGGGTAAGGGTTTCAAGATAATTTAGGTACAAATCCCTGCTGCCGAATTGTATTTTGTTTTCTCCGCCTATCTCTCCCTCTGAGTATTTTTGGACTGTACCATATATTGGTTTTCTGTGTGCAATTACAGCTGATGTTAATAATTCGGATTAGCAACCACGGGCGGTCAATCATGCTTATGATCATGGGTAAACCTGGTGTAAGATTTAAGTGCAAGTAGAAAATCGGCCTTAAGGTCACCATCTGTTGATAAACTATTTTCTTTTTCCTTTATTTAACGTCGGTCTCTGTTCCGCAATCTAGTGCCAATCACCGACGGACATCGATTGCCATCTATTGACGGCAATCGAATGTGCAGGAAGGCAGCTTCCACACCTGCGTAGGATATCGCACCCATTCAACACACATGGGCCGGGACCAACGGCTTTACTTCCCTTCCGAAGGAAGACGTGACCAGAGATTTTTATGCCTCAGAAAAATCCCACCGACCTCGGCTGGGATTGAACCCAGACCCATTGGGGTGTTAGAAAGCAGTCACGCTTACCACTACACCACCGGCGCCGGCTGATAAACTATTTTCGCAATTAACGTATTTTACATTCAAAGTGTTTTTATGTTACTTCATACGCGAAGTTAACGATTTTCAGAGTTGGTTGGAAATGCTAACATGAAGCTTTAGTGTGATGATTTATTAGCTAGAGAATGATCTTTAGAAGAGGGTAGGTGGATAGTTCCGTTAGAGTACGGCAGTATGAAAATTGAATAGAAGTTGAAAATGGCTTGAAAAACTGTCGCATTAATGGTCCTTCGCTCATTTTCAACTTCTTTTTAATTTAAATACTGCCGTACTCTAACGGAACTATCCACCTACCCTCTTCTAAAGATCATTTTCTAGCTAATAAATCATCACACTAAAGCCTCATGTTAGCATTTCCAACCAACTCTAACGTATTTTAGTCAAATAGAAGCCAAATAAAAGATCTATGTTATTATAATAAATGAGCAAAAACTCAGCTCAGGTGGCTCTTTGTTCTTAAAAATATAGCAGTTTTAAAAAGGGAGTTCAAAAAAGAAGAGATGTACAAAAATTGCTCGAACTTCCGACAGACTAAAGATGCCCACAACTGTTCCATCAATCACTTGTTCATTACACCATGTGAACTCAATCTTTTATTGTACTACGAGTTGATTTCATGCTTGGTTTCTTCGGCCTTATAAAAGGTTAAAATAGGCATACTACACGTCAACTCTCAACAGGTAATTCAAAACACTCAAAACGCAACCATTCGGATCCCAATAAATCCCATTGGAGATCGCAACACTTCACACCAGGTCCAGAAGCAGTAGAGGTAGCAGCATTATTCTTGTTTGCACGATTTCCAAGAATAATGCTGCTACCTCTACTGCTTCTGGACCACCACCATCACCACCGAGACGCATCGTGGATAGCACTGTGGAAGCCCCTGATTTCTCTGCCTCAGTCGCGCTTATTCCAGCCAGCGCTCTGCATAGTCGTCTCGGCCCTGAGTGTAGATGTAGGTCGGGGGTCTTCCCACCAGCTATTACTGGCAAGTATATTGACGATTCAGCCTCTTTTTTGCCTGATACCGCTTCAACTTCCAGCTGTGTTTCCGGTTCTGCAACCTCCACACTAGCCACATCATGTCCATGCATCTGTCCTGCCAACTGCCAGCAGGTTTATGCCGCCACCTGCTCTTCCTCGGATCCGTGACACCCTAAAACAGGCACTGAGAAAGCTTCCGAACCTCCCGACCCAGTCGCGCTTGCTGCACACATCCGCCATCGTCATCGTCCCGGTCCTGTGGTCGGTGATGATATCGGGGGCTTCCGGCCTGCAACCTCAGGCGAGTATGTTAGCGATTTCGAACTTTCGATACCTGATGTCCTTTCGATTTCTAGTTCCCGTGATTGCTCCTCGAATGGTCTCCGGATCTACAACCAAAACGTGCGTGGGCTGAGGACTAAAATCCTGGCTGTTGCGGAGGCCGAATATGATTTGATTGTGCTGACGGAAACGTGGCTGGACGACCGAATTTACTCATCGCAACTTTTCGGGTCACTCTATTCCGTTGTCAGAACTGACCGGTCTACCCTAAACAGTCAAAAATCGCGCGGTGGCGGAGTCCTAATTGCAGTATCTACTAGACTAGCCAGCTACGTAAGTACGTCACCCATTTCCAGTCAACTGGAACAGCTGTGGATTGTCGTAGAACTTCCACAAAGCAAGCTTAGTGTAGGCGCAATCTACCTGCCTCCCGACCGCAAAAACGACTGCACGATCATCCGTGAGCATGTGGAATCGTTAGGCTCAATTTCGGCCCAATTAAGTCCCTGCTCTCCCGCTTTCGTATTTGGTGACTACAATCAAGCTGGTCTGCAGTGGCGCTTTACAGACAGTGGCACACCATTAATTGATCCACTGCTTTCGCATATGCCGGTTGCTTGCTGTGCTCTTTTGGACGGTTTTAACTTTTACGGGTTCACACAAGTGAATACTTTTCCGAACCTAAATGGACGTTTGCTAGATCTTGTCCTGGCAAATGATTCCGCACTACCGGGCACTTCTGTTTCCTTGCCGGTCGAGCCACTGATTGATCTAGATGCCGATCATCCCGCTCTCGTCGTGTCATTTAGTTTACCTGCACCGATTCTTTTTACGCCGTCATCTGAGTGCTACTCTTTGGACTTTCGCCGGGCCGATTATGTTGCATTGAACAATGCGCTTGGAACCAATAGGCTAGTCAAGTAGTGAGCCAATTTAAAATCGTTAGTTTTGTGTTGATTGTTGGTCTAACCCACGCCTACGCGTGCTAAAACGTCAACGCTCTGCCGCCCTCCGAAGGTATTGTAGCTCTTGCTCGCCGTACTACAAACGACCGTTCAATTTTGCGAGTCGTAGTTATCAAAATTACAATCGTTTTCTCTATAATCGACACGTGAGAACCTTCGCACGAATCCGAAAAGTTTTTGGTCGTTTGTCAACTCCAAACGGAAGGAATCCGGGTTTCTCGGGAATGACTCGGCTAATAGCGAAAGAGAAAAATGCGACTTGTTTGCTCGTCATTTCAAGCAAGTGTTCCACGATTTCTCCGCTTCGCCAACACAAGTGCTGGACGCTACGGGATGCCACGTGATGTGTTTAGTTTCGTTATTCCGCGCATTTCAGAAGACATGGTGATACCTGACGGCATTCCGTCATCAGTTCTAAAACGTTGTGTAGCCAATCTCTGCCTTCCACTTGTGAGGCTATTAAATCTCTCGGCACAGCAATGTGAGTTCCCCTGCCGCTGGAAACTTTCTTATGTTCCCAGTGTACAAAAAAGGAGATAAACGGAATGTCATAAATTATCGTGGAATCACCTCCCTGTGTGCCTGCTCAAAGCTGTTCGAGATTATCATAAATGGTGCTCTGTTCGCACGCTGCAAAAATTATATCGATACAGAACAAAACGGTTTTTACCCGAAGCGCTCCGTGTCCACGAACCTGGTGCAGTTCACTTCTAACTGTCTGCGATGCATGGATTCAGGATGGCTAGTCGATGCTGCTTATATGAATCTAAAAGCTGTATTTGACACGGTGGACCATAATATCTTGCTGGCCAAGCTGGAGATACTTGGCATCTCGTCAACTGCTGTGGATTGGTTCAGATCTTACTTGGTGAATCGCTAAGTACATGTCAAGATTGGCGCGTCGGAATCGGATGTTTTCTCAAACAACTTGGGAGTTCCGCAAGGCGTAACCTAGGACCGCTACTATTTTCGATCTTTTTAAACGACGTCGCCTTGCTGATACCATCAGGATGCCGCGTTTTCTATGCAGACGATACGAAAATCTACAAAATTATTAAAAGTCTCTCGGACTGCTGGGATCTCCAGAATATGTTAGGTATTTTTGTTGACTGGTGCTCAAGAAATTTGATGAGTCTAAGCATCGAAAAATGTAACATTATTTCCTATCACCGAAAAATCGAACCAATCATGTTTGACTATGTTCTCTACGGACGCTGTCTTGCTCGTGTAGAGCACATAAAGGATCTCGGCGTTACCTTGGACTGCAGACTCACTTTCAGAATCCACTACAATGACATCATCTCCAGAGCTAATCGACAATTGGGCTTTATTTTCAAAATTGCCGACGAGTTTCGTGACCCGCTATGCCTCAGGTCACTTTACTGCTCGCTTGTGCGATCCTTATTGGAGTCAAGTTCAGTTGTTTGGTGCTCTTTCCATGCTTGCTGGATCACTAAAATTGAATCCGTTCAACGCAAGTTTGCTCTTCGTTTCCTCAACTGGCGTCCCCTGGGAATCAAGCCATCAGAGGTGAGACGGACGGTCGCTCAAGCTATGTTCGGTGGAAAGCTGCTTACGGGTGACAATGACTGTTGAACACTGCTGTCACAGCTAAATATGTATGCCCCTGAAAGGTCTCTTCGTCAACGCGACTTTCTGTTTTTGGAACCACGGAGCCGGAATTATACACAACACGAGCCAATTCGAGCAATCAGCCGGCAATTCAACAACTTTTTTTTATATGTTCGACTTCAATGTATCAGCTGACGTGTTTCGTCATCGGCTACTTGGTCTGGTCTTTTCCGTACCGTTGACCGTAACTATTTAGTTTAAGTTTTATTCATTTAGACAATAATTTGTCAGTTGAATTTTTCAATAAACAATAAACAATAAACAACAATAAACAATAAACACTTACCATCAGATAATCCACGCAGTTGACCTTTCCACTGAACAAATCCACCGTGATCCAACGTTTATCCTTCTCGGAGTAGAACTCGATCCACATATCCATCTTGTTCGCAGCGGTTAGCTCACCGTCCTCCTTGTCGGCTTCGCTGGCAGCGCTTTTCGGCTTCCTTTTGGTCGCTGCTACCTTCGAATGTTCATGCGGAGATTCGGACTTTGCCTTTGCAGCACGTTTAGCTTTCTTCTTTCCGGGTGGTTCAAAGTCGCTGTCCTCCGATGAATGTGACGACTGTGGTGGCAGTTTGGATTTATTCCGAGCCCTACGTGGTTGCCGTTTCTTGTTCAACGCTGGCGACGGTGGTTCATCCGATTTCGCAGCCTCATCGGATGAATCCGACGAGAGAATTTTGTTTTTCGCCGATTTTGGCTTGGCAGTTGTCGGCGGACTAGGAACGGTGGCCTTGGTCGTCGTCTTGTTAATATCGAATAGCTTCCTCTTGGAGATCCGACCCGGTTGGTTGTTGTTCTTTTCCTTCGCCATGGTTGGGGTGTTGGTTCCACGTTTGGTGAACGGTGAGCTCGACTCGGCTGCTGTGGATTTTGTGCGACTTCGGAGGCGTCGGGATATAGGGAGACTTTGCGGGGTCGATGCCACGAGGTCACTGATTCCATCCAACTGAGGGACTATCAGGCTGTTTAGGGGCATGCGAGAAGAAGAGCTAGCAATTCTTGGAGAGGAGCTTTTGAGAATGGATTTTCTTGGCCGGGAATTTTCCTTCGCTGGTGGGCTGGTGGAAGCGGATTTGCCATCACAGATCTCTGGTTCCGGGGAGAAACGTAGCTTTCTCGAAGATTCCGAGGAAGAATCTCGAAAGCTTTGATGGGTGTTTTTGCTTCGAGATCTACCACGGCGTAGTTCTTTATCCTGCTCTTCTGGAACTTGAACCTTAGGAAGAGATAATCTAGATGATTTTACATTTTGTGTAGATTGTGTTCCATTTCTTTCAGATTCACCGTGAGCTTTCTGCTTGGTTGTCGCCTTGGAAGGCTTAGTTGGAACGTCCGCTCCGGAATTATTTTGTTCATCATTCAGCTGCTCTTCAACTGCCTCTTCTACAATCGGGCAATTTTTCACATCGATTTTCTCTTCAATCTTGACGTCTTGGCCGTCCGCCGTTTCACTAGGAGCCCTCGTAAATGTGAATGTTGATTGTTTGCCGAAATCCTTATCGAACTTCTCAATTAGCTGTTTTTCCGAGATAGGACACAGGTCCTTCATGGCTGGTCGCTTCGGAGGGACATTGGCGGATATTATCAGCCGGCAATCAACACCGGCCACACGCAAGCAAGCCAAAAACAACAGAACGTAATCCCGCTTGCAGGCGACCTTCTGTGTAAACAGTTCCAGCGCTAAGGTGAAACTGAATCTCGATGTTTTGGGACCAAACACCTGCTGGCTGGTTAGTTCAAACTTGTTTTTGAACCACTTCATCAGCTGATCGACAAATTTTCCATCCAACTTTTCCTTCAACACACACTGACCGGACTGCATCAAGGACAGCGCCCTAGCTTGAATTCCCGGAGAGTTTACGATCTCATTCAATTTCTTACCACCGGCTATCGCACACAGGACGCTACTTTTATGAAACGCAAGCTGATTGGTCCTCTTAACCTTGTTGATCTGTCGCTTGATGAACAGCTCCATCTCAATCTCCTCCCAACGCTTCTTTTTCGACTGTGCCGTCTGTACTTCCACCGTTATTTGATAGTCCTCTGGAGGATTCTGAGTAGGTTTACTTTTCTTCGCATCCTCTACCTCTTCCCAGTCGGATTCCTCACTCCCTGTTTCGTTCTGGCCAGCGGCGTCCTTGTTCTTCCCAGGTGAGATGCCAGCCTCCGTCTCACCCAGAGCCAATAAATTTGAAACATCTTCGGCTTTCTTTTCCTGAGGCCGCTTAACACTTTCCTTGGTCTGGTAGTTCTTGAGCATATTCTTCGCTTCCTCTATTTTCTTGTTGAACTCGCCAAGGCTATTAAAGTTCATAAAGTCACAAGACGACTCGTTTATCTTACTTATCAACTGCTGAGCAGCCACTTTCTGGATCGACGCCGGAACCGGTTCTTCCGTTTCGTCATCATTATCCGAACTGTCCGAAAGTCTCATGCCCGCATTGCAATCGAACTGAGGAACAGTTTCCTCCTGCTTCTTCGGTTCAATCTTATCGAAAAAATTGGAAGCAAGATCCAACTCTTCGGGTTTCATCAGATGATCGTCGCCACTGCTATCGGAGTCGCCATCAACTTTTTTCTTCGCTCGTTCGGCCCTCGGTGATACTGCCTTAGATCTTTTGTTGTTTATATATGTCTTTTTCTTGAACTGACACTGCTTCAGAATATCCGTCACGCTGGAATTAAGTGGAGGTCGCTCCGGTTCCGACTCCTTTAGCAAGTGCTTCTTGGTACGTTGGTACAATTCTTCCCTAGTCGCCGCAGAAAGACGTTTCTTTTTGGGTATTGGATTCACTGAAGGCTTGACTGTCCTAAAATATTAGAAAACCTCGGCTTGAGAGCAGATAAACAAGATTTACAGCATCCAATAATTACCTTTTCTTTGCTCTACTACTGCTCGAAGCAACCACACTTTCATCCGAATCTTCCTCAAGGTCATCCTGGTTCTCTGAAGCACTTCCCGAGTCATTTTCGTCATCATCCGAAACAGTTCCCTGCAGTTCGTCATCCCTGCTGTCACCTTTTTCCTTTTCCGGAAGCCATTCGTCCTCACTCACCGAGAAGTCACCGTCGTCCGGCTCATCCGAAAAGCCATCACCACTCTCAAAGTCGTTATCACTAACCTGTTTGGTAGCCTTTTTGTTGTAAACGGTCACACTGCGGCGGGCTCGATTCATCGTTAGGGAGATTCATAAAAATACACGTAAAAAACACACGGTTGATGGATACTGGCACTCGACAAGACAAACACTGATGGCGACGAGAAAAAATGTGGTAAATTTTCAACACTTTTTAGCATAAATTCGCGAAAGGATCGAGGATGTTATGCTAATTTGAAACATGTCGGCTCATGATACACAAAAGGTGTTCATTCTGAAGTTCATCTGAACGCGCGCAAAAATCAAATGAACATCAGTGGAATCGGCCGATGATATGTGCCCAGGGATCAGCGTTGCCATATATACCGATTTATCGGTATTTACCGATTTATCGGTATTTATACCGATTTCCGAACTAGATACCAGATAAGATTCCTCAGAATACCGAATTTTGAAATTTTATACCGATTTTTTTAAATGATCAAAATTATTATTGCCTACCCGCGCTTGAATTTCGAAGAAAATTTCTGCACACAAAAAACAAAAATTATGTGTTTTCAAATTAGAAGTTCTCAAAATTTGGTTATTTTAACCGAGATTTTAACCACAAATAATTTCAAAATGAAATTTAATTTATTAGCTTGAAAGTGATTATTTCACCACAGACAAACAGACATAACACATTGAATATTTCTCACTGTAAAACATCGTCGCTAAAACATTACCGCCATCTATTGAGTACACTGTGGTGGGTAGTGCGCTGAACAGATGGCGGTAGTGTGTAAAAGTCAAACTCAAGGTAAATGACTATGCGCGCCACAGGTGGCAGTACTACCATAGAGGTAACTCTAAGATCGCTGGGTCCCGAAGAAAATCATTATTATTTTTGGCTCACTCAGTACCAGAACAACGGTCCCAAGCAGTCCCAAACTATTTCACTCACCCCTGCATGTTCTGCATGAATCCACACACCCCTGATGTTACCTGTCAAACTTTCATAGCGAATCAAAACAAACATAGTGTAGTAATAGAATTTCAACTAGAATAGGGTACGTTAATCGTTTGCTTGGGACCAATAGGCTACTAAAGTGGTGAGCCAATTTAAAATCGTTAGTTTCGTATTGATTGTTGGTACTACCAACTACGATACTTTTAAATTGACCGTTAAATGCTTGTTCGATGAACAACTTGCGAGTGTTATGTCTGTTTGTCTGTGATTTCACTATCAACTCGTAATTTTAAAAGTGCATATTCCTAAAACCAAAACTGTTAAACTGTCAAAATATCTATTTAAAAGCAAATTCAATCATCGTCGAAAAAGCCAATAGGGCATATAGTCTTAACCACTACACGCTAACTTGAAAGTACTCATTAATGAGTAAAAAAAGACCCATTTTGAAGAAAAGTGGCTTAACTCATTAATGATTAAACAATTTTACCCATTAATGAGTATCTGTTACCCATTAATGATTAACAATTACTCATTAATGGGTAACAGATACTCATTAATGGGTAAAAAATTTACTCATTTAATGAGTTAAGCCACTTTTCTTCAAAATGGGTCTTTTTCAACCATTAATGGGTACTTTCAAGTTAGCGTGTAAGACAAAATCCTTCAAAAAAACATACAGTGCCTGCAACGGTAACCGATTCCGATATCATCTCCCCTCCGGTGTTCTTTAATAGCTAATTTGTTTTTGATTAAGTTCCAACCTGGATCGGGTATCAAGATTGGGTCTGCTGGTTGTCTGTCAAACGTTAGTGTGAACGTTTGTTTTTGTAACTTGGCTCGGGTTGAGGTTCACACTGACAATAAGCTCGGGTTCGCGCAGGTTGGAACTGGTTCCAACCTGGATAATAAACAAATTCGCTATAAGTAAAATTTAGTTTAATTGTTTAATTTAGTGACTCTGCACGCAATAGGTAAGATTGAAGGAATTGTGACATGACTGTGAATAATGGATTTTTATTTCAAGTGCTAACCGTTTTCGACTTTCCGTGTTGATCTTGGTGCAACGATTCATCTTCAGGAGAAGATCGAAGATTCCGGCTGGAAAAGTATTACATGCAGGGATTGAATTTCTTCAACATCTGCCGGGTGGAAGAGATAAAGGCGGCCAAAACTAACGATGCTGTTGGCATAACAGTTTCGCAGGAAGAAATAGATCGTACCGCACGATAGGAACAGAATGCGAGTCAAGATGTTCTATTGAACGGGAGATCTTTGGACAACCCGCATAAACGCGAACCATCACATGACCTTACCGATAATGGTTATAAATTGTTTATAATCCCTGCTAAACTTTAACTGAAATGGTTATGGAACTTTACATGAACGTTTGTGTGATAAAGTTTTAACCTTATGTATTATGGTTTTTTGGAAGCGGACCTTACAAATAATGGGTTGTTAAGAACCATTACCATTCCAAATTCTTGTTTTCTCCATACATTATCGGAAAGAGAACTATATTAGAACGTTTTTACTTATGGTTTGAGAACATTAATGGTTATGGTTATGGTAGTCAGTAAGGTCCATTAATGGTTTTGTATTATCGCTCAACTTTACGTGAAATATATCGTGAATTGGTAATCAGTAATTTACAGGCAACCAATTCGCGATATATTCCACATAAAGTTGATCGATGTTACAAAACCATTCATGGACCTTACTGGTTACCATAACCATTACCATTAATGTTCTCAAACCATAAGTTAAAAGGTTTTAGTATAGTTTTCTTTCCGAAAATGTATGGAGAAAACAAGAATTTTGAATGGTAATGGTTCTTAACAACCCATTATTTGTAAAGTCCACTTCCAAAAAACTATAATACTTAAGGTTAAAACTTTATCATTAAACGTTCATGTAAAGTTCCATAACCATTTCAGTTGAAGTTTAGCAGGGATTATAAACAATTTATAACCATTTTAGGTAAGGTCAATTTATGGTTCACGCTTATGCGGGAAGGTGAAGCGTTGGGTACATCAATGGCAACGACTCCGTTTTTAATTTTAACTTTCACGCTGAAAAATTTATCGTTGAAACAAAAATATTTGAGGTAAATTTAAACGTAAACTCAGTTTGTTCTGGCCACAAAAAAAAGGTTTATTTCAAACGTATTCCATGTTTAAAGTCATGTGATATTAATATTTAAAATAAAAATAATGCTACACGAAACGAAAATCAATTATTTAATTCATGTGTTTCACTTATACATTTTTGCCAAAGCATCAGCCCGAGCATCAGCCTTAGGCTGTGTTCCATTTGGATATTTTTCACTTAAATTTGACACTTCGAAAATAAATTAAGATGTTCGAAAATCCCTCTGTTGTTGATCGGCCAATTTTCGAGAAGGTTTGTGTCAAAATTGGTTCCTTGTCTGTCAGATATAAGTCTGCTGGAATAGCTAAAGCCCTACAGTAAAAGTATGGACGACTGTCACCACAAAACTGAAAAAAAGCTGTTCCAATCGAGCAAAGCGGTGCATTTTGACGGTTCGATTGGAACAACTTTTGACAGACTTCCATACTTTTACTGTAGGGCTTTAGGAATAGCAGGTTTATTTTAGAGTCGGTGTATAATGAGTCACGCCAAGAGTGAAGCCAAGTCTACCTATTGAACTGTCAAACCGGCTACCTTATGCTAAGACTGCCTCTACGTCGCACAAACTATGGAGCGTACGGTGCGATTTGCGGACTGCAGAAACATTCAACAGAGTTGCATCTGTTTTCGACTTTCATCTCTCCCGTGATGCGCTTCGTCGAAAGTTTTCTTCTGTTTTTGCCGGCAGGAGTTAAGATATTGACTATAAGATATACGTTTTTTTCAATGTTTTTTTTTTATGTTATGACCATGCTTGAATGTATTTTTTTTTAACCATAGTTGATAAGGTTTAAATCATTGGGGCTTCATCCAGCCTGTTGATGTTAATAAAATAACAAAGTAAACAAACATTACGATTCTATGAAAGGTCCACGAAAGGTATTGTAATTAAATATAAAATAAAATTGAAGAAATGATCATAAACACCCAGTGAGCATTCAATTGTCATGGGATACGTTTGTTAATGATCAGTAATGAGAAATTTTACTATTTTTTGATAAGATAATTTGATAAAATCACTGTTAAAACAATTCACTACAGCCGCTATTTTTTGTTCTCGCTAGAAGTCATTTGAAGTTGATGTAGAAGTCCTCTGTTGCCAAGTGAAAAGAAACGGAATTCTTCGAAAACCGTGATGCGAGTTCAACTGTTTTTCTCTTGGCGTGACTCATTATACACCGACTCTAGTTTATTTGGAAATTTTCCATCTGTCAAGTTTAAGTGAAAATTCGCCAAATTGACGAGTGCACGGATGGATTTGAGTTCACTCACTCGATAAAAAGTGACACAACAGCGGGGCCCTGTTTACTAAAAATGAACACATATGTGTTCATTTTTAGTAAACAAGGCCCCGCTGTTGTGTCACTTTTTGTCGAGTGAGTGAACTCAAATCCATCCGTGCACTCGTCTATGGAACACAGATAGTCTTTGTTTTTTTATAGCGCTCCAACCGGTATAAAATTCATCCGAACGTGCTGTCTTTTTTCGACAGTCGGGGTTCTTGCCACCGAAAAGTGCTCAGCAGCCATCATTCGCAGAAGCCGACATTGTTGTTAAGTTCGTGTGCGTCGTGTTCCGCCGTCGTCGCGTTGTCTCCCATTTTTCAGTGAAAATTTACCAAAAATCGGCATGTTTCCAGTGATTGCAAGTTAATAAACTTGTCGGAAAAGTGCAGTGCAAAATCTAGTAAGTGGAATTTCAATGTTTATCGTGGAAAAGTAGTGATTCGAGGTGGGTTTTTCGCAGGACTCCCAACCAAAGTGTCTGCTGCTTCGCCATCATCGGCGTTTGGGATTTCGCACGCACACACACACACAATTTTGCCACACTACGAGAGAAAGGTACATAAGAAGAAAGAACGCCATCCTCATTTTTTTTCCTCGGATTGGATTGAAACACCGAACGGTTTAGAGGTTCCGTCGGGTCGTAATCGCTATGGAGGTAGATGAAAGTCCGGAAGTTACCGCCGGTGCCAACGTGGTAACGACTGAAGAAGAAGATCCGACTGCTTCGACACCAGTTCCCAAGGATGATGTGCAGGAACAGTCAACGGGAGTGCTCCGGTCGATTTTGTCCGAGGAGGAAGTGGCTGCCATTCCGGCCGAGACGACCAGGAAGATCGAAGGGCATTACGAGCAGAAGCTGGAAGAGTTTCTGACCGCAAAAGCTCTCTGCGAAACGGCAAAAACCAATGTTGGTAAGCATTTTTGGGGTTGGGATTACGGGATTTGGGGTTATTTTTTCCGTCTGGCTCACAGAAAACCATCAGCCATTATTGAAAAGAGACGGGGATAGGAATTTTCTTCGTAGTATTTTTTGTTTGGTGCGAGTTCATCAGCTGTCAGGCAGATGAATTTCGACCAGTTTGGTTGATTGGGTTGATTCCCCGCTTGACCGGTAGAGCTCAGGTCGGTGCCGTTTGTTATTGTTTGCAGCGCCAAAAATGCCGGGCGCGTTTTGTTTTGATCGGACAGTTTTGGCGTGTTGCTGGGTATTTAGTGATTTTGTTTTTTTTTGTTTTTGCAGAAGAACTAAAAGTTGATTACGAGAAGCAAATTGAGGAGCTTACGTTGAAGTACCAGGATGAGTCGTCCAAGTTCCATTTCTCTCAGCAAAGTGTGAAAGAGCTCCGATTGGAGCTGGAAGACTGCAAGCAGGAAATGACTCAGGGTAAGGAAAAGGTTAAGCAAAACGATGCCGACACAGCACGATTCCGTCGAGAACGTAACGAAGCAGTGAACGAGCGGGACACGCTGCTGAATGCGGTCGAGCGAAAGACTTTGGAAGTTGAACGGCTGCAGGCTGATGCGCTTGCTCTGGAGCAGAAACTAAAGGTTGCCAATGTGACAAAGTGCGAGGCATTGACTAAGTTGGAGGAAATCCAGAGCAAAGAGTTCTCGCTTGATTTCAAGGAAAAGCGAATGGACAAGGAACTGTCAATGCGGGACAATCAGATCCAGAAACTCACGGAGGACCTGAACCGGGCGCTGCAGGATTTGCAAAACGTTCGTCGGGATCAGAACTTCAAGTCATTGACGACGGATACGAAACTAACGGAGAAGACTGAAGAGCTCAAGATTGCTACGGCTCAGATTGCACATTTGAATGAGCAGAATCAAGATCTCAGTACCCGGGCTGAGGACTTGGCCAACAAAATGTTGCAACAAAGTGAGGAAACACGAAAAATGATGGACCACTACCGGAAGGAACTGCAGTCCCAGACGAAACTGTGCGAGTTGTACCAGGAGGACTGTGAGGATAACAAGAAACAGACCGAAGAACTGGGTGCTGCGGTTTCAGAGCTGAAGAAACTGCTGAACGAGGCAAGTGATTCGTACGGAAAGCTAGAAACGCAACAGAAGACACTGATCATGAAGCACGAAAAGGAGCTGGAAACAAATAATCAGACCATTCAGCAGTTGAAGGATGAGCTGAAGAATGCGAATCACCTGTTGAAGCTGGCACGGGAAGAAAGCTTGGAGCATGCGGTTGAGAAGTTGGCTCCATCCGCTGCAGCGACGAGCCGCTTGATCAAGTCCGGTATGACGCTGACCGAGTTGTACACGATGTACGTTAAAGCGGCGGAGGATTTGCAGGTAAGTTTGGATGATTTATTGGTAACTGTTTTTACGAGTCTAATAAACTTCATCCCAATACAGGTTGAAAAGAAGGAAAACAGTAAGCTTCAGCTGCAGATCAAGAATATCGTCCAAGAGCTTGAAGAACGTGCTCCGGAACTGACTCGTCAGCAGAACGAGTACCAAAATTTGAAGGACGCTAACGAGGAGATGAGTCTGCAGTTAAACAAGTTGATTGAAGAGAACGCGGACACTCGTTCGGAGTTGGTTTCGATGCAGGACAAGGTTCGATACCTTGATAGCGAGAACAAAAAGTTCAAGATGGAACGTGGAGATTTGAGTCGGCAGATTTGCCATCTATTGCGCGAGATCGAACAAATGCGTGGAGGTTATGCTTCGGAGGCTGATCAGTCGATTTCGTCCGACATGAGTGCCAACGAGGTGATTACGAAGAAGCTGGTAACGTTCACTGACATTCAAGAGCTTCAGGAAAACAACGTCAAGCTGCTGCTGGTGGTGAGAGACTTCAGTGCTAAGCTCGAAGAACTGGAAGTGGCCCAGAATGCAATGAGCCAGGCAACGTTCGAGGCGAAGATTGCTTCATACAACAAACGACTCCAGGAGATGCAGGAAACGCAAGATTATCAGACGCAGATGATGCAGCAATGCATTCAGCAGCGAGATCGCTACAAGAAGATGTACCACGATGCCATGCGTAGCTACAATACCGTGGGATGTAAGGGAACATTGGGTGCCAGTTTGAATGGATCGCTCTCCGGGGAGAATGCGGACGTTGCTATGGATGAGGAGATCCCGAGTGCTTCTACGGTTAGCGCCATTTCCAGTGAAGCGGTTGTCGAGAAGGAGAAGAAGATTATCGAACTGGAGGCGAAGGTCAAAGAGAATAAGCAACTATTGATCACACTGAAGGAAGAGTACGACAACTATCGGAAGGAGAAGCTTACCAACGATAAGATGATGAACGAACAGTTCGATTCCATGCGAACGGAACTTCGGGAGCTATCTTCGAAGAACATCAAACTGGTGGCCACCGTTGAGTACAATAACGAGCAGATTAAAATCCAACAGAAGAATGTGGCTACCTACAAGAAGCAGATTTCTACGCTGGAAGAACGCAACAAGAACTACGAGACCACGATCTCCAAGCAGGAAGCCACAATCATGTACCTCAAAGACGAAACGATGAGCGCTCAGTCGAAGCTGGCTCGGGCTGAAGTCCAATTGGAGAACCTGAAGCACGAGTGTCGCATCCTTAAGGATGCCGAATCTAGACTGCAAACTGAACGTGAAATTCTCAACCGGGAGCGCCAGAATCAGAACCTTCTGTTGAACAACCTCGAAATGATCAAGGTTACCATGGAACGTTCGGAAGCAGAAGGTCGCATCCGCCTGGAGACCCGATTGGACGAAACATCTCGCGAATGTTCAGCTCTGCGACGTCGTCTCCAAGAGGAACAGGATCGATTCCGTGAACTCACCACTCATCTTGAACGGCAGATGCAGACGGCAAAGCAGCGAATGGAAGAAGAAATGGCCATCGCCGAGACCGTCCAGGCAGAACTCAAGAACACTCGCGACGAGCTGGAAATCAAATCCAGAAAGATTGACGACCTGAGCAAGAAACTGCAGGAGACTCTGTCGCCCAACGACGAGGACAACCCGGTATCGCAAGCCAACAAAAAGATCCGCGAACTAGAGCAGAAGCTGAAAGAAAGCGACATCGAGGTCGAATCGCTACGCAAAGAGCTGGCCACTGCCAAGGAACACGTCAAGCAGTACTGCAATATGTCCGAATCCTCCGAGAAGGAACTCAAGGATCTCAACGAACTGTACACCACCTACAAGACGCAAACCGAAACCGAGCTTACCACCCTCAAGAAGAGCGAAACCGACCTGAAGGCCCAAGTAGAAGAGCTTAAGACGGAAAATTCCCTCAAGAAAACAGGCGAACAGCTGACGTCCTCCACTGATAGCGAATCAGAATTGCACAAAGCTCAGGTTGAGTTGAAGGAAGCTCTGGAGAAGATCAGTGACAACAATAAAGACTTGCGCGAACTGCGGGAAAAGAACAACTCCTTACTGGAGCAGTTGCAGGTTGCCGAACAGAAGTACGCCAACGAAATGGTGCAGCATTCATGCGACATACAGCAGTTGTCCAGCCTCAAGGAAGAAGTCCAGAAAACGAAACTGCAATTCGATGAACTTAAGCTGGCTCGTGATCAGGCCATTGAGCGATTCAACACCAGCGAAGAGTGCTGGAAGAATCGCGAAGAAATGATGAAGAAGGAAGTTGATCAGCTGGAGGAACGACTATCGGATTTGAACTCCCAAAATGCAGCGCTACACGATCAGATTCAGAGTCTCAGTACGAAGCTTTCGATTTCAGCGGCCCATGTTCTGGAACAGAAGCAAGCCGATGAATCCATGAACGACAGCACCATGGAGGATGGGCCGGTGCTTAATAAGTCGATTTCGGACGAGGAGAAACGCTCCGTTGATCAGCTGTTGCAGATCATCAAGTACCTCCGGAAGGAGAAGGACATTGCAGTGGCCAAGTTTGATATCCTTCGCTCGGAGAACGTACGAGTGCAGTCGGAGTTGATGATGTTCCAGAAGAAGTTGGAGGAAGCGCAGTCCGAGCTGGCCACCGAGCGGGAGAAGTCCGAAACTGGAGTGGTAACTGCTGCCAAGCACGAGGACATTCTGAGAAAACTTGAGACATACAATGCAATTACTGATAGCAATCGGGTGCTCCGGGAGGAGCGAGATGGCCTGAACAAGCGAATTAAGGAGCTGTCCGAACGCTTGCTGAAGGCCGAAGATGAACTGTTCCCGTTGCAGGAGAAGGTCCGTGAATTGAGCGTTAAGATCGAATCGGCCACCAGTGAGAATTCGACACTGCGTTTGGAAGCGACCAGATGGAGACAGCGAGCGAATCTGCTGGTGGAACGTTCGAACAAGACCAGCCCCGAAGACTGGAAGCGTCTGCAGACCGAACGGGAGAATCTAGCCAAAATGCTCACCCAAGAGAAGGAACTGTTGAAGAAGTCCAGCGAAGAACTGAATTCGATCAGGGTTGAGAAGAGCAAAATGGAAGTGGAGGTTTCGAACCTCATGAAGCAACTGAGCGGTTCGGCCGAGCAGAACAAAAGGTACGCCGAGGAGTTGGATGTACTACGTCAAGCGGGAGCCAAGATGACTACCGAGATTGGTGAGGTGAAGAGTACGTTGGTGAAGCGCGATGAGGAACTGAAGAAAATGACGGATGAGATTGCCACTAAAGAGGAACAATTGACGGATGCCAAGAGCAAGGAACAGCAGATTCGGAAGATTGCCAAGCGATACAAGGATTCGTACATCGAGCTTAAGAAACAGGTTGACGAGAAGGAAGGTGAAGGTGCTAAGGCTGTGGGAGAAGGTGCCGCTGGAGAACCAAGTGGAGAAGGCACTAACGCCGATCAACAGGAGAAAGCCACCGAGAACACCGTGTCGGAACTCAAGGGAGAGATTGAAACTCTCAAGCAGGAGACCGAGCTACTCAAGGGTAAACTGGAGAAGGCTGAGCGCAATCAGGAGATTCTGAAAGACGTTAAGCATCGAATTCTTAGTCTTACCGAAACGAAGAACACCGTCACTCGAGAGCTTACCAACGCGAAGGCACAGATCCAATCGCTGGAACACGTTCGCGATGAGAACGAACTGTTGAAATCGCAATACGAAGGACGCATTTCCAGAATTAGCAAGGAACATAGCGACCAAGATAAGGAGAAAACAGATGCTATCGCTCGTCTGTCGCGTGAAAACGAACAGCTTACAATGCGGTTGAATCAACTCACCCGGCAGCTGGGGCTACAACAGGTATCCAAGCCGTCTACCAGCGCTACCGGATCGTCGGAGAAGACATCAACGGAAAGTCCACGCACTGCCAACGTGAAGCCAATTCCTGGTCCAAGTGCCCAGCAATCTGCTACCGTAACACCCCGTCGTGGAGGCGAAACTCCTTTGGCCAGCATCCGACCAATGTCGGTGCAGGCTAGCAGCCGAACAGCAGCCGTCCTTCCCACAAGCCAAACCTCGAATAACGTCGCAATCGTACAAGGTTCCTCCTCATCTTCGTCGTCATCCAACACTGGCACCAGCAGTAGCAGCGTCACGGCCCTGGTCCCACCTCAGCAGCAGGTCCACACTACCGGAAGCAACAACAACTCTAACGAATCCATGTCCTCGTCTCCGACCAGCTCTCACACTGACTACATGCCGGCAACCAGTTCGGCAAACGTGGCCGTGGCTGCCGTTCCTCCCATGGGTACAGCGTCCACTTCCTCCTCCACGGCCGAGAGCAGCTCGCAGCAGGAGAACGAAAGCATTCCAGCTCAGCAACCGAACGAACCGGGTCCCTCTCAGGTTCACGTGTCCGCCGGTCAACCGTCGTCCCAGGCGGTGGCCCTCGTTTCGCCCCACATCGAAGGTGCACCGCAAAATAGCAGCAGCGTCGTGGCCCAGTCGGCTCAGTCCTCGCCGCAGGTACAGCAGCCACCGCCGCAGGAGCAGCAGAACCCCGCCCCCAGCACCAGCGGCACCTCGTCCAATGTAAGTACCTAGTTCATGTTGGTTCTCCATTCAACGCTCTTGCCGTGATACGAAACCGGGAAGTTTTATGAACATGTTTAAAAATCATGTACAGCAGTTAACTACAGAAGAACTAATTTAGTATGTTCAATAGTTTAAAAAAAGTTTATGCAACTTCAAGGGAAGTCTTCTGAAGAACATAATGAAATTTTAAGTTAAAGCTCTGGACACCTCCAGAGAATATCCAGAGGACCCTTTGATGAGAGAAGCAAACAATAGTTGCATTATAACACACCATCTCCTGAAAATGGGGGGCGTTGTGATAAGCGTCACTAGAACTATTCCACATCCGCAGACAGTGTATGAGCAAGTCATAAGGTTCAATTTACTTTGATGATTTTTCGAAAAATTCAAGAGCAGTTTTTTTCGACGCATTAGTTCAGATTGCAAAATGCTTGCACTATTCGATTCCTTTTGCTATTCTACACAAAATGACGCGAGCTTTAAGCAATCTGAAATAATGCGTCGAAAAAAACTGCTTTTGAATTTTTCTAAAATGCATCAAAGTAAATTGAACCATAAGCGCACTCTTTTGTCTGTGGATTTGAGGAAATACCTCAAGTCCCCTCATCCATCAAGTGAGCTAGGCAAAGGAGTGCGCATCAATGGCTTTTCGATCAACTTCTGTTCACTTTTCACACAGCCGTACCCTAACGGAACTATTAATCTATCCTCTTCAGAACTTTCTCTAGTAAATAAATTATCGCGCTAAAGCTTCATGTTGATTTTAGTATAGCCTGTAATAGTTGCTATAGTAAGAGTCGGGCGGATAGAATCTCGGGAACCAATTGGGCTGTCAAAAAACGGAACCAGTCGAGCGACCAACAACAGAAAAGAGCACATCAGGTTTTGCGAACAAAACTTTGGACGCCCTTTTCTCGTGACTCAATGCACTCCTAAGCAAACCAACGCCATCATCGGGTTGGGGAAAGTTTTCCCTATCCGATGATGCTGTTAATTTGCGTTCGGTTAGCGAGGAAAGAACTATCAATTGTTGGTCTACAATATATTGAATTGGTTCCGCTTTTTGATAGATCGAAATTCTATCCACCAGGCTATGAATATAGCGACTACAGTAGAGACTGTCTACGTTGTTTATGAAGAGCCCCTAACAGCAGTGCAAGTTTAGCGAACCTCAAGGAAATGTGCCTAGCCTTTTCAGCTTAAATTCAGACATCAGAGAAAAGGTAGCTTATTACTGTAAATTCTCTCAACGAGTCCTGCAAGTAGCGGTTCAGGAATCTTCTAGCAAATTTTTCAGAATAAGTTTAGGACTCTTTTTGGGGAATAGAACATCCAAGAAAAGTTAATCTTAAGACAAGTTAAAATAGTTTTCAGGTAGTTCAAGTGGAATTTCAGAGAGCTTGATACATATCAGGGCTCTACCAGAAAAGAGGGGAGCGGAGAGGTTTCAAAAGCAGTTAACAGTTTCGAGATCTTTCAGAAGAAATTAAAGGGACGTCCAAATGAGTTCAGTAAATTTCCCGGAAAAGCAATCCACACAAATCAGTTGGCTGTAATATTTCAACTTGCGCACCACTCTAAAATAAATAACCATCCGTTAACGTAGGCTCAACAGATCGCCCTCAGCAGTCACCACCAGGCGTCCACTTCGAGCAACACCGTAACCACGTCACAGGCTGCCGCCGGACACAAACGCCCGAGGGACGTTGAAGGTGATAGTTCGACCGACACCGTGGAACAACCGGGTGAAAAGTCCGCCCCGGTCAACAAGCGCACCCGAATGCAGGGCGGTGAAACGTTCCAAGTAAGTCCTACCGCCGGTTCCAATTGTCCGTTGTTTCATTCACTATTCAAAGAAATTGCAGGGTGTCACTGAGTCCGGATTGGACGTGGAGTATCAGGTTCCGACATCGTCGCAGCGAGATCAGGAGGATGACATCATCGTGGTCGATTCAGAAGAAGAAGGCATGGCCGACGAGGGAACTGCAGACGAAGGTACCGCCGAGGCTGATGATGGTCCATTCGAGGGCTACGAGGCGGAGGAAGCGTACGAACAGGACGAACCGGAGATGGCTGGCAACTATGACGAAGGTGAAGGTCCCGATATCGACGAAGACAACATTCAGTCGGCTAACAATGAAGTCGATGTAGACGATGACAATGAAGTTCCTAACCAATCGGGTACGTCTTCGTCAACTACCGGAGCGCAGGTTGCTCCGGATGCAGAGACCTCCAGTACAAGCGTTGGGCAGAGTAGCAATGCTGGACCTTCTACGTCCTCAGATGGTCAAGCCATGGAAAGTAGCAGCCTGTCGAACACCAACGAAGTACAGCAAATCCAGAGCATCAGCAGTGGTAGTGGCGAACCGTCGGGTCCGTCGACTTCGTCCACTACGTCAACGGCTGGTTCTGCCGGTTCTGCTACGGCTGCTGCATCAACGTCCTCTGCGACCACATCATCATCGACATCGTCTTCCACGGGTGGTTCTTCAGCCACGGCGGCAGTCGCGGCTTCCAGTGTCGGATCACCCTCGCAGAGCCGACGGCAGGTGAATCCATTGGCTAGACAGCAACAGCAACAGCTACTGCTCATGCAGCAGAACTACGAGGAAAGTGCAGACGATCGCATCGTGCCGAGCACGCCGACCCTGTATGTGCCGCGACGAACCGATGGGTAAGATGTTTTGTTTTTACTATTGCTTCTTCCTTTGATTTCTGCGCGATACTCTTGAGAGTAGCAGTGCATAAAAGTAAGTCATTCTTTAAGGCAGTATCCTCGCCCTAAAACGGAAAATAGATTGATTTACTCAGAAGTCATTTAACTGTATAGAAGAGTGAGTTAACCCTCAAATAATGCCGAGCATCACAAGCTGTTGTAGATCGATAGTACGGCTGCAGTAACGAACACCAGGGTGTCAATCAAATGTATGGGAAAAAAGGGACCATCGAATTTTTCAAACCGTCCATGTACAACATGTTCTTTGCCTCGAAAAAAGACCTTACCTAATAGGTACAACATTTGGGCTCAATCGGTGAAGTTTGAACTTTTTTCATTTGGAAAATCTCCCAAGGTATTTAATACATAAAATTTTGGAAATAGAACATATTTTAGATGCCAAATTACTTAAATTCGTTAAACTGTTTTTTTTTTATTTTTTTTTTGAGATTTTTAGCCGTAGGCTAGTTTATCTCGTCCATGAAAGGTGGGACCTCAGAAGGAGGACCCCCAACTGAGTATAGTTTTTTACAGTGTTTACTTCAACCGATAATCGGTTCCTGGCTCGATCGTACATTTACACAACATATTAAAGACACAACATTAAAATCCGAATCAGACAGAGCTCCACATCGGGGGAACCGGGAGGGCTCCCACCAGGCAGAGATGTCTCAATAGCCGAAAGGAATTAAAAAAAGACTAAACTTTAAAATACAATGCAGCATCCTTTAAAAAGCGCATTACTGTTGCCAGTGTGGAGGGATCATCACCCAGCAGGTCGCGTATGCTATTTGAAAGCCCGTGAAATTCCCGCAGGTTCTGATACTGAGGGCATACGCATAGAATGTGCTCGATTGAGGCTGGAGTTCTACAACCGACGCAAGTCCTGTGGAACGGCGTTCTACCGAAATTGTGCAAGATCTTGGTGTGACAGGTCCTGAAACGCGACGCTATCTTCTGATCCCGTTGGTTCAACTGTTCTGTCCATTTCCTAGTCGTCCCTTTGATCCGTCTGATGAAGAGGGAGCGGTTTTGGGCCCACTCTGCGTCCTAAGCTTCCCGTACTTTGCTCACGACATCGTGTAACGGTACTTCGTTGGTATAGCGAGGGGTAGATGGTCATGTCCCAGCCAGAAAGTCAGCTTCAGAGTTGCCTGGTATTCCGCAGTGCCCCGGAACCCAGCAGAATACCGTGTTTGGTGGCGCGGACTTCATCGTCGCCTGTACCCAGGGATGAGTCGGGGCCTCGGATTTCAGGGCTTGTATGACGCTGTGCGAATCCGTGAGGACCAGGATCGGTCGGTTGGAGAGCGTTGTAGCAGCGATGAAGATGGCAGCAGCTTCAGCAGAGAAGACAGAACATTGCGGCGTGGGAGCTGCAGCTGGTTGGTGTGATGTTTCCGGCTAGACCGATACCGACCCCGGCCCGAGAGCGAGATCCGTCCGTGTATCGGTGAGTGTGCGTGGGGTATTTTTCTCCCAACATTTCAGCTACATTCCTTTTCATGGCCACGGAATTGTCTCCGGCTTTGAACCTGTCCTTAATCCGGCTTTCGATTTTCGGTAATGGTGTTTGCCAGCATTTGTCTCCATGCCAGTGGACCCTGGTCATTGGGGGGAGATCTTCGAGATGAAAGCAGCGGCTTTGGTTGCAATAGCTGCGGTTATACGGAAGCGGAAAGACAGGATAGCTGCGTCGATGAATGCAGTGTCAGCGGGCGTGTGGATGGCAGCAGGCCAGAGACAATCCCGACGAAGGTGTTGTAGACTGGTGCTAACGTAGCTAAAACCTTATCCGTTGCGATGCAGTCATCTCTAACTCGTATAGAAGGCGACTGTCGATAATTGCACTCGCCACGTGAAAACGGATGCTGCGGTTGTTCGATCTTTTCTGGCGGGAAATGGTCCGAATGAGATTCAGTCGGCTGGCGGCTGAAATGCTGTTCAAAGTTGAGGAATCGGTCAGCGAGAACTCCCAGAACTCGGACGGTCTTCTTCAGCGGACTGGTCATCGATTTTGATCGGCGGTCCGCTAATTCTGTGTCGAGAAGGGCAGACATGGCACCTGATGCTTTTAGAGGCTGATAATTCAAAGCCTACTGAGGATGGGGATGAGGATGTCGTCGGCGTAGACGAAAACATATATGTTTTTCGGTAGTTGAAGGAAGACTCCGTTCATCGCCACGAGGAACAGGGTAACGACGATAACCGATCCTTGTGGGACACCGGTTTCCTCGAGAAAAAGCCGGGATTTGGTGTTGCCGACTGCGACTCGGAATGAGCGGTTGGACAAGAAGTTCTGGATGAAGTGAACGATGGGTCCGTTAAGGCCCCAGTCGATTAGTTGCTTAAGAACGAGGGGCGTCCACGTTCTGTTGAAGGTCTTCGATATGTCGAGCGATACTATCTCGGTGTGCAGACCACTGTCGTAGGCGTTCTTGAGAACTTCCCCTAGGTGGACGTTCCGAAACCTTGTCGTAGAGCGTGCTGTCGGTGATCAAGGAAATTTCCAGCTTCAAGGTGTTGCTTCATGGACTAGGACTTTGACCATACAACATGTTAGCGCTATTGGACGGAACTTGCTGACTTCACGGGTGGCTACTCCGGCTTTCGGGATGGGAACTACCAAGTTTAGCAGTATGGGTACCCGTTAGTGAGCCAGAGCTTGTTGAAGAGGTCTAGCATCCGTAGCTGTCCTGGTACCGGTAGCCTCTTGAGTAGAGGATATTCGATTTCGTCGGGTCCCACCTCCTTCCCGTTGCTGCAGCAAAGGGCATGTTGCAATTCCTGCCAAGACAATGCTTGGTTTATACCGGTACTGGCGGTGTCGGGGGGTACTATGAAGTCTGCGATGGATGCGGTCGATGGCTTGGTTTTCTGCTTGAACTTGTTGTCATACTTGTCAATGGTTGCTAGCTCGGCGAAGTAGTTACCGAGTTCATCAGCTACCGTTTCCGGATCAGAAACCGTGGAACCATTAACCTGAACATGAAGTGGTATCGTGCGTCGTTTCCCACTAAGGGCGTTGATTCGCTGCCAGAGATCGGCCGAGGATTGCGATGCGTTCATCCCTTCCAGGAACTGCAAATTCGTGGAACTTCGAGATCTAGTATTTGATCAATCAATGTTCTGACACTTAGTGAAACTTCGGAAGTCGAAAAGTATTGTTTGATGCCAAATAACTAAACAAATGCATGACACATCGAGATCTAGTGTAAGCTTGTTAAAATTGACCTTCTAAAAATTCTAAGTTTGAAAATTGATTTGATATTTCGACGTTCCATACATTTTTAAGTCATTCGGCACCAACATTTTTCTGCGATTTCCGAAATTTCAAAAGTCTCAGGAAGTCGATTGTTGGATTTTTTTAGTTGACGTTGAATTTCGAAGCGCGTCGGTGGTGTAATGGTAAGCGTGACTGCCTCTCAATACAAGGGCCTGGGTTCAACACCAGACGGCGCCGTCGGGATTTTCTGAGGTTTAAAATCTCTGATCACGCCTTCCTTCGGAAGGGAAGTAAAGCCGTTGGTCCCCGGTTCATGATGTGATGGGTCAATAGGTAAGGTGCAGGTGTGGGAGCTGCCTCCCAAGCTTCGGTAGCATTGGTACTCAGTACGGAAAATAAATCAAAGAAAGACAAACATTGGACCTCAAAGTTTTATGAACTTTGAAGTAATTTGGAATTCATTGGATAATTAAAAACTCCCTGAAATTCCTTTAGATTTGGTTTAGAGTTCCCTGGAATTACAATCAAAATCCCCATAATAGCCTCTTCGAGCTATCTTAACTCTTTCCCGCCGCCCATGGTTATTCTGGAGCGGAGCACCATGCCTTTTTGACATTGTGTGCTATAACTTTCTGATATTCTGTACTAGTTGTTCTAAAGGGTGTCCACGATGAAATTGCCACACACAAAATTGATTCGCAAAATTCGAGTTTTCATCCGATTGCCATCAAATTTTCAGGGATTGAGAAATAACTATTAAACTTCATTTTACCATTTTACTCGTATTTTATTTACAGTACATACGCAAATGCCCGCACCTTGGCCTTAACCCCGGCCATAAGATTCTGCACAACCTGTGAATCAACCGTTTTTTGCATGTAAACCCATACTTTCTTCAGTTCCTCGACTGTCTTCACTACCATAGGTCGTTTAAGAAGGTGCTGCTTCATAATCGCCCAGTACTTCTCGATGGGGCGGAGCTCCGGAGTGTTGGGAGGGTTGAACATTTTCGGCACGAAATTGACCTTATTGTCCGCATACCACTTCAGCACGTCCTTGGAGTAGTGGCATGAGGCCAAATCCGGCCAGAAGATTGTTGGGACGTTGTGGGCCTTCAGGAGAGGAAGCAGCCGCTTCTGGAGGCACTCTTTTATGTACACCTGTCCGTTCATCGTGTCCTGGGTCACGAAAGGTGCACTCCGCTTCCCGCACGTGCAGATGGCTTGCCAAACCAGGAATTTCTTCGCAAATTTGGACATCTTCTGAGTGCGGACATGCTCCGGAACGCTGAACTTATCCTTGGCCGTGAAAAACAGGTTGCCGGGGATCTGTTTGAAGTCGGCCTTCACATATGTTTCGTCGTCCATGATGCAGCATTCAACTTTCGTCAGCATGTTGAGGTACAACTTCCTGGCACGGGTTTTGGCGGACTTGTTCTGCTTCTCGTCGCGATTAGGGGCCTTTTGTACCTTGAACGTTCGAAGCCCAGCCTTAGTTTTGGCCTTCTGGACAAAACTTCGGCTTAGGTGCAGCTTCTTAGTCACATCCCTAACGGAGGCGTTCGGATTTCGGTTGAAGGCCCCAACTACGCGGTTGTGATTTTTGGTGTTGTACGGAATACTTTTTCCTTCACTTCTGGGCTTCCGATCGGTGGTCAACCGTTCCTCGAACCGCTTAATCACTCGCGATAACGTGGAATTCGCGATTCCCAACGTTTTAGCGATGGAACGATGCGAGAGATCCTTGTTCTCGTGATGAATGCGCAAGATTTTATCACGCACGAGCTGTTCTTTCGACTCCATTTCCGCGAGTTTTGATCACAGGACTTTAAAACTTGCAGGATGTAAATAATGCACTATGAACTAAATCCACCCAAATTTTCATTAAATTCTACCCAACGGTTAAAAAGTTAGAGCAATTTCATAGTGTGGCAATTTCATCGTGGACACCCTTTATATCGTAAAGATAATGTAGGCCAGTACCTCAAGACATTCCCAGAGATACTGGGTTTAAAATGTATTATGCCAAAACACTCTGGTAGGGAAAGGGTTAAAATTCATTTTTACTTCTCCTTAAGAGATACTTCTCAAAATGACCTGAAATTTCCAGTTGAATTCCATTGGGATTCTCACGAGAGTTTTAGAATTATCCCTAGATTTCCTGAACAACTGTCTTCAAAACTCATTTAACATTCTCATCGTAATTCTCTAGCCAATGTTTCGTAGTGTCAGATTCCTAAAATTTGATCCAAGTCCAAGAGCCATGATTTTTTTTTACATCTAAAGTCTTTAAAATACGCAATATTTAAAGTAAAAAACCTCGCAATGTTCAAGAATGTGAAAAACCGGCCTAGCCTCATCTCATCTCTAAAATAATTTGCAAACTCAATCTACTAACTACCTACTGTCCTAGTAATTTACTTAGATAATTTAAAAATGCAGAAACTGTTGGGGTTTCTTCTAACTTCTAACTTTATTTATTAAATAGGTCTATTCAGCTCGATGGCTTGCCAGGGAATGAATAGACTATGATAGCTGGCTTTCTTCATCCAATGATTGCTTCGTTTCTCATCACCCCCTCTCAATCAATGAGGCCAATTCTTGCTCGAAAATCCTGGAAACGATTCTTGTCTAACGCTTTGGTGAATAAATCAGCTTCTTGGTCAATAGTGGAAAATGCAACGTGACCTCTAATGAAATGATGTCAGACATCTATGTGTTTTACCCGCTTCGATTCATTTTTTTTAAATTCTTTATTAGTGAGATTTTTAGCCTTTGGGTAGTTCATCTCCGTCGCTTCGATTCAGCATTATTTGCCATCCCGATGCAGCCGCTGTTATCTTCAAATATTGGCACTGGATCGCTCTTCTCCTTCTGGTTCAGGTCCTCCAGAACACCAATCAGCCAGATTGCTTCTGAAACCGCTGCACTTAATGCGATGCATTCTGCCTCACTAGATGAAGTTGATACCGTTGTTTGCTTTCGACTCGCAAATGCTACAGGACATCCAAACACTTTAAAAATGTAGCCAGTGATTGACTTTCGGTCCACCAAATCCTATGCCCAGTCTGAGTCGACAAATCCCACAAGCAGTTCCAATGATTCAAGTTTCTTGAATAGCAGTCCCATGCTACCCTTCAGGTACCGGACGATACATTTGCCAATGTTTGTCATCTGATACATCAGGATTCCAAGAAGTTCCCGATACGGCTCTGCAGTCCTCTTTCCTTCATGGTTCAGTTGAAGTGCCTTTTCCATCGGAGTATTCGAAACCGGCTCCGGAACCGGCTCAATATTTTGTTCACGTTGACCGTCTGAGATAGTTTGAGCTCACCTGAATTCCCTAAGAAAAGTTTAGCTTCACCGCAGTTGGATATTTCAAATTCCAAAACCAAATTCAATTTTAGAATGGTCTCCAAGTTCCTTCCGGCAATAAGGAGATCGTGAAGGTACAGCACCAGATAAACCTCGTCGGATTTCTTTACTAACACGTAGAGGCAGTAATCCCGCTTTGATCTGGTCAGGTCCAACTTCAACAATATGCCGTTGAGGCGCTCGTTTCAGCAACGTGCGGATTGCTTGAGTCCGTATATCGATTTTCGTAACTTGCAGACAGTATTCGCTTTCTTTTGCATTCCATTGGGTACTACAGAGCCATGAAGAAAGGCGGTCTTCACATCCATCTTATGTATATAGCGTAGGCAGCCCCGCCACATGAGCCTATGTCTCTTCAAAGCCTTACATCACCAGCCGGGCTTTGTGTCGAACGTCGAATTTTCATCCTCCTTCAAACGAAATACCCACTGGCCTGGCATCATTCCACTCTTCATTTCTGGTCATAGACACCAGTTCGTCTTGTACCGCCTTATACCAGAGCTCCCGATCATGACGACCTTTGATTTGACTTTAGTTCTCAGGAACATCTGAGAGGGCATGATCCGTATTTTCTCAACCAACGTCCTGTTGTATCTCTCCGCTACTCCGTTTTGTTGCGGAGAATACGCTGCTGTAGATACAATCTGAATTCCCTTGCTCGCCCGAGCAGTATTCGTGGCCTTGGTGGTCCACCGTCAGTCAGCTTGGAAATCGTGCACCCGAACTTCGTAGCTGTTAAAGCTTCATATTCCTTAAATGTTCCAAACACCTCTGATTTCTACTTCAAGATAAACTCCATCGCAAAGTGGGAGTAGTCATCAATATATGTAACAAAGTAGCGATATCCGTCCCAAGTCGTTGGCTCAATAGAACCACACACGTCAGAATGTACACGTTCAATGGGGTCGGACCGCTCTGTTTCGTGTGCTACTGACTGGTTCCTCCAACTTTTATGGCTGGAAATTCACACCGAGCGCAATATCCTCTCGTATCATCGCTCCCATGCCACTTTCACTGAGGTGGCCGAGCCGTCGATACCACAGGTTAATCTCCTTGGTGTCGCACACGTTGACCTCACACCGTCTAACATCGAATTCCAGCTCGTATAGGTTTCCTCGGTGATACGCAGTAGCAATAGTTTCACAGCCCTTTCGTAGCATTGCCACTTGCTTGCTGAAACCAAGGGGTGGTCACTCTACACACTTATTTTGCGCCAACTTTTTTCTCAGTGTGCCGCAGCTGTGCCGTCAGTGCCGAGAAGTCATTGAACTGACTTTTGTTTGCTTGTGAATAATGCCTTGTTTGGCAACCCGGTATTTTAACAGCGCTTGTTTTTGGCCCTTATTACCGATGTCACTTCGTTTTCACCGTGAAGTGACACTCGTAATAAGGGCCTTTGTTTTCTTTTCGAAACCTGAGATACGGACCTTGCGGGTGGAGTTCCACCTAGTACGAATCTACGTGAGGAAAAGTTCCATGTTTTTCAACAGCGGTAATTATCGTAGGCTGTCCGTCCTGAGTGATAAGTAAAGCATAATGAGGTGTCGGCGTTTCTCAACCTTTCTCTCCTCTTTGCTTGTCCGTGTGTGCTAGTAAACAAAGCTTAATTTCAATGATCATGGCGGCGTTCAACGGAAACGGTGCCGGTGGCGGCCAGGACGGGCCGCACAACAAGCGCCTCTTTACCGGCCAGGAGATGATCTAGACGGTTCCGCTCAATAGCCGGAACAACAACAACATCAACGTCACAGATGAGCCTCGGAGAAAGCGCGAGGTAGCAACCCGGCCCAACTATATCCTGCTGTTCAGTATCATTAATCCAGTCTATCCTATTACACTGGACGTTCTACACACCATCTACTCACCCAACGGACAAGTGCAACGTATCAAGATATTCAAGAAGAATGGAGTCCAAGCTATGGTTGAGTTTGACAGCATTGAATCCGCCACCAGAATCCGCGATGGCTGTGCATCTACTCCGGAGCCCCGTTGCTACACGATCCTACCATCTTTGGTAGAAGGCCCACCCCGTACAACGATCGTCAATCAGTAGTCAACCATGGTCCTAAACCAGCCCTAGGAGGAAACGGATTTGCACCGATATTTTCACCGCCCGAGTTTCATCCGTCGGAAAACTGGAAACCAACACTGGGCGGAACACACGTCGGACTGATGAAGGACGCACCGCTGACCCGAAACGGACCAGCCAACTTCATTCAACCGGCACAGCAACAGGGCGCAGTGATTATGGTCTACGGATGCGATAACAACACAGCCATCGTCGATAAGCTGTGCAATCTGTTCTTCCTGTACGGAAATGTCGTCAGGATTAAGTGCCTGAAGACCAAAGAGCATCCAGCACTTGAACAACATTCCAATCGAAAATGATGGTAGCAAAATTCAGATTGCATTTTCCAAGCAGAACTAGTTGTCATAGTCCATCAACTTCTACACCCTGCCGTACAATTCGATCAGCTTCAATGACTACAGCTCCTCCAAGAACAATCGCTTTCTTTCACGAGCAAGATTCTCCACTTTTTTCAATTTCCCACCCGGTATGTCCGAGGATCTGCTGCTGACTGCACTCACCACCAAGGACTGTCACCCGACGCCATCATGAAGTGCAACCACAGCGCGATCGATCAGAAAGGTACAAAATTCCCGTTCTTATGAAGCTGAGCTTCGCCTCGTCCAAGACGATGAACGGTGCGTGGATCAGCGAAAACATCGAAAACATGGGCATGGACATAGCACCAGCACCTGAAAACCCAATGTTGGCAGCAGCCGCGATAGCCTCCGTCGTGGCAGCAGCGTCCGGTGGTGTGACGCCCATTTCTGTGACGGGTGACGGGCGACTGTCTCAAATCCGAACACGATGAACCAATGTAAGATGGAGTCCATGTCCTTAGAAGGAAAGCAAAAGCAACGACGAGACTTGGTGGAGATCCACAGTTGTGTTTTGAAACAAATTGATTATATTGTGGCAACATCAGTAACAAATTTTGACACATGCATACTGCGCAGGCGCAGAAAAAGTTCAGTCTTGCCAGTAATCAGAACAATTGTAACAATGGGTGCCAAACAGTGCCAATGACTGTGCCCAAGTGTGCCCAAGCTTAATTTTGGCACACTGTGCAGAGTGACCAACCCCTTGGTTGAAACTTACTTCAACTTCCAGTCTTCGTTAACTTCTTACTTCAGACATCCAGTTGTCTCGGAGCTCCGGGAATAACAGTAACTCCTCAGCACACATCATGACACCACGATTACTGGTTCCAGACATCATTCCAGCTTGCTACTAGGGACTGTCCATCTTAAGCAACATTGATTACAACTCAAGTTTGAACGTTATCTTCCTTGCGTTGCATTTAGTCTTCTTGCAGTCGTTCTTCATGTGCCCTGTTTTTCCATATTGATGGCACTTTCCGTTAAACTTGCCGAACTTTCGTTGATCAATCGTGACTGCATCAGCTCGTATGTCATATCCTGCTCCGGAAGATTCACTAGCGGGTCGTAGGATTCAGATAGGGCCGAAAAATGTCACTCTCCTCAACAGCCGATCCAACCATTCTAAGTTGACGAACCAAGTCTTCGAACTGCAGGAGATGAGCGCGCACCGACGCTCCTTCCTTCAGGTGTAGGCTAGCAATCTGCTTCCTGATAATAGTCTGCTTCCCTGCTGATTTTTTTTTTTGCTCTTCCACATAGTCTTCACGGTAGTTTTGTCCCGAACACAGCCAAAGTATCCACCGGCTACAAAACTCACCAGCATTGCCTTCGCTGTACGGTCCTTCTCTTGGAATTTCACCGCTCGTGTCGCATCCCAGAGACGTTGGAGGCTTCCAAGTAGGTCTTCACGCGAAACTGCCTGGTGTCATAGTTTTGACCAGCGAATTGTGGAATTCCGTGGCTTGAAACTTCCTTTCGTGAGTCGCCCATAACCTGTTGAGGTTTTTTCTACTACGCAGTGAAACAAGTAATTCAAGTAACGAGAAAAGTTTATTAAATAGGTCTATTCAGCTCGATGGCTTGCCAGGGAATGAATAAAATTATAGTTCCAACATCTTCATAGGCTACTATGATAGCTGGCTTCATCCAATGATTGCTTCGTTTCTCAACAGAGACTTTTAGCCGGTGTCTTTAATAACGAATTCGTTTATTATCGGGGTTGGGGTGCGTGCGAAACCGAACTTTTTGTCAGTGCGAACCTCAACCTGAGCTAGGTTTTTAAAACAAACGAGCAAACTGACGTTTGTCAGAAAACAAGCAAACCCAATCATGATACCCGATCCAGGTTGGAACTGAATAATAAACGAATTCGCTATAAGGAAGTCGAGAAGTGATCTTTCCCTGTCTGGGTAATTGGATAATGCGTCTCTGGTGCTGAGACCGATACCGTATTGGTCTCGGAGGATTTGATGAGCAACACAGTTTATTATGAGATACTCAACTGGCATTGTTTACCTGGAATTTTATTTATAATTTCTTAAGCATTTTTCATGTACACTTTCATGTCCTGCTCATCATGCGTATCTGCTTCTCAGTGACCTCTCCTGAACACACTAAAGGGCAATGGAACTTGGCCAATGTTGTCCCCGTTCAAAACACCAATTTGGTGATGATTGGTGAAATTCAGTATGCCATTTTTGAGCGCGATACCCACCTGGGATAAGATTTCTCACTTCGTAGAAGCACTGGATGCGAATGTTTCAAAGATGGAAACATCTTGAAGGATTGGAGGCAAATCGTTTATGTAAAATTCAGGATTGTTTATTTTCTGTTATGCGAGGGTTTGATCTTACGACAGAGGTTCGCGCTTGCGGTCAAGCGTTGGTGTAACGTAAATACGAAAAAGTTAAATGTGTCACCTTGGGCTGTGGCTCGACATGTACACGGGTACATGTGAAATAAGGGAATCTCACCGACGTTTAATTTCCTCAATTGAAAGAAAATGTTCTATGATGGCAGCAAAAACAAGCGCTATATATGCAAGATAAAAGAACATTTGATCAATGTTCTGAGTATGTCCCAAGAGTAAAGTTTGGCACTAGCAAGACATGGATGATAGTGAGTGCGTTGCGTGCTACAAAAGACCCATGAGCAATCATTTGGATTGAACTTCCGGTATTCCGGTGGTATGGTATTGACAAAAAATGTGAAAGATTTCTGAGTGAGCTTTCCTCCCTTACTTGCATGCTGTACATTTTATACATTATGAAAAGTTTATCACAATCGCTCAACTTTATAACCGTTTGTTTTCTATTCACATTCAAGGACGTAAATCTCCACACCTCATCAAATGTAGCACACATAAACATACTCGCACCTTCAGTGCGTGCTTGGTGCAGCAGCTGCTCCACAAATCTTCGAGTCCCACATCGTTTACGTAGCGTCCACATGTATGATGATACCACTTATTGCTATCCACATCTCAACAGTGAAACATTAGCAGCCACACTCATCTTTTTAGTTTCCAAACCAGTCCTCGGCATTTAGATTACAAACAATAACTTTAAAGCACTACGTGGACGTTAAGTCTTGCAAAACCTCAAGTGACGATGATAGTACAGGCAAACGATATATATATGTATGTGTTTTAATTATCAATGGTAAGCATAGGGTACGAATAATACGTCTGATAAGGGAAGGTCCTAGTGTGAGCCGTCAGCTTCAGCCAGCATAGATCTTTGTCATTCTGTGAACGTGCTTTGCTCATTTATTTTTAAGCCGTCTAAGCATCCTACAGATTTGTGTTTTGTTTTCACGTGGCCTGAATTTTATGCTACGGTATAGAGAGGCTGAATGCTGACTGACAAGAGTATGAGAATGTGTTTGCTTTAGTTAGGTAAGATTCAAAAAGTTATTTTTTTCTGTCGTTCGATACTACGTACGACAAATGGTATCCATATTCATCCCTGTTGAAAGTGATGAGTCAGAGAAAAGGAAAACGTAAGACTTACCAGGTATCTCTCGAAAGCAGATAATTAAAGAAAACTAACTTAAACGAACTGTTATCCAACTAAGAAGACAAAAAATAAACCAGAAGCTACCGTTGTTTTGCAAACTGTGTAACGGTTGAAAGCGCATTGTAGTAGTAGTCAGGAACCTAACAGAAGAACATAAGATAGCCAGCTAATAAATTTACTTTCCAAAAGAACCTATTCAAATAAATGATAACCATTGTCAAAGCAAATCAACTATCTGGTGTTTCAGTTCCTGATTGGTATCACTTTCACTGACAGCTCCCAGACAGTTACTGAATGCTAAGCGATCGTTAGTTTACATACACACATATATATGTAGTTTGCCTGTCAGGTTATCGTCGCTTGGTAAGATTTTTAGTTCTATTCGGCTCTTGAGTTACAGCAATAACGGCTTTTTTTTTTGGTGATTGGTACTCATATATATGTGTGAATGTAAACGTTTTGGTGGTATTGTGTTCTCCAATTACAATCCGAATTTGCAGCTAGCTTGGTCAATTGTAGGAATTGCTGTGTCCATACAAACTACAAATGGTTTGTGCAACATCAGTTTTCATCGAAATTAATACAAATTTAGGTGAGATTGGCAGGTCCCGATTGGAAACCGTTTGGGCACTGTGAAGCAAAAATGTAAAAATTTACATCATCTAGGAAGCAACAATGATGATAAAGAATTCGACAGCTGCGGAATTTAAAACGCCAACTTGCGATCGAGGATCTCATTAGTCAGGTTGATCCAGGAGAAGGGGGAATTTAGTCCGATTATTGGAAAGTTCAGCGCGCACCAGTTTACAACCCATCGACTTCACTGCCCTCAGTGATATGGCTACACGTAGCACTTACTTTTAGCACAGTTTCCGATGTTGTTGCAGTTGGAGACCAGCAGACAGAATCACATATCGATCCTGTTGGTTGATGAAAGGCGCACCGTGAATGCTAGGACCTATCGTGGTGTAAACATCAATTAAGACACTACGATAACGCCGCACCATTAAATTCGTGTCTCCTTTCCGCACGCGAATACAAAACAAGGCAAAGAAATAGCTAAGGCTTGTACTCGAAAAAAAAATGCACCATTTTTATCCGTGTGTAACTTTTTTATCCATGCGTATAACTAGTTTGGAGTGAATTGTTTACATGTGCAAAATTTCATAACAATCGGTTCAGTGGTTATTGAGATGTCATCGAAACAAGAATAAAATCGCCGGAGAATTTTGCGCGCCGTCATGGAAAATCCGACTGCAACCATGAGATGGATCGGAAGACAACTGGGAATCACCCATACAACTGTGTCTCGGGTGGTAAAATCGTTTAAGGAGTCCCAGACGACCGAGCGGCGGGCTGGAAGTGGAAGAAAATCGAAGACAGCTGACCCTGTGAAGGCCCGGAAGGTGTTGGATTATTTCAAGCGTAATCCGAACCTTTCAATTCGCGACGCGGCTCTGAAGGCAAAGTGTTCCGCCTGGTTCGTTCAGCAAACCATGAAACGAGCTGGGCTTCGTGTATTCAAGGTCCGGAAGGCACCGAACCGGCGTGATCAGCAAAACACGGCGGCCAAATCCCGCGCAAGGAAGCTGTATCGAGAGTGGTTAACGAAACCGATGTGTGTGGTTATGGATGACGAAACCTACATCAAGGCAGACGCAAAGCAGATACCGGGGCTGGAGTTCTACGTTGCCAAATCACGGTTTGATGTTCCGGAAGCCATAAGGAAGAAGAAAGTGGATGCCAATGCGGTAAACTGAGTAAACCGTACATCACAATGGGTACCATCAACAGCGAAATTTACCGCACCGAGTGCCTCCAGAAGCGTCTGTTGCCCTTCCTGCGGTCCCACGGAGGCGAGACATTATTTTGGCCGGACCTGGCATCATGCCATTACGCGCGATCGACGTTGGATTGGTACAGAGACAATAACGTTGTTTTTGTACCAAAAACCGCCAACCCCCCAAATTCACCAGAGATTCGTCCGGTGGAAAGATTTTGGGCCATAATGAAGGCCAAAGTTCGAAAATCGTCCAAGGTGTTTAAGAACGAGCTGGAGTTGAAGAAAGAATGGATAAAAGTGACCAAAAAGGTCGGCTTCACCATTGCACAAAATGTAATGAGGGGTCTTAAGGGAAAGGTGCGGGCTTTCAGCGATGGAAAGGAAATTGAATAAAGTAATTATGCCGAAACATAATCCATATGTATAAGTTCATTCCCTGAAAGTTTCAAGAAAATCCGACTTGAAATAAATTTTTGGCGAACACTTTTGTCTGGTGCATTTTTTTCGAGTACAGGCCTTAAAAGAGACAATCGGTCGCTCACTTTCCCGGAGACCCAAAATCAATGGGGCAATGAGCTTTGGAGGAAATAATTTTCAATTAATAAAATAAATTATTGGGATATTAATAACACTAAATATCAACCAATAGTCAAACATAGTGAGCTCGATTAATTATAGTATTCAACTTCATCCTTCTGCTGTCACGAGGATCTTCCGCCACACGAACACATGATCGGGTTTCCTCATAACACGTTACCGGACCACCAAGCAGGATTCCAAAATCGGCTAGAAGACACACCAGCCATACTACTTCACAAGCAGCTGTTGCCCTGTGCACTCCGCCTCCGTTGAAGAGAGCGATAAATCTTGAACAAATACTCAGTCACAGATCGTCGATCGTGTACCTCATTGGCCCAATCAGCGTCGCAAAATGCAGCCAGGGCAGCCTCTTGATCGTCACCACGAAATTCGAACTCCAGGTTCGGGGTTCCCTTCACATACCGCAAGATTCTTTTCAGGTGCTCCTCCGTTGGGCAGCTTTGGTATTGGCTTGTCAGTACGTTAGCTTTCTTCTCCCTTCCACAGGCATTCAATTGGTGTGGACACTGGCCAACACTCGTCCGTGCCAAACCTCTTCGGCAAATCTTTTAGATATGCTTGTTGGTCAATCCGCATAATCCTTCCGTCCACATCGCGCTCTATGTGCATTCCCAAGAAGCTACTCAGCGCCAAGATCCACCATTTCAAACACCTTCGACAAAAGCAGCTTCACGGTCCGAATTACCTTCAGACAATGGCTGTCAACGAGTATATCGTCCACATAGAGAACGAGGAATACTTTCTCTTGTCCAGAACTTCGGATATACAGACACGGATCGTTGTCGCTGCGTTTAAATCCAATACTGATCACAAACCGGTGTCATACTGCTGAGTGAACCCACGTGTCACTAGTCTTGCCTTATAACGGTCCGATTCGCCGTTCGCACCAGGCTAGCACTTTAAAAATCCACTTGCAGGAAATTGGCTTTCTTCCAGCAGGCAGCGTCGTTAGAGTCCACGTCCCACTGCGAGTCAATGGGTTCATTTCTTCTTGCACGCCCGTCTGCCATTTCGGCCAATCGACACGCTTCCGCATTTCCTACAGTGTAGATCCTCGAAGATCCTCTACGAATTCGATGGCACTCAACTCAAGGCAAATCTCGCAAAGTCCATATCAAAATCCTTCTGCCATCCAGGGGGGTTCCGAATACAACGACTTCGTGCGGTCGATTCCTGTTGTTCATCATTCGCTTCGTGCTCTTCTTCCATTTCTTCACAGCTGGTGAATCCGTCGAACTCTTCTTCAGAAACTGCTGAATCTTCCTTGGCGATCGTTATCGAAAGTAGCATGCGAGAAATCCGCTTCCCGAACTGTGCCTCAGCGATGGCCGTATACTCCTCAAAGCATTGCAGCATGGCGGCTTCCGGTTATAATTCTGTCAAATACCTCTTCCAGTTAGAAGAAACTTGGAAATTCTGTGGAATACCTCTCAATATGAGTATTTTTGGAGTCTTGATGACGTGTAGATACCGGAAATCGATGTCTGTCGCCTTCTTTAAATTCAATATGGCGGCTTCCGGTTAGAGAAAACTTAGAAATTCTGTGGAATACCTCTCAATGTGGGTATATTTGGAATCTTCGTGAAGTGTAAGGACTGGAAACCCATGTCTGATACCATTTTGAATTCCATACACCAGCTTCCGGTTTGAGAAAAGCTGAGAACTACTGCCAGATTACCCACATTATGGGTATTTTTGGAATCGGGGTGACGTGTAGGGATCGAACATCGATGTCTGAGGCCATTTTAAAATTCAATATGGCGGCTTCCGGTTGGATAAAAACTTGAAAATTCTGTCAAATTCCTCTCAACATGGGTATTTCTGGAATCGGGGTGACATGTAGCAACCACGACATCTTGGTGACCTGTAGGGACCGGAAACTAATGCCTTTTTTAAATTGAAGATGGCGGCTTCCAGTTACAGAAAAATTGAAAAATACTATGAAATACCCCTCAATATGCGTATTTTTGTGATGATGTGTAGAGACCGGAAATCCTTGGCTGACGACATTTTGTATTCACTATGGTGGCTTTCCGTTAGAGAATAACTGGGGAATTATGTCCAATACCTGTAATACCTGTACCTGTACCTACCGCCTGTATTTTTTTGTTTTTCTGTAACCGGAAGCCACCATATTGAATTTTAAAATAGCATCAGACATGGACTTCCGGATCCTACATGTCACCCCGATTCCAAAAATACTCATATTGTGGTGTATTTGACAGTGTGTCAAAGTTTTTTTTTCTACCGGAAGCCACCATCTTGGATTTCAACATAGCTTCAGACATGAATTTTCGGTTTCTACACATCAACACGATTCCAAAATTACCCATATTGAACTTCTCAAACTGGAAGCCACCATTTGGATTTTAAAAAGGCGTCAGATATAGATTTCCGAACTCTACACGTCATCCCGATTCCAAAAATACCCATATTGTGGAGTATTTGACAGAATTTTCAAGTTTTTCTCCAACCCGAAGCCACCATCTTAAATTTCAAAATGGCCTCAGATATCGATTTCTGAACCCTACACGTCACCAAGCTACCAAAAATACTCATTAATTTTAGGCAGGTAATTAGGCAGTAATTCCCAGTTTTTCTCCCACCGGAAGCCACCATATTGAATTCAAAATGGCGTCAGACATCGATTTCCGATCCCTACATGTCACCCCAATTCTAAAAATACCCATATTGAGGGGTATTTGACAAAATTTTCAGGTTTTTCTCCCACCGGAAGCCACCATCTTGAATTTCAAATCAGCCTCAGACATCGATTTCCAGTCCCTACACGTCATCCCGACTCTAAAAATACCAGTTTTATGGGGTACTTGGCGGAATTTCCAAATGTTTCTTCAACCGGAAGCCGCCATATTGAATTTCAAAATGGCCTCAGACATGGGTTTCCGATCCCTACACGTCACTCCGATTCCAAAAATACCCATATTGAGCAAGCCGAAGAAATTATTGGCTGGAATGGAATCAAACAAAAAATTGATTGAAACAAATGTATAAGTACCAAAAACCGTAACCATCGCTTATATAACTCAAACGGTTTCCATCCAGTCGACGGCAGCGGAGGTTACGACTCTTGTCACTAAAAATCGTCACTTCAGTACAACTTTTATCACCGAAAAATGACTGTGAAAAATTACAGTTCAAGCGTAACTATTCAAATCGACGTATCTGATTTTGTAAACAATCACTTCAATCGACGTCTTAACCTCTTAGGTCTTAACTGCTAACTCACCAACGCAAACACCAGCATCTGGAAGGAGAATCTTTTCCGTTCTAGCTGCTGTTGCTAGTATTTGTGAGTGAGCTAGTATTTGTGAGTGAGCTAGCAGTTGCCACAAATCATCGATTGAAGTGATTGTTTACAAAATTATATACGTCGATTTGAATAGTTATGCTTGAGTTATTCTTCTCAAAAAGGGGTTCCTATAGTTTGGTCGAATAGTGGAATTGCTATCCTTCAACAATTACTTGATGTCTGTGCTAGGAATGATTGTTTTTATGGCTGACATGCCCCCACCTAAATCTACAGTGACACGTTTGTAACCGTCAATTTAGGTACTTGAAATCGGCGGCCGTGAAAGGGAAACCACTTACGTGCTGGTATTCTCCCATACAACTTGGATTTCACTTCCACCACTTTTGGAGCTCGTGTCAATTCTATTTTATAGAAGTTGTCGTATTTCACGAAGTGGGGAAATCAAAATGCCGTATTTCGGCAATACTTTTTCGTCACTGTTCGGAGTCAGTAAGACCTTATTTTCAAGATGGTGGAGAGCATGTGCCTTCGTATCTTTGATATACCGCCCCGTCCGGAATTACTTGACCGGCCCAATTTAGTTCGCACTTGCCTAACATCCGACTCGAAATTAAGTTTCAGCGATGCCGTGAGCTCACCGCATCCGCATGTGCCGAATGCGCGGTTCACCTTTGCGGAAACCGGTCGCTCCGGTGCTAGTTCGGCAGCTGAAGCCCATCAGCTGCTGCCTGAGGGTATCGATGATACCAGAATGGACCTTTCCCAGCTGGATGAGTCCGGTGCCGCTAGTGGCAGTGGTGCTACTGGCCGTAGTGTTCCCAGCACTCCTCAGCAGACGTCACCGAACGAACATGAACGGGTCGTCATTCACGGGGATTTGGCTGTTCCGTCGAACAGTAGCAACGAAGCCGAACAAGCGGGAGAACAGCTGGCTCCAAGTGGAAGTGCACTTTCGGTTGCAGCCATGGAAGAGATTGAAGCGCACGAAGCTGAAGAATCGATTGCAGGACCTTCCGGTGTGAGCAGCGAGGGCGAAGGACAAGTCCCAGAGGTTACCGTGTCTGCCGTGGAAGGTTTGAGTGAAACAAGTTTTGGCTCTTACAGATTGGTAATGAGAATTTTCGTTACTGTTTTTTAGATGACGATGACGATTACATCACGGAATCGACGATGGTCGAGACGAGGGTCGACCACGACCAGGCGGCAACCACTTCGGAGGCTACTCCTGCGCCGTCCGGCGAGCAGATGGACGATGATGATTTGGATATGGATATGGAGGAAGATCGGGACCGGAGTACGGGAACCGGTGGAGAAGACGAATCGGGTGACGGTGTCACTTCGGAAGGCGAAAAGCCGGGAACGTCCACCTCAGCTCTCGTAAGTGCAGATGTCGGATACGGGTAATTTGAACAGGTATTTATTTATCGAAATTCCAGATGGAAGAAGGAAGCGAAGCAGAAGTTCTACCAACTCCAGCCACGCGGGCTCGTGGTCGTGGCCGCGGCCGTCGTTTTGGACAGCGTGGCAGTATTGTCAGAGCTACCACTTGGAGTGAAGGTCGATGTAAGCATTCTGATTGTGGTGCTGAACATGTGATTCGATATAAACCTATACGATCATTTCGAATTACAGCTTTGAACCGTTCCGGACCATCAATGGCCCCCAATAATCAACAGCGATCGCCGATGGGCAGTCCCAACAGAGCATTCCATCACCACCAAGGATCGCCGCATCGCCAGTACCAGCACTACGCGCAGCAACAGGTCAGCCCGCCGATGCGCCGGAATACCCGTTCGGCACGTTCACGTCGTTCTACACCAAACTATCGTCCTTAGAAGACGGATGTTCCGTTAAACTTACACGTAAGATATTTATTAGGAAGACGCTTCTCAAGCTGGATTGAGGCCAAGTAAGTTGCACATTTTTCTCTCAGTTTCTTGAATCCACCAACCAAAATATTTTCGTTGTACAAAACCATATTTGTAGCCAGTTTTCCGAACGAGCGGAATTGATCTCCGAGTGATTCGCGGAGGTTTCTTAGGTAAACACATTTATTATTAGATGTAGCGAGTAAACTGTGGTGTTCACATAATTATTCAAATATTAATTCGGCATTCACATCACCCGGTAGAAGCTCTGTTAGAAGAATAAATCACATTCTGTTGGAAGTGATTGAAGTAAAAACATAAATTGAATTCTAATTCGATAGTGAACTTTATTATGGCGATGACATCCATTTTTTTTAACTAGTTTGTTTATTTACTAGGCTCAGTCGTGTGTGACACTTTGCGGAGCCAAAAATTCGTATTTTTTTAATTACCATTTTAAACAGCAGCAAACCTAGGTTAGTATTGGGTACCAATTACTCGTGGCGGGGTTGAGATTAATGGGTAACAATTTTTTTTGGAAGGAGATAGGTAGGAAACAGGTTTCTGAAGCCTCCTTCAGATACTACTCTCGAACGGTCGACCAAATGCTAGCTGGGCGGGGGCAAGTATCACAGAAACAGGTGGATAATAAGACATGGATGCAATGGCCTGCATGTAGGGAAGATCACGATTTCCCAATACCTGATCTATGTCATCATAACCGGTTCTACGAGGTTTATTCTGTAGAGATGTGCGTCTAGCGATTAATGGTTGGACATAAGTCTTGACATCACGCGAATGAATCCGCGACTTACGACACCACCCAAGAGAATTACTTGTCCAATCGATTTGCTAACTTAGAAGAGAACTCAGACGTTTTAATGGGAAAAATTCATCATGTGAAATTCTTCTATCATATATCTCGCCTTGTTGTGCGCCCACCTTTGCGAGAGAGTCTGCCTTCTCATTGCCTGGGATTGAGCAAAGTGAGGGGACCCATACAAAAGTAATCATATATGATCTTTCGACCAGCAAACTCATCTGCTCCCTTACCTTTGAAAGGAAATAAGATGAGTGCCTACCTTGTTTCATCGACCGAATAGCCTCAATCGAACTGAGACTATCCGAGAAGATGAAGTAATGGTCTGTGGGCATGTCGGAAACTCCTTGAATAGCCTGTTTCACGGAGAGATCATAGTCAATGGGTGAACTGTAGTTATTAAAGCATACACGAGGAGGGATGACATCCATTGTTGCGGTATTGAATTTTGGATTTCTTGATGAATCATGGAACTTTTTCACAAACCTCATTATTTAAATCATTACTGTGTACATAAGGCATAAGCAGAGAAATTCAGAGGCTCATGTTGCCAGAAGTTGTGCTTACTACTACGGACCCACAAGACCTTAAGCCTTGACCTCTGGTCAACTTCGCCCTGTACTAAGTGTACCATGTGAGCAGTTCCACGCCAAATGACGAATGCACCTAATACGACCTTCTCTGATGTGTATGAACACTTTGCAAAATTCTCGCGTCACCTTTCAAATAGACCAATCTACATTGATCGATTCTCAAAAACATGTTCAGCTGATCAAGGTCACATCTTGAAGGAAGTTGGACTAGCAAAAGTAAGTAAGTCCTGGAACATGTTGGACAGTTTGCTAAGTTATTTAAGCTTTGCTATTCCTGGCATGTGCGTAGCCAGAGAAGGATATGAGCACTCTGAAAAATCTCCACGTCCGATTTACGTGAAATATCACGTAACTGATCAGTATTTAGAAACCCTCAAATGTTGGTGCTCAAGAGTAAAGCCCTGCCAATTGACTAATCCAATTTTATGCCGGCCACCGCGGCGCTGTAATCGTAGCGGTGATGAACGTGAAATCATCTGTCAAATTGCATATATTTTCAAGTTTGTGATAAGAAAACTATTTTTTACGAGTTATTGTAATTGCTTCATTCATTAACAGATAGCAAATATGAACAGAAAAGTAGCGCCGGTAAGAATGGTAAGTAAATCCTAATTTTTAAATGCAAAATTATTGAGAAATTTTATTGTTTTGGCTATAGTCATTCATGTCGGTTTGTCGGCAAAGCTCGAGTGGTAGGAAACTTCATTTTAAACTGCTCGAATTATGTGATTAATTCTCGAACTAAGTTTTTTTTTAGATTACACGGCCATAGAATCTGACTCAAATTTGAGCTCCGTTTTCTCACTTTTACTAAAATCATGAATACTCATACACTGAGTAAAAATCGGCTCACATTTGAGCTTCTATTCGTCGAGCCCGTTCCCTTGATACCCATTTGTAGGGGTGCCGTGGTATTTTCACAAACCGCTATCTTAGATTCCTGAATAATACCAGACATTGATTTTTGGATTCTACTTGTCGAGTCCGTTCCGTTTTGCGTTTCAAAGGCATTTACGCAAAGGACGTCGCCATCTTGAATTCTGAAATAGCACTGGGCATCGATTTTTGATTTCTACTCGTAGCGTTCGTTTCGTAGATATTAATATTTTAGGGTTGTCGAGGTATTTGCACAAACTGGATGTCGCCATCTTGAAATCAGGCTCGTCAACTTTAAAGGACTTCACCACCTTGGATTTAAAACAGTCCGGAAGCCACTCAGGTGCTGGAAATTATAACCAACCCTGTAGCTAACCATATCGATGGCTATGTGGTCTTTCCTCTACCCTTGATTAAGGCAACAACGCCGAGTCGAATATGACGTAATGCTCGATCATTACATTTGAATGACTTCATGTCACCGAGCATATAAGATGGTCGGCGTAGTGGATTGTTGTGATGTAAAGGGCCCGGTGGCCTAGTGTCGACCATTTTTGCTTACTAAGCAGAAGATCACACTGAACCCATAACAAACGTAAATTTTACCTGAAATTTCAGGTGACTTCTTAAAAACAAGAATCTAATAAAAATTACATGCTACACGTAAAATTCATCGACATGTTAATGAAATTTGCTGGATTTACTGGTCGAGTTCATGCTGGTGAAGGTTATGTAAAATTCATTTAAATTTTCCGTGATCTCATGGTGTGAAAATGTTCTGTGCGTAACCTCTTAAGTTCAAGATGGTGACAGAAGAAAGTATTGGCATTCCCCATTATTGGAAGATTTGGGATTGCTAGACAGCCCAGTTTTTAACATTCATTGAAATCCAGAAAATAATCTTAAGTTTTATTAATCCAGAAATGAAAAAGTGAATGCAGGATCAGGTTATTTGGGCTATTCATAATTTTAAATTGCGAGCTACAAGATTATTCTAGTAAACGGGGGATTTTTAAAGCTTCCAGATCATCAGTTCCGGACTAAAATAAATGGTGAGAATCAAATATTTACATTTAAAGAAAAAAATAAAACGGTGATCAATTTTCGCTTTCTAATCTCTTAAACAGAAAATACCGAGCTCTCAGAAATTGAAACCCTTTCCTAAAGTAAAAAATGTGAGTCTTTCTGGAAGCAGTTCCACCCAGGATGAGGAAAAAACAGGCAGTAGATCTAGTGAAACCATGAAATAGGTGGTGCATCAATTAAAGACAAATTTAATTTTAATAAAACACTTTGAAAATAAATGTGTTACCAAAATATTTGGCTTCATAGACTTCATGAAAAAATAAATCGAAATTTACCACAAATTCACATAAACATAACTGTAAAACCCTGTGAAACTTACTTGAAAATTCACGTAACTTTTAAGTATTGCCAATTTGAATAACATCTGTAGATCTGGTAAAATTGACGTGAAAATCACTTGATTTTTATATGCATCATTTGAACGGAATTTAATGCCCAAAACACGTAATATTCACCTGAAAAGTAAGATGGAACATATCTACGTACCTTTTCAGGTGAATATTACGTGTATTTTATTTGTAGTGCATGCACACTTAGATTTTTTTGCCGAGATGTTCACCACCGAGCAGCTCGGCAATCTATTTTGCTGGATCTCAGTTTAAAATTTGCCGAGATTCAGCAAACGGCAATTCTGCCGAGGTCTCGGCTAACAAACATAAATTTTGCTGAGATCTCAGTAAAAATAAATGCCGAGCCTGCTCGGTGGTGCCAATCTCGGCAAAAAATCTAAGTGTGTGTAAGTTCACCTAAATCGAAGTCAAACATCATTTCTGACAGTGCTGATTCCTTTTGAAGGGGCTCATGGATGAACAATTAGGAAAGTTGCTAAACGATGATGATGGTAACAATCGGTGTATCCCTCAACCAATTTTCATCTTGTCAGCTGAGCCTAACTAACGAAAGCCTGTCACAAAGTGGGCTATGCGTTTGGTCCAACGAGCGAAAGTTGTCATACTAATAGCGAATTCGTTTATTATTCAGTTTCAACCTGGATTGGGTATCAAGATTGGGTCTGCTTGTTTTCTGACAAACGTCAGTTTGCTCGTTTGTTTTTAAAACCTAGCTCAGGTTGAGGTTCGCACCCCGATAATAAACGAATTCGCTATAAGTTGATAGTCTAATTTACCCTTCCCACTAACAAATACATCCTTTTCTTCCGTGACAACCGTGCAAATGCAGATATGCATTCGGTATACTTATAGCGAATTCGTTTATTATTCAGTTCCAACCTGGATCGGGTATCAAGATTTGGTCTGCTTGTTTTCTGACAAACGTCAATTTGCTCGTTTGTTTTTAAAACCTAGCTCAGGTTGAGGTTCACACTGACAAAAAGTTCGGTTTCGCACTGGGTTGGAACTGGTGTTAACCCCGATAATAAACGAATTCGCTATTAGTATACTTATAACAACGGATGCCCAGCAAACAAACAGTCCCCTTCCCGATGACCGTAAAGCTGGGTTTAGACAGGGCAAGTCAATTGATCAAGTCAGTTGAATTCAATTGGCTTGAAAAGTTGAGCAAGGTTCAATTTTTTTTAATTCAAGTGAGTTGATCAAGTCAATTGAATGGCATGGTTTACACGTTCAATTCGCGTTCAAGTCAGTTGAATTCAACTGACTTGATCAGTTGACTTGCCCTATCTAAACCCAGCTTAAGAGGAAATTCAGAGCATTTAAGGGATTGCAGGGATTTGATTTCTGAGGCTAGCTCCAAAAGAATACAGACGAGAATTTCAAGAGAGTCGAGTTCGGGTGATCTAAGGAATGTCGGGGAGCGTTCCAAGCATGGACCCAAAGGGTAAGGACCTCCTTCACGCGATTTTTTTTTGTTCACCTAGCTGTTTTTTTTAGTGTACTTGGTGCACCCGGTACTAGAGCAAAAGACAGCAATTTGTACCAGAACAGGTGTCAAAAGTGACACAGACAGCACAACTGCCAGCAAAAAAAAAGCGCGGTACCCGCTGCCGTGGCAGTCAGATTGAGGTGTGTCATATCCGCGCCATCCGTTCAATCGTGAGCGAGTGCGTTATCTCAATTCATTCTTGGAGGATCATAAGTACAACCCACGACGTGCCAAGCGATTGGCGGAAAATCTCAGCGTCGAACTCCGAGATATGGTCAAACGGTGCAGCTTTGAGCGGTATCGAGTGGCTGCCATGGTGACCGTGGGAGATAAGAATTCCCAGGACTTCAAATCGTCCATGCGTTTCGCGTGGGATGCCGAAAAGGATGAATACGTGAACTTTGTATACGAAGCACCGACGTATTTTGTATTCGCGACCGTACTTGCAGTGTATTACGAGTAGATGTAGTGGATCGAACAATAAAATTGATAGTCATATTTTCTTAGAGACGCTTCGGGCGAATTCGAGAAACCAACTCCACCACAGTTTATTCAGTAGGGAGGGGGCAATTGCAACATGCTGCCACCGTTACAGTTTTCTGATTGAGATCGGTTTAAAAATAATTAATGTGAAATCTAAAAATCCTGTATAAATAAAATTCAAACAAAAAAATCCGAACAAGGGCGATTTCTTTCGCAATGATGACACTCAGGAGAATTTCAACACCTAAAAGCATCTATTTCCCCGCTCAGAACAATAGACAATAAATAAAACTGAACTATATACTGACTGCTCTACTGTACGGAAACACATTTATCATGATTGGTATCGAAACGGAAATTTTTCAGTTGATTAAAAATGCGCACATCAGAAGTGGGAAAAACGTTGTTCAACATCTACACAACAGCAGCTCTGATAGAATTATTCATCTTCGGTTACACAATAATGTATAGATTTGCCAGCTTTGAGTAAGACTTCCATAGACAAACATTTCCCTAACAGTAGTAGCAGAATATTTGGAATAACTTTATTCGACTTCCACGCGAAGAACACATAAATACACTCAGCTACGATTCGAAGCTAGGACTCGAATAAATACTGAAACCACGATACTTACCTTTCTTGGAAGCTTTAGGTTTTTCGCTTATGATCGCGCTGCTGTTCGGGAATCTCGTCCTGCAGTTCCATGATATGATCCACCGGCTGCGGCCGCCCGTCCTCGCCGATCTTGCACGGCTGAACGATGCCCTGTCGCTGCAGTTTATCCATCAGTGCCACCAATTGCATCGCTTCGTACTCCTTCTGCTCCTCGGACATGCCTTCCAGCGGGTTTGGCTTCGGTGGTTCGTAGCAGCCCAGCACCGGATTGATGGCATGCTGGATCTGTTTGTACTCTTCCGTATCGCTGTCCTCAGAATCGGACGAATACTGTTCCGTATTGCCCTGGCGGCCGCACAGCAACCCACGATTCGCAAACAGACCGGCCGCATTGCCACAGCCCGTGTATTTGATCATCCGACCGACGTTTTCCTTGCACAGGACGAAGTCGGCAATTTAAGTGATCGGGCTCGTTAGCAGCGAGCAAAGGTAGTTGCGTCTGGGGGGGGGGACGTGCTGTCAAATCAGCCTACTGATCATTCTTGTATGAAACTGGTTCCAAAGGTAAACAAACGCTGTAGGTTTCTTATGGCTTGTTTACGTTTGGAACCAGTTATCCCAGTTATGCGAGGTAGGCGACGATTGTTCGTATTTGACAGCCACCTCCCCCCCTTGAGTTGCGTAGCTCCGTGCCGACTTCCGGTCGTTCTTTAACGTTCTTCAGGGGAGGAAGCACTTCCGATCGAACGTAACGCCGGTTAAGGGCCGTCGCTCGAATCGTCTTGATCAGGACCGTCAGAATAGGCGACAACAGTTCGTACTGATCGGACTTCTTTTCTGATTTTTGGAAAACCCGTCTCAGAAACTCCACCAGCACGTGTAGGACGTAAACGTTCTTTCCTTCGAATGGCACAACGGTTTTGGAATCCAGATCTTCCGGGTTCAACGGTGAGACAAGCTCGCTATAACAGCTGACCGGAACACTGGTTAAGAGATTGACAATGTTCGATTGGAGAGAAATGATCTTATCTCGATTCAGGGTGCGATAGAAGAATAGATCGTGAACGACTACTGCTAAACGATGGAATTGATTGGCTTCTTCTTCCTCCGGAACGGCATTCAAGGGTGTGCGAACGGTTAAATTGAACAGAACCTTCAGCACTTCATTAATCAACTCGAGATCTTCATTTCATTTCATTTTCATTTTCATTTTCAAGCACAGAAGGGGGTCATAGGGCCAAGTCACCAGCGAAAAATCGCTGTCCATACTGCACCAGGGTAGAGGTATAGATTTGGCATCACAGAATAATAACCACAGGGGTCAAATGAATCCTGTTTACGATACCGCATAGTAAGGAAAGCTGTTGAACATAGGGGATAGTCAGAGTAACAGCAATAATAGTGAAAGTTAGGAAAATAAGCAGGTAGAGATGGTTGATTTGCAATGGCTATCGACTCTGTTATATGGCCTACCGTATCAGATTCAAATTTAATGTCGTTTAATATTGCGCTTATTACTTTTATCTTTATTCTTCAATCTTGGTTGTTTTAAAGTGAACTGGATGAAATTATTGTTTTATCAAAATTATGTTAAAGTTAACTACTATTCATATTTGCTAATTAATACCTAAATGTAATTTTTAATTTTATGAAGATAAGTTGCTCAGAATAGCAGCCTGCAATTCCGTACCAGAATCCGCCTCCAATTTAATGTCTTTTGTGGATTCGTAGTAGCAAAGTTGTGCTAAAAGCTAAATAGTTACCTAAAAATACTACCTAAATCGTTGACAATCAGAGCCGGGCCACTGATGAAAACCAAAACTACAACCCTGAAAAAACGAATCGATATTTTCGAAGGCGAACACAACCTATTCTTGCTAGTGATTCTGTCCAATTGTTAGGTATCCAAATTATAGTCATTCGTAAATTTATCATTGAATATATGGATGAATTATCTATTATTGAATAACTATTATTTACGATAATTACATGAAAGAAATAACATATAAACTACAAACAAAACGTGACTACTAAAATCTCAAAAAGATATTCTCACAAGTATATTTCACGCAACCAGGAATCTCAAAACCATTAGACGCTATAATGATACTCTGCACATGTTAGACACAAGAAAAGGCCAAAAAGCAAGCGTCCGACACACAAAACCCGGCAAATCCACTGGCAATCACAATCAACGATTCTACGAATCGCGAGCGCTCACGAATCAAAAAACCGCTGACTGCGACACTCTGAAAGCGAAACTGACAGGCTTTATGCGTCAAACACCCGCCCTCCAATCTCCCCCCGCATCCAACAACACAAACCTCCATTACAACATCTAACGAATTCAAAACTCCGAAAATCACTCATCTATAGAAAGTGAGTGGAAGCAACCCTGCATGCAACTATTCTTCATGATACGCTTTGTCTGTCTATCTTTCTATTAGGCCTGTGGACATGTGTTAGCTTCGAAACTTCTAACCAAACTAGGAAAATTTTGAAATCACAAAAAAAAATTCAAAGGTAATTACAAGCAAAATACATATTGATTATTTTACGCAAAACCGAGCAAGTAATATTAAATCTCTTGTATTGTATGCTAATGCTAATTGACTGTAACAAAAATAATATGCCTAAATAAAATAAAATATTAATAAAATGATATGCAAAATTTACTAGAAGGTCATTACTTTATTGGTGAGAAGTTTCTAATAAGCCCTCCCAGTTCCTCTGTATACAGAACAAATCTGATACTATAATCAGAATTGCTCAGTCTGCATGAAGCAGCCGATTGCATCAAGGAAGTTCTATTAACAACCAAGAATTAATCGTTTGAGGTATACTGAAGCATTAAGAAGGTGATATGTGTCACTATGGGAAATCATCATCGTTGCAAATATGAAGAAATTAAACATAACCCTTTGCTTCAGTACCGTCAACCTCCATGTCCATGGGGAGGGCATTAATCAACTCGAGATCTTTGTCCTAAAACAAATCATTCAGATCAGCTTTACCCGCAAAAACAATTAATACAAAGACTTACACTAAACTCCTTCGTTTCGGCTGCCTGTCCCATGAACAGATCCAACGTTTCCACCAGGTACACCAATCCAGTTCCTCTGGAACCTTCGCTCGAATATCACAGTTGATTGCCGTTAGTAGGAACAGCAACTTCATATCAAAGTATCTAATATCATAGCAAACATTTCCGTCCCTGAAAAATATCAACTTCATTTTTGACTTTGTCTACCCAAACACCCTCAGCATCGCCCTTCCTACTTGTAAGTTTTGATCCTCCGCATAATGCCCTCGGTGGAAGAATTGTTCAGACACAGCTCCTGGCACTTGCTGCTCTGGAAAATCAAATTGCTCAAGCACTTCAACGCTTCCACCTGGACCTCTTCGCTCGCTCGGCACTGGCAGCTTTCGCGACCGATCCCTGCCAAACCGAGCAAACAAGCCAGCTGCTGCTCCCGAACCGTCTCGTTCAGGTAGGTCTTGTCGCGACTGAGCAGCTTGATCGCCACCAGACAGTCCTCCCGGTGCTTCTTTTTCAGGTATTCTTCGATAGCTACTAGATAGAATTTCTCCGTTGTTCCACCAACCGAAAGCTTCAGTCCTTCGCATATTTTCTTATAGATACCCCCAGCAGTGCTGATTGATGTGCAGTTTACGTAAACCATGTTAAGTTTGCTAGCCAGCTTTTGGTCACTTATAATCCTGGTGAGAGTAGCTGTTTTTCCCGTTCCAGGAGGGCCACTAAAATCAATTAAATGTCAGATCAGATCTGGTTCGCATAACGCAAAACACAACTACTTACCTTATGTACAAACTGCCGGAACCATTTTCCGATAAAATGTCTTCAATATACTTTACCAGACCTTCAGTTTCACGTTCCCGTTCCGGAAGGCATCCAATAGCCGTTAGTTGCTTTGGCTCGTTTCGGCGGTGAAGCCTCCGGAATATCGTTGTTCTTCTTGTTATCACGGCGAATGAGAACGACTCAAATTTGAGTTTAGTTCACTCATAATCGCGAAAAGTGCAGGAACTCAGCGATGAGTTAATTTGCCTCATGTTTTCCCAGGTTTTTCCAGGATTTTCCAGGGAAAAATTCCCGAATTTGAGAAAAGTAAAGATTGGATTCACTCAGTCTATTGGTACTACTCCGAGACTGAATAAAATTTTCGTCAATTTCCTCATTTTCCGGCAGATTTTTTAGGTTTTCCTCCTTTGGTTGTTGCTCCGTACGAGTTCGAGGATCAAGATGAGGAAGACGTGCAAACCCCTGAACAGTCCGTTCAACCCGATGAGCCGCTGGTGGCTCAACATGACGACATCCTGACTGATGATGAAGAAGGCGAGGTTGAAGACGACGGTGTTGAAGAAACCGGAGCGCTCCCTTCGCAACTAGACCGTGGTTCAAACCTCGAAATGGAAACCCCGAGGCGCAGCGAACGGGAGCGCAGACTCCCCGGTAAGTTGAAAGAATTTCTGGTTGGAAAAATTTTCACTGCCGCGCAATCCCATTCTGCAGATGTTCCCCATAACGTTTCCGATGTACTATTTGACGGTTCCGTTGGACGAGATGAGGCCGAGCGTTCGATCTTCGATGTCCCGGAGGCGTACAAGGAGATCGCTGGACGAGCCGACGAAGCTCTTTGGCAGCAAGCGGTCCGTGAGGAACTGCAGTCGCTAGCGGACAACCATGCTTGGCGATTGGTGAGATGCCCTGCTGGTGTGGTTCCGCTCAAATCGAAATGGGTCTTCCGAATCAAGCCGGACGAGCATGGCGAACCGATCCGTTACAAGGCGCGCTTGGTGGCGAAGGGATTCCAACAGAAGCCCGGAGTCGACTACAACGAAACATATTCCCCCGTAGCAAAGTTAGCCACGATACGAACCGTTCTTGCTGTAGCAACCCACCGAAGGATGCACGTTCACCAACTCGATGTGAAGACCGCATTCCTCTACGGTGAGCTTGAAGAAGACGTCTACATGGCCATACCCGAAGGAGTTGCAGCACCGCCGAACTTCGTTTGCAAGCTGGATCGATCGCTGTACGGACTCAAGCAAAGCCCCCGCTGTTGGAACAACAAGCTAAACGACCTTCTACTGGATTTCGGCTTTACCCGTTCCGGGCATGATTACTGTCTATATACCAGGATCGACGATCGAGGGGGGGTATACATAATCATCTACGTGGACGATTTGCTCATTGCTGGCGATCGACTGGACCTGGTGAAGGAGATCAAGCGTGCTCTTTCCAAGAAGCTCCAGATGACGGATTGCGGCGTGGTTAATCATTTCCTTGGAATGAAGATCCGATACGACCGCGCCACCGGATGCATGTACCTGGCGCAAGAAGCTGCTGTGGACCGTGTGCTGACGAAGTTCGGCATGCAAGACTGTAACCATGTCAAAACCCCAATGGAGAAAGGCTGTTTCCTGCCACCACAAGCTGCGAATCCTGTGTTGCATCCATACCGTCAATTGCTGGGCAGCCTGATGTATACGATGCTGTGTGTTCGACCGGACATATGCTACGCTGTTGGATACCTAGGGCGCTTCCAAGTTCAACCTGATGAGGCCCACTGGCAAGCCCTGAAGAGAGTGGTCCGTTACGTGAAGGGAACGAAGAACTTGAAGCTCCAGTACAAGCAAAACGACGACGCCGAGGCACTTGTCGGGTACGCAGACGCTGACTGGGCATCGGATGCTGAGGATAGGAAATCCGTTAGTGGCTTCGTCTTTAAGGTCTTTGGGAACACCGTGTCTTGGGCAAGCCGCAAGCAACAAACCGTTGCACTGTCGTCGTGTGAAGCCGAGTATGCAGCTTTAAGTGCCGCGGCCTCCGAAGGGCTGTGGCTGCACGGAATCCTTGAAGACCTGAAGCAAGTTCGACCGGACACGGCATTCAAGGTGTACGAAGACAACCGTGGGTGCATTGCAATGGCCACAAACACCGAAAGCAAGCGTGTCAAGCACATCGATGTAAAGCACCATTTTTTGCGCGACCATGTGGCACAAGGAAGACTTCAAATCGAAGCAATTGATACAGCAAACCAAATAGCGGACACGTTCACCAAGCCCCTGGAACCTGGACGTTTCCGCGAACTAAGGACCCTCCTAGGACTGATCGATTCAGGGGGGGTGTTGGAGTAAATCGGTAACGCAGTGTGCTGATCACCTCCTTGGAGACCGAACGTCACCCCTAGCAACCTAAGTTTTCTTAAATAAACAACGGTGAAAAACTTTTCATTCCTGTTCAAGACTCCACTCAAGCTAGTCGTATGATATTTAGTATGGTGAAAGACACAAAAATCTCAAAATATGAGTAAAAAATTTATGACCGACAGTGAAGAAGAGGATGCGGATTTTTCCGCCAGTGAAGATGAATGGCTACCGGAAAATGACAAACCCGGACGCGGTTCAAAGACGGCTTTGGGGAAAGGATCATCTTCCGGTGCGTCCGAATCAGATGATGGTGAAAGCGACGAAGGTGGCGAACCGAAGGGTGGTGGAAGACGCTCCCAAGCGCAAAAGGGGCAGGCGACAGATGCCAGGTATGAATGGAAACCAGTTTTTTTTGGGTGTTCAAGGTCATCCAAAAATGAGATTTTGTTACCTGAAAAGGGTTGCTTTTGTGTGTCGTTTTAGGAAATCACGCGCTCCACCAAAACCGAAACTATCAACATCGGAGCGTAAGAAATTGTACGAAAAGTATCGCCCCTCAGCTGGCAGCAAAGTTGGCAGAAAAACAGGAAAATCAAAGCCGCTCAAGAAAAAGAAAGAAGAAGATTCCGATTCTGATTGGGAAGAAGTAGAAGAGAAGGAGGAAAACCAGCCTCTGCATGACGTACAAATAACACTGGATGTTGGACCGACAAATGTTCAGAGGAAGAAACGGAGCAATGAAATCGATATTGAAGCATGTATCGAGCGGTTTTTGAATCGCAAGAAGCGTGAGATTCAAATCACCCTCCACAAAATTGACATTGAGATGGCCATTGCCGACGGAAACTTCGTGAACGGCGTTTTGAACAACTCTAAACTATTATCGCTGGCTTTGACGTTGATTCCGTCGCAAAAATGTTATCCAAAGGATAGAACAAACCTAGAATACTTTGAACAGATTACGAAATTTTTCAAAGAAATCGTAGATCTCAAAGAAAGACGAATGTTCTGTCGCTTCAAAAAGCTACCGTCATTGGAGACATCACTTCGCCTGCAGATGTTGACTAAGGCCGCCATCTGTAAGCGTGATTACATTTTGATATTTATAATTCTACTTCGCGCAATTGGCGTCCAGTGTCGCATGGTCATGTCCTTGGCTGTAGAACCGAAGAAGCTACCACAGAGTGAACTACAGCAAACGCAAGTTACAGTGGTAAAGAAAGCAAAAAAGGATATCGACTCGGAAGCAAAATCAACCGCCACCAGTATTAGTAAGGGGTCAAAGAAAAAATCAACCAAGGAAGACCACGATTATGCCGATGACGGTAATAGTGGAGCGAAGAAGGAGCGTTCTAAGCGGAAGGCAGCAACTGGGAGCGCCCTTAAAGTTCTTCAACTTGACGGAAATGACGATTCTTGTGGCGGCGTACCGAGTAAGAAATCCAAGCTGGCACCCTCGACAGGTCAAGCCGACAGTTCGAAGGACAAGCCATCTCCGGGACCAAGTACTTCGAAGGTGAGTGAGAATTTAATCTAGATTGGACATTTGATTCTGGAGATATCATCTAAATACGAGAATGAATGAATATTAGATTGATAGTAACCTTTTAAACACCGACGTTGCAACGGTAGGAAAATTAAACATGTTTCTTATTACTTTCAGGCTGCCATTCCCAAGCTGCAGGAAGTTTCTGTGTTCTCGCCGAGAAAAACACGGAAGCAACGTCAAGAACAAGCCAACGGTTCCCCGAGTTTCTCCGAAATCTCAAAGCCTAATAACCCAAAGCGAAATAGCAATCCACCTGTCGTCGCAGTACCCTCCACCACTTCATCTATTTTGATCAGGAAGGACTATAAAGACAAACCAGTGAAGAATATTATCGATAAGAAGAAGACATCCACTAAAGGGGTTAAACCTTCTAATACAACAGCAATTAATTCAAAAGTAAATCAAAGCAATACGCAAACGAAGAATGCAACACCGAAAGCTACAAAACCGAAACCAGAACCGGTCAAAGCACCGACAGTGGAAAAATCTAAATCCAAATGTAAAGAAAGTCCCAAAGTTCTTAAGGTGGAAATCTTTGACAAGAAACTCAAAAAACGGCTGGACCGTCGAGTGCTTTCAACGGACGACGAATTTCGCAAAGATCCAGACAACAAAACCAAGCTCAAATCCGGCGTCAATCTGTGGATCGAGGTGTACGCCGAGGAGGAGGAACAATGGGTCCCACTCGATGCCGTGGGTAGCAAGGTCCACTGCCTGGAACACATTGTGAAGCAGGCTTCGTCTCCACTGGTCTACATCCTCGCATGGAACAACGACGGCACAATCAAAGACGTTTCCCCGCGTTACTGTCCGAACTATGCTACCAGCACCAAAAAGCTACGTATCAAGCAGGAGTGGTTGGACAAAACGTTGGCCGAGTTCAAGGGGAAGCGAACGGCCAAGGATATCGAAGAGGACCGTTCTCTGAATCAGGCACTGATGGAGCAGCCTCTACCAACGACCATCAGCGAGTTCAAGAATAATCCGCTCTACGCCTTGAAGCGACACCTGCTGAAGTTTGAAGGAATCTACCCGCCGGATGCTCCGACACTTGGATTCATCAAGGATGAACCCGTTTACGCGAGGGAATGCGTACAGACGCTACACTCGCGGGAAATTTGGCTGAAGCAGGCGCGAACGGTGAAGATGTTCGAAACGGCGTACAAGGTGGTCAATGCCAGGCCCAAATACGATCGGGTAAGTTTGTTCCGGGTCACGAACCAAACGGTAATAGTTTGACTCTTCTGACTTTTTCTTCAGGCCTCCAGTCAAATGCTTCCGGCTCAGCCGCTGGAACTTTTCGGCTACTGGCAAACTCAGGACTACGAACCTCCTACGGCGGAAGACGGCATCGTTCCGAGGAATGCCTACGGCAACGTGGAACTTTTCAAACCGTGCATGCTCCCGAAGAAAACCGTTCATCTGCAATGTGAGTATTTTAATCCTGGAGTAACGCGGTGTGCTTCATATTTGCATATGAATCATTTGTTTTTAATGCCATAAAAAACTTCCCCAGCGAAGAGTGAAGATTTCCTTTTGAACTGTCTCGCACACTAGTTACATGTTCAGCTTGCACTGGAATATGACCGCCTTGCAATAAACTAATTCGATTTTTGTTTTTCAGTGCCCAGTTTGAACCGAATTTGCAAGAAGCTGGGCATCGATTGCGCTCAAGCCGTGACCGGGTTCGATTTCCACGGCGGATGCAGCCATCCAGTGTACGACGGGTTCGTAGTTTGCGAGGAGTTCAAGGACCTGGTGTTCGACGCCTGGTACCAGGAGCAGGAGCAAGAAGAGAAACGAGAACGCGACAAGTACGAGAAGCGGGTCTACGGCAACTGGAAGAAGCTTATCAAGAGATTGCTGATTCGTCGGAAGCTGCAGAATAAGTACAATTTCGACAATCTCACTGGGTAATTGGATCCCATCGAGTGATCTAAATGGCATGCTCGGCTGATGATTTTTAAGTGTCGGAGTAGTTCGTAAATGTTCTTACGTTGATGCATCTTGTCTAATTAAAGATTACTACATTCGACTGAAATCACTCTGGTTTTTGCAAATGGTTTGTTTGGGGTTGAACATTTTTTCGACTTACCTGGACATACAGTATGCTTACACTAATGTAAAAATGGTACAGACTTAGAAAGAGCTGTCAATTAACAACTGCGGGAGTGCTCAAATAACACTAAGTTGAGGTCCGGCATGAAGTCCCAGTAAAGACGTAATAAAGCCACAGAAGAGGAAGGACATAATTAGAATAATTCTAAGCGAATCCGAGGTTATTTGCAAGGGAATTCTAAGGATATATCTACGATAGTTTTAAAGGGGATTCTGTGCAATATATTGAAAGAAATTTAAGTGAATTCTTGTGAGTGTCATTAAGAATCAACTAAAAATGTAGAATGAATCCTAGAGGAATCAGCAAACCAATTCTCTAGGGACTAACAGAAATATTCTAGATGTCGAACATCAAGCAGATTCTGAAATCGCGAACTTAAAAAAAGTATCTGAGACTTCCTTTTTAAATATTCTAGCCTTAGATTTTTTTAAATCTTGGACTTAGACAAATTCTTAAATTTGGTATAAGTTTTAATT